>NW_013665675.1:111382-146858 GCF_000517525.1 Limulus polyphemus | reverse complement strand
GATTAGATATCATGACTTTTTGTCAATACACACCAACAAACCAAAACAAGTGACACTCGATGGTAACCAACATTAGCTTTAGGATCGCAGAACTATTATTTGGAACAGACCTGTATTTTACAGAAACAACCAGATTTTTTATAATATATGGTGGTAGTGTTTCCTCTCTAAAATAGTGTTAATAACTTCCTTCGTAGTTATGCTATGGAAACTAGATTAACAGTTTCTTGTAATCGCCCATATGCACTTGGTATAGCTGTATGAAGTGTCATTATTTACGCTAATTGCTTAAGCTAATATCACGTGACTCTAAACGCTCTTTGATTAGATTAACTTAGTAAATTTAGCAAACTTATGGTTAAAATTTGGCAATTAATAATAACCGTCCATCCGTATGATTATTTTGAAAACTTGAACTAGAAACTGCTAATCTAGTTTGTTTGGCCTTACCAATACTTCTGTATCTGCACATGCTTTCACCCTATATATTTGCTGCTCTACATCAGCCGTCTTTAATGACAAAAAAAAACTAAATTAAAGACGGTCCACTTTTACTTTGAGATGAAGCTGTAGTAAAAATTTTAGTCCGATAGCTCACGTGACGTTTTGCGTAGCCGTGCGCAACCTTTTAGTCAAAAGCGATTTTTGTTGAATAACTTTATACCTGTGGCTTATACTTAGACCAAATTTGACATCTAATTTTAGGTTTTAAATATCTATCAGTACACCAACCTTGAAAAAAAATCCATAAAGGTTAAATGTGTTTTTCTATCAAATAAGAAATTCAATCGCAATTGGAGATTTTATGGCTCATGTATTTCTTAATGGATTGGTATGAGAAGTAACGGTCCAGTAGTGCACATCCATTGAAAGTATATGATACCTTGGGTTACCACAGTCCGAGCTACAGAAAGTGTAAAATCGCTAAACTATCACTCCTGTTAAAAACACACACAGTGTATCCTGCAGGTTGTTTTGGCCGCACGACACACTACCGTGTGTCTTGATATTTAGATACTGTTGAATAAAACAGTTTGCGGATAGATATACAGTTTATCTCAGATTCTTAGTTCTGTGTGTTTCAAGCATATCAGTATACAATTGTTTATTATTTTTTCGTTGATCTTGGAACGTTATTATAAGATGCTCGTGCAGAAATATCTTTACCTTGAGTGCATTTTTTGTTGTAAAATATATTAAATAAAGCTATCATTGATATACCAAAACACTGGCTAATTCTACCAACGGAAAATTCAATAATCGCTTTGCACATGCAATATTTTATAATATTATTTATACAGTAGGTTTGATATTTTCATAGGTATCAAAAATGCAAATGAGAATACAAGAAACATAAAATTTCAAACTTATGATTAACTATCTAAATCTAGATTTTCTCTAGTCCTCAAATAACGCTGAAGAAAGAAAAGCCGTCTTAAATATTCTTAATTTAGTAAATTCTGAACCTTAAGATCGATTTGATTCTATCTACATAAACATGAATGCACTTATAGAGCCACAAAACACAAAAACTACTTTGATTAATGATGCACCACTGGTCAAACACTGGACATTAGTTGTGACTACAGTGACGACATATAACAAAGTATATTAGGAGTTATATAGTAATAATCTCATTTATTAAAAGGGTTTAAAAGACATAATTAATACTTAATTCTTAACAATTTAGATTGAAAAATCCGTGTATCTATAAAAAACGAGAATACCTCCATTTAAAATCTGAATTAAACAATAGAGGAAAAGAAAGACCTAAAATACCATAATGCCCATAATTAACGCCCCCGGGAAGTGTTGCAGACTGCAAGGAGGGCGCTAATTATAGTTATTGTGCAGTTACGAATTCTATTTTTCACACATTATTTGTTGATTTCAATGCTTATAAGCGTGTATGTTTGTTTTTCTTTTCAAATCAAAATTACAGTAATAAAAGTGCATTACATGTTGGATTACTATTGCTGTAACACAAGGTAAACTTTATAAAAATACCGAGGAGGATATTAATTAGATGGGGGACGTTAATTAGGGGCACCACGGTATTTATACAGATCTGGAGATTGGTACTACGTACATACACGATACAAAATACACTTGTAAAAATCGCAAGTTTTCCTTTTTAAAATGTTTGATTTCATTTCCGGTAAAACCTAGAACAACTTTAAGTGTTATATTTAAATACAAAATTGTATTATGGAGGTCTTATGCTACATACTAAAACTGCATTTTGGAATAAAATATTACTAAAATGCAAAAATAAACAGATTCATAAATTTTTAATAATACAAAACATCTTATTTAATGAAATTTATAAAATGAATGATAACAATTCATACCAGTGGTTTTAATACTCCATTTAAACTAAATTCACTTCGTAGTTTTTAACAAAAGTAAATGAGAAATTGGTTTTTCAAGTTGCGTTAGCTAAAGAATGTGAAAAGAAATATTTCAAATATGTATCTAAAAAACGTGTAACTTTACAACTATATGTGTTTCGGCCCCACGTGACTAAGTGGTTAGCGTGCTCAGACTGTTTGATGTTGTTTCTTTTTTTTTTTTTTTTTGTCATGTGACCTGGGAGAATCAGGTACACCTAAACCTCTCCCTACCTCCTTAACTATTCATTTGGTTCTTGAGTGTTGGATGAAGCCCCCATTAATTCTTCAGTAGAATACAGTCCGGTAGCTAGAAAAACCCATTCTTACACCATGCAGTCACTGCATGCAGACTGTGAACTCGAATCTGAAGATTGTTGATTCGGGTGTAGTTGCCGCCAAAACGCTATCTTAACCTTGCTGCCGTGAATGCTTTGTAAGAATGATGATTACATTCCACATTTATTAGCCGAAGAGTCGGGGGAGGAGGAACTACTGTTGATTAACTGCCTTCCCTCTAATATATCGTTTAAATTTAGGGACGGATATGCACAAAAAGCCCACGGGTAGCTTTACGCGAAAAGTTTTAAATAAATGTGTATTTCGAGTGTATATTCACAATGTTAAAATTAGAAATAATGAAATCTCACGTGAAATATCAACATACTTGCATTTTACTATGTTTTTCTGTGTTAAAATAACTTCGTAATTCTTGAAGAAACTCATGATTGTTGCTCATTATCTTATTTTTCACATATAACTGGTTGTGATACTCTACTTTGTATATGTATATCATATATATATATATACATACATATGATATATTTACCACACTTCTGATCAATGAACTTATAAACAGTTTACTAATACTTACGTTTTATTTTCTAGTATTGGTTAATAAAGTTCATATAAACGAATAAACAGGTAAAAACAGAATGTGTCACAGATGAACAAAACGTACAAAATAGGTCTCTCGAGTAAGCTTCTTAAAGATAGAATGTGTCACAAGTAAGCAACATAAAAACATAACCCTCAGTTCATTATCGGTGTTTTGGTCTTTTGATAGGGTCAGGTTCAAGATGACCTCTTTCCCCTTTCCGCACTGTGACTTTTACTGCTGATAAATGTTGAAAAACATGACCCGCCAGTTTTTGTTGTTATTGTTGGATTACACGAAGACTACCTGCGTTAGCTGTCCCTACTTTTGAAATGATGGAATAGAAGTAAGACAGCTAGTCAATACCACCCATCACCAATCACTTTTGGTTTCCTATTCTTGTCGGACCGAATAATAGGACTTGACTTTCACTGTTATAACGCACGTACGAATGTGTAGGCGCGAGTCATGAAAACTCAGCCACACCACTAAGATGACCTCAGGCCCGGAATGTACGGAGTAAAGACTCTCACGTTTAATGTTTAACAAAACAATGATAGAGCTTGTCTCGGTGTATTGTTATACGTAGGAAAAATAAACATTAAATTTCATGATTAAAAGTTGTTTGATGGCGTTTAAATGATTCTTGATATACCAAGACGAGGGGTATTACATATTAATTGAAGAAATGCAGAAAGAAAAAAACGTATTTACAATATCAAGAATATTTATAGATGAACGAATAAAGGAGTTATTTAAGGTATGAATATAGACAGAATTCTAGAAGCTTAAAGATATTTCGGGTGAAAATGTTGCAGGTGTTTGAAGAATTAGATTCAATTACAGTGAATCAATCTTACTTATATTCATTCTATTTATAATAATGCAAATAAATTTGTGAAACAGATAGAATGCTGTATTTGTTTGAATACGAAAGAAAATAAATTGATGTCTAGAAATTATCTGTAAACCTAGACTTTTAATTAAAGTTTTTCTTTACCTTCGTTCTTTTAACAGTGTAACAAGGGTTTCCAAATGACACCAGAGCTAACTGATGCTAACACGGATACCTTGTCTTATCAATTTATTATCTGTGTTATACTTTCAGTAGTTTTGTTTGTTTGTTTGTTTTTGAATTTCGCGCAAAGCTACACGAGGGCTATCTGCGCTAGCCGTCCCTAATATAGCAGTGTAGGACTAAAGGGAAGGCAGCTAGTCATCACCATCCACCGCATACTCTTGGGCTACTCTTTTTCCAACGAATAGTGGGGTTGACCGCGACATTATAACACCCCTATGGCTGAAAGGGCGAGCATGTTTGATGGGACGGAGTTTCGAACCCGCGACTCTCAGATTGCCGGACCTTCTTGCAGTAAAGATGTAACCGAATTTTTAAACCATTTTCGTTATCTAGCTAGATAAAATCTCGTTCAAAGCGAAATGTTTATTATGTTTGAGAGTTATCATTCATAGCACCAGTTAAACTTTAATATAGCACAATATATTTTTGTGAAATATAAATTTGCACTTTGCAAGTAAGCTGTAGTTTGTTTAAATATTAAGACTTTTAAGGCAAGTATTAATCGGCGCTTATTAAAATATATACTTACTTTTGTCTCAATATTTTTTTATGGTACAGAACTGAGGACACGCATCTTGACGGCCTTATGCAAAATTCCACCTATTAAATATAACTTTTATTAAAATGACACCAAACAGACACGTAGTTATTTAAATATAATGAAGTTGACTCGACCTCAAGTTAAGAAACCCAGCATCTGTTGTGTCATTAAACATCAATTATAACATCTCCAGCTTTCGCTTCAAGTTTCACCAGGTGTCGTTTTGAATTATGCATGACGTTTTTTAACAACTTTCAAAATGATTAAATATCAGAGCCGTTTAAAGCCTTCGTAATGGAAAACAGAGTGTACACTATATTTCTTATGCCCTGATGCGAGACACCTCTAAATGAAAAGATTTGTTTTTGATAAATTAAGATATTTATCATGGAAAACTTTTTCTAAGGAAACATTTTCATAAAATATGATAAATTATTTGGTCCTTAATGCAATTTTGGCAACTGTTCTTTAAAACACTTGTCTTTAACTTCACCACTCGTAAAAAAAGGGGGGACAAGGATGATATCATTTTTTGTTTGCAATTCCGTGTTATTCATTCTCACAAATAAATATGACATATATATTGTTATATGCATAGATAAATGGGTGTGATAATGAAAATTACTACTTTTTCCAGGGGAAGGAATATCAAAGATAATAAGAAAGACAAACAACAATACTATTTTGTATTTTGTTTTTCACTCGCAAAATAGAGGAATAGTTTCATATAGCATCTAAATCTTGAAAAGAGTAATTAATTAAACGATAAATTTCGTTTCAAGTACCTGAAAAATCTATTCATCTATTATACAGGGCGATTATAAAGTTCGTAGACGGTCTTTATCTCTCTGTATTCAAAAACGGACTTGGTGAGATTAGGCATATCTAGGACATTACAGAACAAAGCATGGAAACACACACTGGCAAACTTCGAAAGGCCTCGACAGGGAACCAGCAGAAGTTATTGCTAAATTCGTTGGCCAGATGTTATAACCTCAGTTTTCTCCCTTAAGTAAATAAATTGCCAGCCAGAGGATCCTATTTATATGTCCATAAAAGTACTGTTAGAAGGTAGTTTATTCACTACTACAGAAGGGGGTTTACCAAACGATGATTAAGTTGGTCATACTACTACAAAGATCACGTTTTCCTCAACGATTATGTTATGTATCCTCCTCCCCCCTACAGCTGTGTTTTCACGAAATGAAAGTTTCCAAGTCAACGCTGTTCCACTCGTAATGAGTAGCTTTCCATAAGTGGGCTAATGTTTTAGGTTTACAACTCTAGATATCCGTTTAAGCAGATCAAAAACAGAAAAATTACTTGAAGCTGCATCGAGGGACATGACATGCATGTGGCCGAAAAGGTTTACTGTGACCCCGGTTTCTTCGGTTACCTCTCTGATAAAATAACTCTTGGTTGTACCAGAGATATGCCGAGCTTCACCGCTATTCTTTTTTTTTTTTAGATCAGAAGATTCTCTTTCCTAGCCGTAGCCTTCATTTTGTGGGGAAAAGTTGCTCCTGATTAGCTTGGGTGTGATTCTGAAGTCCTCTATTGAACTAAACTCTGTGTCTGTGAATTTTTCTGTTTCCATAGAATAAAATAGAAGACCCCCTTTCTTCAAAATGTTTATCCTTTGGCTGTATGCCATTTAACAACCTTGTTGTATGGGTGTTTGTCTTCGAAAAAAAGTGGTCATATGCCTCCTCAGCAACAGCTTAACTTTTGGAGGAATTTTAGAAACTGGTCTGGGTAGTTTGATTTTATGTATGAAGAGATACCTATTTGTCAGTTGACCATAGTATAAAAATCATCTCAAGATTTACAAATGGTAACTTATTTACAGGCGATTTCAAAATCTGTAAAATATTCTCTTTAAAGCCTCAGGTTTTTGAAAAGGTAGACATAACTGAAATGGGACGTACTGTTTATTTGTCTGTCTTAAAACTACTCAATAAGCTATCTACACTGTGTTTACCGTGGGAATCAAACTCGAATTTTAGTATTATATGTCCTCAGGCTTACTGCTGAGCTACGGGGGATGAAATACACTGTGTATATGTATATATAAATCATCGTTTTTTGCAATTATATTGGTTCAAAAAATAACAACAGATCATTTATAATAATTCCTACAAGTAGCTTCCATACTTACACATTTACTGTTAGAGCGCTTGAACGATAAGTCTCTGAAAATGGTTCAAAAAAATACATTAATTATTCGTCATATCAGTGAGTTTCAAAAAACGACAAAACTAACTGATGAGTTGGTAATGTTGTTCTTGATTGATTTGTTTGCCGGATTTCACGCAATGCTACACGAGGGCTATCCGCGCTAGCCGTCCCTAAGTGATAAACCAGAGGGATGTCAGATAATCAACACTACCGCCAACTATTGGGCTACTCTTATAAATCACTCACGTCCCAAAGTGAAGAACGCGATTTTTTTTTATGGTGACTTAGAGAAAGTAACAATTCTTGTTTAAGAAATCTAAGTCAGCGATGCATATGTTTGGAAACATAAAATCATTTATCTTTTCTTACGTTACGTCTTCTACCTTTTTTTTCTTATTATACCTTTCATTGTATAAGGATAAGAGAAGTTTAGTAAAGACTATTAAACTAAAGGTTTCACTTTATTCAGCTAGTCTACTTCCACAATATGAGGAACTTGTCATTTATTATTTTCAAGTGATACCTAGAGCCTTTTCTAATAGCCTCAAAAAAATGTCGTTTTTATTACAAAAAGTCTCCATAAAAAAAGACATTTCCTCGGCTGGATTGCCACGACTAGAGAAAGTTAACGAGGATCTTAAAGCAGAACCAATGTTGTAATTCTGTGCTAGGATTTCAAATAAGCAGATACCTGTTATCGGTAGCGCTGAAATGCATGTTCTCTTGAAAGATTTTTAAATGTTTGTAGCCCATCCATTATATATATCATAATGGCTCCTGAAGGAACATCCCAGGTTCAACGTGTGTAAAAACTTCTGAGAAACCCGTTTTAACTATATACTAAATTTAAAGAGATATTTCAAGATTTATGTTTAAACTACTTTGGCGGTTTGCACTGAGGTGTGTGTTTGTCTCCAAAACTTATCTTGTTTGCTTTTGGCACTCTTGCGCATACAAATAATAAAGTATTTTATTCATTGGTATTAGTACGGTAGACTAATATCTTCTATTTATTTAAATAAAGTAATGTTACATGTGTGTCTGCCTGCCCGCTTGTTTGTCTGTTTGTAAGTGAGTCTAAAACATGCATCGGGTATATTATAATGATTTAATTAAGAATTTTAACAATCCTGAGAAAGCAATTTAAATAGCCCCTCACCAGTGGAACAGCGGTTAGCCTGAAGGCTTATAACGCTAAAAATTGGATTTCGATAGCCGTGGTAAGCACAGCACAGATAGCCAATTATGTAGTTTTGTGCTTAACTACAAACAAATAAAAACAAGTTAAGAAAAAATATAAACTTCGTTATTTGTTATAAACTCTGAGTTTAAGGCATGTTTTGCGACCAGCATCCACTTAAAACTTCATTATTTTTACTACGTTTGAGATAAGTAAATTATTATATAAAAACAGCTAAAATGACTGATTCATTCCTGGAGAGGACATATAAGGTGTCATTATAATATTTGACATATAAGGTGTCATTATAAAATTAACATATAAGATATCATTATGATATTTAACATATAAGATATCATTATAATGTTTAACATATAAGGTGTCATTATGATATTTAACATATAAGGTGTCATTATGATATTTAACATATAAGATGTCATTATAATATTTAACATATAAAGTATCATTATGATATAGGGACTCATTAGAATATTTATTCCAATTTCAGCACGAATTTTGTGTGTCCGACATTGTGGATCATAGGCCTGACAACACTCTAGATCATTTTATTATTAATATTCAGGTATTGTTATTCTCAACGTATATAATATGATCCGATCGATCTATGGTTGGATTATCTTTTGCTGTAATAAATATCAGGATCAATTTGTCATAGACTTTACAAGATGTATAAAGGATCTTTGTTCGATAGTATTCCATTCCTTCGTCCAAGAATGTGGGCAAACATTAATTGACAACTATGATCTATCATACGTGTACGTGAACCCAAACACTTTAGTCAAACCCTAAAGCGGTTTCTTTTACCATCATGCAACTATACGAGGCAAACTTTTTCCATTTGATGTAAAAGTATTGCTCATACTGGATATTTGTTTTTGATAATGATATTAAATTTTATTTCAAGAATTGCAAAAAAAAAACACCTTTAAAATATAAAACTTTTCTTCTCTGTTGGTTAACTAATCATGTTCAGGACGGAAATACCAAATATTTTTGGAGTATATATAATGTGAGTCTGACAGAAGTTATATGTCTTCTTGACAGTTTCTAGAGCACTTGCATAATGGCACTTCCTTGTATTTTTCTTTCTGTACAGTCTTATTTAATTTCACTAATATGTATGTGTATATTACATTATGATTAGCAATATACGTGTTAAAGGTGTTGCAACAGGGTAGTTGGTATATTTATGTAAAAGAAATTATCTAGAATTTCTTATGAATGTCGAATTTTTGCGCGCTTTTATCTCAACTTATAGTTCAACATTCTGCCACATATTAACATAGAATTTAAAGTCATACACTTAATTGTTACAATTTAGCAATTACAGTTTAAAAAAAAAGAGTATACAGAACAAAAATTGGGAAGAATTGAAAACTTTAACATCGTAGTTGGATATTACTCACTGTAAATCTTGAATAGAAATAACAATGATATAAAGTAAAACAAATTAAATCATTAAAAAACACCAGAGAGCACTGTTAAAAATTTCTTGATGATCCATATCAAGTTATACATAATGTATCTTAGTGTTAACTTACAAAATTAGAAAAGAAGATATCATCCAGATGATTAAGGTTTTCAATATTTTTATCATTGTAATTTTTTAATGTTTTAAAAAACTTTTGCGAAAACTAAAGGATAATCCTGTTTGGAGGGAAATGGAAGAAATTGAAACAATCAATAATCTTAATCAAACCAGAAGAAGTATTTACAGTTAAACCAGATAAAGTGAGCGGTATAGTTACTTTGGATAGAGAAGGCTTATATAAGGTACTTACTGCAATGTTTGATGAAACGTAATTTATAAAACTAGACTGTGATCACACATAAAAAGAAAAAATCCATTTAAAGAAATTTGTTAAAATTAGAGAAATATGCGGTCATTAGTGATAACTGATTGTAGTTAAGCATAAAGCTACACAATGGGCTCTCTCTACCCACCACGGGTATGTATCGAAACCCGGTTTCTAGCATCGCAAGTTTACAAGACATACCGCTGTGCCACTGGGGGTGTTAGTAATAAAGTATGCGAAGATATTGGACTGACAAGTTTTCAATGTGTGTTTTATATGGCTTACAAAGATTCATAAAAACGATTGCCTCATTAGAACAGTAGTTTCAATTATAGGCAAAGATTTGCAGTTATTTTAAACTGTTTTCTTAAATCATTTGTAAATAATGAATGTACATTAAAGAATAAATTTGAGACCTTTAAAAAACTGAAAGATTTAACATTTAATTAACAAGTTTATTGTGGAATTTTAAAATTCAGTTGCTATATACTAATGTTCATTTGCAAGAGGTAATTGAAATAGCAGCAGCTTTGGTTTTTCAAAATGATATAATTGTACAAAAGTTAGTAAAATAGGTTTTTAAGGAAGTATTTAATTTAGACAGAAGTGTTTATAATCAAATAGACAGTGTTGTTTATGGGCTCAAAATTAGCATTAGCCTAGCAAGCCTTTTTGTTTTATCACCAATAAGAGGGAATCATCAATAATCCCGACATTTGAAATTCTTTTAGGCAGGATTAGAGTAAATTAATCTATGAGACTTTTTTTTCTTTTTATTAGCTATATTTTTGTGCGCCAGCAATAACAAGCGTGTGGTGCGCGTATAGCCGATTCAGTTTTATTACTCATCAGAATCTCTACCAGCCTACTCACAAATTGAAAATATTTTAGGTAGGATTAGAGTAAATTAATCTATGAGACCTTGGTCGATGTGAAATATATCATTCGATGAAATTTGATCTCCTTAGTCTAAAACTGTAGTAAGATAGATAGTGAAAATTTTATACTTGAAAAAAACAACACAAAACCTCAGAACCGTTCAATGAGCCGCATTGCCGCGTCAAAAAAAAATGGTTGAATAAATGTCGAGAGAGTATCTTAAACCTGATAAATACCATAGGTATGTTGATGATACCGTTGTTATTTTTAAGGAAAAAGAACATGTACATTTGTTCTTAGAGTATTTAAACAAACAACATCCTTGTATTAAGTTTATAGTTGAAGAAAAAAAGGACTCAAATTTGTCTTCTTTATATTTAGATATGAACAACTTTGGTGATCGTTTAGAAGAAGGAAAGTGTCATAAACCAACATATATGGGACAGCAAGTCATGTTAACAGATTTACCACTGTTCAATATAAGGTCTATTTGATAAATATGTTGCTTATCATATTGCCTAAGACTATCATAATTTTCATAAAGAAATTAAAATTGTGAAAAATGTGTTGTTTAAAGGTAGTTTTCTTATATAATTATTTAATAACATTTTAAAAAATTTTGAATGGTGTGTACATCCCTCATAGAGTGACCTATGATACTTCATTCTATGTCAATCTTTCAGTTTTTGCTAAAGAAATTTCAATGTGTGTAGTTTTAAAATCAGGGTTGAGAATAGTAAACGTTTTTCAAGGTAAAAAGACATAAATAAGTAATATATTTCAACACACTTACATGTTTGTTCTCGATATGGACGAGATTATGTGGGATCAACCACGCATCGTTTAGCCTTTAAAGTAGGGTATAAAAAAAGCATGTGAAGCCTTACACTGCTAATTATTCAAATAATTAGTAGACCTAGAATATGATGTGCCTGTAGATAATAGAATAAGTAGTTCCAACAACAAAGAAGATGTAAGAATCAAGTAAATTTTTCTCATCAAGAATTTTAATTCATCAGCAATTGAAATCCTTCTAAAATTATAGCAGTGTTTTCATAGTATTATTAATCTCACAAAAACCTTGAAGTTTTGTAAAATTATCCCCCGTAATTACCATTTCAAAAATGTTAATCAAATTGGAATTACAATTTCTTATACTAAGAAATACCACCTATCTAGTTTAGTTTGCTCATAAAAGACTTGTAAGATATCAAAATAAGAAAGACATTGTAGTTTTGTCATTAAACGTTTGTTCATTGCAGCTCAACGAGTTGCATTTATGTATATTAATAAGTTTGATGTGCTTTGTTGTCCACGTATGACAAACTAAACATCGAAGATCAAAAATTAAAGAAACCTGCATAGATAGCACATTAGATTATCTTAAACATTTCAATGCATGCATAAATAAACCTTCAGGTTATTTTTTCCCCTATTCTGTAAGAGTAGAAATGTTGAAAGAAGGCTGCTCTATAAACAACTCTTTTTACAGCTCAAATTTTAAAGTGAATTAATATAAACGGTTAAATTTGTTGTTTAATTTTTAAATTTCACATTGGATATTTTGAATTTTCTAATTGATTATTTGGACGTTTTTAGTTCCTCTTCTTTATTTGATTTTATTTTTTGATTATTTTGTATATTTTTATACATTAATTTGAATGGCTAATGGATAACACTTACAACACTATATTTTTCAAAGAATGAATTTTTTTAATAATAACAGAACCTAAAACTTAGGTTAATGTGCTTTATTATATTCTGGTTTGAATGACCTTTTGTGTTATTATCGATATATATTACAAGGACAATACTTTAAAAATCGAAGAATTCAATATTATTGAAATAGTAATGTTCATAAATTACAAAAAAAAATCTTAACACCTAGATGTTTAGTAAGAAACATGCTCATCTTTTCATTTGTTAATGTTTTACCAAAACATAGCTAATTTATCTAATAGTTTTAGCTGCTAAAAAAAGCAGACTATAGTTCTGATCTGTACACATAATAAATTTATGTGACTCAAAAATATGAAACACATGACGGGTTTCATTTCAATGGATTGGTTTATTTGCACCTAGGTTCTGGAGATCAAAATTTTTCTTTTTTAAACGTTTTCCATAATAAAAGTGATCTAATTAATAGAACGTAAAAGTAATTAAAAAAGTATTCCAAAATTACGGAGTTTCGCCTACTCACTAAAATTATTAAAAGCAGGAAAATTTTAAATTTTAATCAAAATTTGACAATTTCTCTAACGACTAATATTTACTCAAGACTAATATTTAATTTTTAAATTTAATATGTAATTGATATTTGTAGCAGAATGACGTTACCAAATATTTAATACAAAATACAATGAAGTATACATTTGTTTTTATATTTGTTTGTTTTAGAGCAAAACCACATTGGACTATCTGCTGTGTCCACCGTGGGAAATCGAACCCTGAATTTTATCACTATAAGTCCCTAGACTTATAACTGTCCCACTGGGAGCTTGACAGTATGTAATACAACGTTCATGCATTACAACTTCACAATTATAATGTAATCAGTCAATAATGATTTATAGTAGTGGGCATGTAAAAGTGATCGTTACCCCGACAAACCCAAAAATACTTCATAGTTTGAGAAAATTAGTAAGTGAAAACAGTGTAAATATAAGACATTTAATTTTGTATTTGAATTCAATGAAAAATTAATGAATTGCATAATTAAAATTATCAACAGAAATGAGAATCATTGCTGTGATCTAATTTTTAATTAAATTTAAGTGCAATATTAAATTATTTTTCTATTTCCAATAATTATTTCTATTTATTAAAGATTATGCTTTATAAGACTATTTTTGAGATTTTTTTCCTAAAATCAATGAAACTTCGGTGCAAAAAAAAGTAGTTTCCCAGTGTCGTATGATTTGGCTATCTCCTTGAATCATTTATAGATTACCACCAATACTGTTTTACTTTGGACGAGTAATGTGTGAACTTGGATACAGCTCATTTTCTCGCTTATCGAGACTAATTCAAAATCAATAAGTAAAAAATTTTACATGGATTTATTACAGTTTTTAAATAATTAAATAAACCAATTTAACGTAATATTTTTCGATAACAATCATCAACGTATAGTTGAGATGTTTGGTATAATATTTATTGAGTGATCTCAAATTGTGTATTTCTATCATTATGAGGTAGCCGCAAAAATCTGTTATTTTGTACCATTTTCTTATCAGGGTTCCTTTTATCAACAGAAACGTAATAATTATCTACATAATGAAGTCTAATTACTGTTAAAATATAACTTCTAAAAAAATATATTTAAATATCATGAATTATAGGACTGTGGGCCGTTTCATAAAGTTTCACTACGTGATTAACCAAAGTTTTCCTTTAAATTTAATTACATGACATACCAGCAAGTTCGTGTTATAAAATTGTGTAATAAGATTTGTCCACAACGCCTATAAAATAACTGCTGTCTCGTGATATACCATCACAAAATACAAAATGTTTCACTGTGAACTTACTGGGATTGATACTGAATATTATCACAGAACAGAAACCTTTTTTTTATAAACCCTTTCATGAATACGTGATTTAGCTTCAATGATAGAAACGGTACGTAACGGTTGTGTTTTTCCATGTCAAAGCATTTTTTTTTCTATTATAAGAAGCGTTTCATGTCCCTTAATATCATGTAAATTTTGCTGTTATCATGCGATTAGAATGGAAAAAACACGATCTTTCTTGAACGACTTTGAGTGTTATGAATAAGTTGATATTTGGAGTAAAAGCTCTGATAGAGATGACTCAAAATATTATACAACTGAATGGCTCGAATACAAAACTTTGCCATAACTTTTCTTATTTTAGTCACGCTTTTTAGTTCACTCTTCATTAGATTAATTGAATTCTATATGCCATCCATAGTTTGAATCACAACATCGAACTCTGGAGATGTCAATTGCAATATTAAAGTTATTTCGACGAGGCGGCTTTTGATAACGCTTTCTGAAATTTTGCAACATAAGTATTTACAGGGAAACAAACCATTCATAGATGCTATTCGAGTGCAAACATTACTGTTAAAACAGGACGTTTTATTGCTCACAATATCGGACGAATTCGTGAAATTTTGAAACAAAAACTGTCAGTTGTGCAGTACTTTTAAATTACATTGTAAAACAATATATTTCAGCAGCTATTGTAAAGAATTGTTCAAATTGTCATTTTCAGAGATTTGCTGAAGATGGAATATGTGTAACTCCAAAACGTTCACTAAAGATGTTTATAACTGTTGCCGTTGCTCGACTATTTATTGTTAGACTACTTCGTTTTCCACCAAATATATCAATTTCTCTAGCTATATTTTAAAACAACTGTTGCCGTTGCCCGACTATTTATAGTTAGACTACTTCGTTTTCCACCAAATATATCAATTTCTCTAGCTATATTTTAAAACAACTGTTGCCGTTGCTCGACTATTTATTGTTAGACTACTTCGTTTTCCACCAAATATATCAATTTCTCTAGCTATATTTTAAAACAACTGTTGCCGTTGCCCGACTATTTATTGTTAGACTACTTCGTTTTCCACCAAATATATCAATTTCTCTAGCTATATTTTAAAACACATACTTCCTTCCAACCGTCTTGCTGGTATGCTGAAATCTCCCTGTAAAACAGCGGTTGGAAAACACTGTTTTAGCTTGGTTTAATTGTTGTTAAGCATAAAGCTACACAGTAGACTATCTGTACTCTGTATATCACGGGTATTGAACACCGGTTTTTATCCTTATAAGCCATCAGACTTACCGCTAAGCCACTGGGAAGCAAAAGGGTCAGAAACTTGGTAACAAAAAAGAATAATAAACGAGTTAATAAAAATCATTTGTTTAGGTTTATATCAACATTATGTCCACAACGGTATCAAAACCCTATTTTTAACGTCGCTAGCCTGCTGACGTACCGCTGAGTCACTAAGGGCCTAGTTTCAAGGCACATGTATAAAATCTTCTTTAATGAATAATGTTAAAAATAATATATCAGATATAATGATTTTATCTATTTTTTTTCTTATTATCATTAACATCAAAAATGATAGGACACTTATCTTACGAACTCGATAATTTTCGAGATGTACTTAGAATTACTGTCTTCATTCTCTTATGAAGTTAATTTTTGAAGTATCTAATGTAAAAAGTTAAATTCAGAGAAACCAAGTTTCTAACATCAAATTGCACCTTTGGAAAATAATATACATTTCAGAGCTCAGTTGCAAACGAAAATTATAGAGAATTAGCGATACTCGTACACCCATATATATTATCATTGTCAAAGTGTTGACGTAAAGAGAACAAATTTAGAGAAATGTCTTTTCCTTATTTTCTGAATTGTGGAAAACGTTTGGAATATATTTTTCGAACTCGACTATTCTTAGGATTGTCCCCCCGGTAGATCATCGGTAACTTTAAGGACTTAATATGCCAAAATCAGACGTTCGATTCCCCGCAGTCGAAAGCGCGCAGGCAACCTATTATGTAGCTTTGCGCTAAAACAAACATACAATCTTATGATTTACAGCACACAATCACAAAATCTATCCCTAATCATTGTCATATCAATACGTTTTAAATGTACACAAGTAAAAGCGTTATTCAAAAAATGAAGTAAATTTAGGGGCGGCTAATATAAATACTTCAATAAAAAATGCACACAAGATATCTTGTTTGCATTGTTTTTGAAGGATTGATATTAACCATCCCTATATTTACTTCCTTTTTTTGAAAAGTTTTTTCTTTACTTGTTTGTTTGTTTTTAGTACAGTGTTTCAACAGACATAGGAAGGTTGTATTTACAACGAAGTTCTAAGTACAATGATGTTCCAACTGTAATATTTATTGTTTATTATTATTAGCTGGTATTTCCTGTTTCACCCTGTACTTAAGCTTTTTAAAGGAACACTAAATTTATGTAAAAAAGCTACCTTCAAAGGGTAATGATACCATCGTTTACACTAGAATTATGATTTTTTTTAATTACTACTCATTATTAATAATACTTATAAAGCGGATACTCCGTTTGAAACTATGTCACCTCAGTGAAATTGTTTGTAGTAAAAAAGATGCAGAAGAAACAGAAACAAGAAATTTAAACTTTTTGCTATGATATTTACAGACATTCCTAGAACGTGAGACTCAGTTATTACATAGATATTATTATAGAAAGAAACACTGTATAGTATTGTAAAGTTTTGATGACCTATTGAGGAGATATTTAAAATACTATTTCGATGAACAATCCCAGCCATCCCTACATTCATAGTGCTACCGCCTGCCTGTAAGAGCTCGTTGTATATTTCGTATTGGGAAGTAATACTTTCGTCTTTGTGTGTGTGTGTGGTGGGGGGGGGGGGTCAGTATCCCACTTATAGTAATTTGAAATAATTTAAACAAAGTAGGTTTTGACACCTTAAAAATTAGTTTTTTGATTGATATTAGAAATTTCGCTGAATTGGGAAAACTGATATGCCTGCAGAAGTATCAAATCTTCAACGAGAAAAATAATTTAAATGTGTTTTTTTTGGCTGTCAATTGGTCAGTAGACACTAAAATGAAGTCACATAAGGAACGCTTAACGTTGCAATCTGTACTATCCTGATCTCAGTAAAACGTGCGCTTGCCATGAATCACGAGAAGAATTACGCACTCTGTAGGTTACAATACAGCATGATATATGAACTTCAGAAGCAAAAAACAATAATATTTGTTACTCTTAATTTTGGTTCTATTTAATCTTGAAGCAGAACACTTTCGTACACTCTGTGGAAGTACATCTAGTTATTACCCAGACTATATCAGAAAGTTTTCTCCCATTACTTGTACTCCTTGGCGTCTCTTATGCTCGAAACAACAAATAGCATTTTAAAATATTTTATGAGTTGGCCTCACTAGCCTTAAAAACATGAATGAACATAACAAGTGTACAAAACATGAATTCATGTTTTGCATTAGTTTTCTTTTTAATGCCAAAATTGCACCCCTTCTGCAGATGAATGAAGGACTTTTCTTGTAAAATTTATGTTATGGCTCCCCTTCAATTAGGTATAGTAGCTGTTTAGTTTCATAAAATGTATTTATTACCCAGAAAAGCAATGTCATGTGAAAGTCACAATCGTATGAAAATTGCCTTATTTATGTATCCATTGTACGTCTATATGTCTGTCCTTTTTTATTCTATCCTTAAAAGAATGTCATTATGTTTTCTGTAAATAATAACATTATTGATCCTTAACAATATGTATAACCATAAGTGTGACTGCTATGAATGTACTTTCCAAACTATCTTCCAGGTTTTTCATTTGTATAATTATGCAAGTAAGCAATTAATGTGAAATATTAATATATGTATATACTTTGCTACTTTTACAGCTGTAGTCACCTTGATCTCACCAGAACTATCCTCCTAAGTTAACACTGTTGGTACACTAATGTAGTCTAGTTTCAGAATCCTAGGCCTAACAGTGGAGCAGGAATTGAAGTTGATGCTATATGATAGCTTTATTAGCTGAGTATAATAGTTGTGGTTGTGGTATTCTGATTCTGTCTTCTCCACGGAATAGATGAGCTGAGGGGTTTGATCCCTTCGATGGATACGGTGAACATAGTTAATTGTGTAGCTTTGCACTTAGAAACAACAACAAAAAAACATTTATCTATCTATTCTCCAAATCTCTCAGTATATTTATAATACATATATATATATACAAACAGAGAAATAAACAGGACAGTTAATGTAAAGTTAGGTAACGCAAAAGTAAAGAGTCCACAAAAAGCTTCTAACCATTTAGTTTCTCTTATTACGTGCTGAATATTCCAATGAAATTGATTTGGGTCTTGTGTTTAATTCCATTCTTCAGCCTTACAAACACTAACACAACAAAAAAAAAATATCACCGAGTAAACAGAAGTTTGAAAATTTCATTTAAAGCCATAAGTAAAAGCAAACACTATTTATAAATACTTTATAAGCATGTATATTTAACTAATATTATGTAAACCAACTAAAAAAGTATAAAATCTTAAACTGTAATACTCAGCCATTTCTATACGAGTCTTAAGACAGAGTGTGTTTTGTTTTTGTGCCAGGTAGCCACATGTCACAAAATTGTGTTGATGTTGTTTCTTAGTGAAAGGCATACATTGGGCTATCTGCAGTCTCTCTATCGCTGGGAAATGAACCCCACATTTCAGAGTTGTAAGTTTGTACACTTAATACTGACCTACAGGGGGGACCTTAAAGATTACGTGTGGGTGCTTTTTAACCTAAATTTAAAATTGATTTATTTCGATTATTAAAATAATCTTCAAATTTTAACTTATTGAAAGTATTTGCATATTGGCAAAGCTGTTTAATATAGAAAAAAAGGAAGCCTTCCGTGGGTCAGCGGCAAACTTTATAACGCTAAAAATAAAACTTCGATACCCGCGGTGGGCAGAAAACATATAATTCAATGTTCATCTTTGTGCTTAACACTAAACAAATAATGATATAAAAAAAGGGTGTCCCTTCACTCTTCAAAAACTTTAATTGAATGACATTTGTATCTGGAAGCATTGTGTAATAGAACTAATATTTGGGTTTCTTACATGATATTTATGTAGATTAATTCATGGACCGGGCGAAGACTAGTGGTTAGCGTACTCGCACTGTAAATTCTAGGGTTAATACTTCGCGCCCCGTTGTTTCAAAATCGCATCCATAATTGTGACCGTGGGTGTACTATAAGAGAGAGAGTTAGATTTTGCTCTCAGTCAAAGTAGCCCAAGCGTTGGCAGTGGGTGCTGTTGACTAGCTGACTTCCTAACAGTTCAGAACCAGAGACAATTATGCATATTATATATATATATATATTCCTTTGTGTAGCATTGTGTGAAAATACTGAAATAAACAAAAATGTATTTGTAATCTTAATTTTTCTTCATTCCACCAGAAAAAAGAAAAGGCTATTATAAATTATACATGACAAAACATAAGAGCAAAATTTTTAATGAATATAAAACAATGTATTACTTTATGTTTTATTATGCATTAATTTTTCTTTTTTGTAATCACCCGCTGGCTCAACAGGGTTCGATTCGAAACGTCAACAGTATACTTAAGGGGTTCGATTCGAAACGATGGTCACAGCAAAGATAATCCATTATGCATCTTTACGCTTAACAACAAACAAACCTATCTAAATACAAATCTCATAATTACTTCTTTTCAGTGAAAAAGCCTCTCTTCAGAATGTTTTTTTTCACACCCTCACTCACTTAGGCTTCAGTAATCTATATACGTTATATTTGTTTAATGTCAAGTCCAAATAACTTTCTGACCTAGTGGTTAGTTTGTCTATTATAAATCCAAGGGTCCATGGTTCGAGTCCTGTTGCAGCAAACCGCACACCACAATTTGGGGCCGTGAATATGTTATGAGAATGACGGTCAAATCCAACTTTTCGATTATACTAGCCCTAGAATTGGCAATGGATGTTGTTGACTAGCTGTCTTCCCTGTAAGCTCAAAATTAGATACGTCTAGCGCAGATTGCCTATGTGTAACTTTGCGGGAATATCCAAAACAAACAAAATAACTTGGCACTTAGCAAAAACTTCGTTATGTCTAAAGTCTGTAATCTGTTTAAGTTGTTCCTGAATAAAACATAAGTTAAATTGAATACAATGTGAATGGATCGTATTTACAATACATAATATCTCTTACATTTACATTTCATCACAAATGTTATCATTCTTCTGTCTAATTATCTCAAAAGCCACTTGCAAACACTTTCAAAACTTATGATTATTATTTAATAGACATACACCGAGCCACTTACTTTTACTTGCGAAGACTTTAAAGTAGGATAAAGCAGTGTGATGCGACAGGTAGTCGGAAAACAAAGAGTGAAAGCTTTTGTCTCTCTTGGAACTGTTAGGACTTAATTGAACAGAAACTGATTGAGCTACCTCTTAACATCGAATGACTTTGACCAACACTGTAATGGATTTTTTTGGTAGCTGAAAACTTATAAGCCCAGGATATTAAGGCCTTGCTTTTACATTACTAATTAATGAGAATTGCATAGTCTAAACAACTTTATTTCACGTTAGTTCTCTCTTATTTTCAAAATGTTTATTGCTCAGTTAGGAATAATTATGCAACACATTAAATGTTGTTATTTTATCTGTATATGTTAATGATAAACACTGAATGTGGAGTGTGGGCGGGGAAAAATGTATTCGTCTTTGTTTCTAGGATCAAGAAGGCTGAGAGATATAAAGATAAAACTCCACAAGTAAGAAGAATATTATGCTTTATTGAATAAATGCATTTAAGCGTTCCATTAAACCATTAATCCTGTTTTATTTGATAATAGAAAAGTTAAGAAAGGCTATATTAACTTACTGTGTTATGCTGATGTAAATTCAATGACTGAACTGCATCCTTGGTGCAATGATAGGTTGTTGAAATATCCATTACTTCGCCTTTTGAAAATTCATAAAATATATTATTCAAACTGTTGATTTTCATTTTCCTATATGTCTTGGGATTTTATTTTGTTCTTAGAGTTTAATTAAAAGTTTCATAATAAATTTAATTCTTCTAATTCCAAGAGAAGAAATAGTTAAATATGCATTTATCTAAATATTTGCGTCATTTTCAAAGAATAACTCATTAATTTCAGCGATTCGGAAAGAAAATTCTTCTTTACTCCTCTAGAAGTAACGAAAAATGTCAGATTACGAGACAGGCAAAAAACTCATCTCAAGAAAGACCAACAGAAAATAATTAAAGAAGCATGTTCACAGCCCAAACTATTAAAGAAAAATTAGGATTAATATCATTGAAAGTATGACAAGGAAAAAAATCGATATTATAGATTAATGCAACTCATCTCTTCACTTCATTTTGATGTAAATTAGACATCCGATGATCTATCCTATTATCTGAAATGCAAATGATTATTCGTTTGGTCTATCAATCAATATTTATTATAGGTAGCATTACATCGTTATATATACGTTGGGGGCTCAGTGATAAATCTGAGGGCTTATAACACTAAATAGTGGGCAGGGCACACATAGCCCATTGTGTAGCTTTATGCTTAACAACAAATATTCTTACAGTTAATGATATTTCAATCCAATATAAACTATGACTGCCTCGAATAGCAAGAAAAAGGTAGTCTCGATCAATGTACCATGTTTAAAATCAGAGTATTGATAAAGTCCTGAGGCACCCTTGGCTTCTCATCTGAAAGAGTTGTTTCCAAGGCATCTTTAGTGTCTGTATAGAGTTACTTGACAGAATGTGGCCTAAATGCAATTCATAAATGCTCGTTAAGATTGAATTCCAGAGATCGTGCATGCTAAATACTACAGCAGTAATCTATTAGATTATTTTCAGAATGTTAGCCAGATCCCTGCAAAAAACAAAGGTTCTAAGGAAGCAGTGAGCTAAATGTGGATGTCAAAAGTGCATGAGTTGGCAAACTGAAACTTATAAGGCTCAAAATGTACAATAAATAAAAACGTTGATACCTTTTTGCACAAATAAACAATAGTTCAACTCGAGTAGAATAACGTGGTAGAATAAAACTGTGATGGAAAAAGGAACATAGGATTACTGATGACACAGGGCAATTTAATTTAAAACGCACTGGTAGGCTTGCATTGCACGAGGTTTATTCCGTAGTAACCTCCTTTGTTGTTTTACTTCTTAAAAGTGTTAGAAAATTAAAATGCTATTTAGTGCCTACTTTAATGGTCAGTTTGACATGAGGACAAATTACTACAAATTAGAAAGCCCTAGCGATTGATAATCGAAGAAAATGAAAACGTTTGGTAAAATACTATTTAGGCAACTTCACAGTTTAGCTGTATAGAAACGAGACCTACATAAATAAAATCTCACATGCAATCAATAAAACTGTAGGTTTATTTGTGAGCTAATCAAAATCAACAGGTGAAGCCTGAATGTATAATTTCTTGGCCTGCCTTTGACAGCCCTACAAGAGATGAGTTGATTACCACCTACATTTATTAGGTAGGGGACTTTAAGTTAGCCTCTAGCTTGTTGCTCCAATAGCAAAGCCTAAAGGAGCTAAGTAGACCTCCACTAGAATGCAACAGATGTTTGTTTGAAATTAGACACAAAGCTACACAATGGGCTAGCTAACTGTGCTCTGTCCACCACGGGTATCGAAACCCGATTTCTACCGTTGTAAGTCCGTAGACATACCGCTGTGCTAATGGGGGGGGGGGCGATGGATATATGTGTTTCCAAAACCCAAATAGAAATTTAGAAATACTTAAATGTTTATGTAATCTATTTTTCTACATTAATTATAACAAAGACAAGTTATGAGGCAAACATGTAACATTCGATATGTTTAGTTTTCTCTGTCTCAAGGAATTTATTAATTGGTTTAGCATGGTTCGAGTGGGCATTATCATCCATTAAGCTGAATCAACACAAAGATGTATAGAATGATGTCCCTATAATGTCCTTATTGGTATCACTCCTCAGGATGTAGAGTTCAGCACATCAAAAAAACTTATATTTCCCAACACCATCTCCCCATACTGCAGTGTATGAGAATTTGGTTGGTCCTAGTCCAAGATTGTGTACAAATATGTATAGATGTGTTATCTGGCTGCAAAATGACTTAATTACAAAAACAAAATAATTCAATGGTTTATTTAGACTGTTACCTGAAAGTAAGAGCATTCAACTACAGAATTGGAGCATTGATATGTGTATTAAACAAAAAAGATAGATTTGTTACCTGTTCGTTAAAATGTGCAATAGAGGGCTACAAAAACAATATTTCTACGCATGTCATTAATCCACTCAAAGTGTTATGAGCACTATTGCAGTCAAGCTATTTTCTATCTTGCTCTGAGACGAATGCGTGAGATTCAGCGTTCCATATACAAATGGCCAGATTTGTAAAATCTGTTTCTAACATCTTGTAGACTGTGCGCATCTTATTCACTCTCAGGGAAGAAACCTACGGTGTTTTAACAACATAGAACAATATAGATCGTCAACATGTGTTACGGATCAGTAGCTGCTTTTTAAAGGTGTGTTAAGCAACTGTCTCCACATTCTACTAATAACTCTTCGAGACGTTTGATTGATTGATTGTTTGATTGTTTGTTTGAATTTCGCGCAAAGCTACACGAGGGCTATCTGCGTTAGACGTCCCTAATTTAGCAGTGTAAGACTAGAGGGAAGGCAGCTAGTCATCACCACTCACCGCCAACTCTTGGGCTACTCTTTTACCAACGAATAGTGGGATTGACCGTCACATTATGACGCCCCACGGCTGAAAGGGCGAGCATGTTTGGTGGGATTGCGAGTCGAGCTCCCTAACCACCTGGCTATGCCGGGCCACGAGACGCTTGAAGCCAAGGCTAAGAAACAAATTCATTGCTAATACAGGATGTTATAGAAGAATTTTTTAACTTGCATAAGTTTCTTTTGAAATGTTTTCTTTGATACATCGAATTTGAATTGTATATATATACAATAATATGCAAATTTGTTAAAACATCTCAACATTTTTAAGGTTGTGATTATTACATACAACTTACTCATTGATTTTCTATAAAAATTAACTTATAATTATTGCCAATTAATATTACAGAAATATTGATAAACAAATAATGTCTTTAAGTTTCTTTAATGTTGATAATAATAATAGCTTCACATCTTTGGAGCATTGTCTATGTATTTTCTCAAAGTATCTGGTGTAACTATATTTTTATTTAAGCTGTGTCCAAAGGCTTTCTTTAGTGCAGTTGGTACTTTGTTAAGAATAGAGTCCAGTAAACCCCAAACTATTCTCTGAAGGTTAGGGTCTGGACATTGTGTTGACAATTTCATTCGCTGAATATCTCCTAAACTTTATTTTATTTCCAAATAAGCTCGAAATTTTTTGGAAGTGCGTTTGATATCATTATCTTCTTTAAATATAAATATTTGCACAGCCGGCTTCTTTCCAAAAGGTATGGCATGATAAACTAATATACTGTGGTATTTGTTCATAACAATGACTCCATCACTGTTGTAGACATATTGTGCCTCAAACCATCATAGAGCTTCCTGAATGCTCGACTGTTGGCACAAGGTGGACCTTCTGCAATTTTCATAAACTTTTTGTCGGGAAACATACGTTGGTTGGAGCTAAAAAGTTCAAATTTAGACTCACTTGTCCGAAGCACTTTGTACCACTATTCCAAAGCCCATAATAAAAAAAGTTTTCGAAAGCTATTCTCTTTGCGTAGTAATGGCTTTTTTGCTGCTACTCTTTCTCAAAGGCCACATTTCTAATTTCTTGAGAATACACTTTTTGAAACTTTATCTGTGCGTAACTTGTTAATGTCATCAGCAAGAAAAGTGAGTTTTAGTTTATCTAACATCTATTTCGATGAGCGTTTTCTCTGTCGCTGCCTTGCCTAATGTTATATGAGTGGGTTTATCCAATGCATATTTCACAGTATTTTGTGAACAGCCGAGGCCTTTTGCAATTTTTTTAACTTCAACCAACATCATGCATAGAACTGACTCTTTCTGGGTTGAACATTTCAATGGCAACATCACCCTATATTAGATGGTGTTTTACAAAGAACAAGTCATCCCTATATGTGCCTACATGAAAAACTCAGAAAGTGAAAAAAAAATCACATTTTTTGCCTGTGGTTACTGATACAAAAACTAAATATTTCAAACTGATTAAGCGTGTTTATGAATAGAATAATAAAACCTATAATTTGCTGATTTTGATGTTTTCCTGACGTTTCAAACTAAAATAGTTTTATTTCATAAATCAAATGAAAAATACAGGAGAAATAGGGTGTTCTAACAGATTTTAACCACATTGTATATATATACATATAAAGTTATTAAATCACAGTGCTCCAGATACAAATATTCTGAAAATTAGTAAATTTCTTTACAAACAACGAATATTCGATAAATGTATTAACTTTGTCTTCTAACATCAAAATGCATCGTTAAGTATAAGCAATTAAATAGTTCTCTAGGATTTTTTTATCCCAGCCATGGCATTGGATTTATAGATCCCAGCCACTAGGTGACCCTGTTTATATGGCGTTTATTGAGATATGCTTTGTCGAGTGTTGTCGCCTTATTTCTTCTCATCAACGACGTCATCATCGTAGTCATCATCCTTCGTCTTTTCTCTGCCTTCTGGACTTCCGGACATCTTTCAAATCTTCATATCAGCCAAATTAGCAGATACGACCTAACTCTTAAATATCTTTTAACCCCACGAACTTAGCAAAATTTCTTTTTGTCGCGAGCGGGCGAAGGGGGATATCAATATTTCTGAACACCCCAGTTTAGGAAAGTTTATCTTTTCTTTAAAAAATAAATCCTTGCCATGATTTGTTGTTGTTGTTTTGTATTTTTTAGCAGTTATGTGTAAGTAGAAGCAGCAACTCTACATAATAAGGTTGAATATCGCTTGCTTAGAACATTGATAGCACTGACAATAAGTTATCTCTGCCACAGTGGTAGGAAATATACAAAAAGTTGATCGTATCGTCAACCTAACCACATCTAAATATTTGTGTTGTTTATCGCCAATAAAGCAAAAGTAGCTAGATAATTTATCTCGCATTTGCAGTAAGCATTTTGGATGTCTGAAGAACATATATCGCTGAAGGCTGTATGTTTTTAAGATTTAATGCTACGTATGGCACAGCAGAGTGTCTTACATAAAGCATAGATCCTGTTCTTTAGAAGTTTGAAGCGAAGTGTCATCTATTTGCCGAAATCAAGAAAAAAAGACCATCAGATAGTTTGTACACATCTCAAGCTAAGAAGACAACAAAACTGCCAAAGCTATTCAAGAAAAGCATTGTTCCACGAAGCTCGATCTGCTGGAAAACGGAAGACTTGACTGAGGTAAGCATAATGGATTGAATAGTGATTAGTATGATGGAGGCTAAGACGAAAACCGAAGTTAGTGATTTATGACTTCGTTCTATTCATTCTGCCACCTACCACTAAACGATACTTTTCAGTTAGATATTTTGAGCAAGAAGTACCTATTATTTTCCGGCAATAGCAAAAGCTGGTCATAATAGATGCGTAGCTAGGAATTACAAAGAAAAGATCATTTTTTTTTTTAGTTGATGCATTTATTTTGAATCCTAAACATATACTATTAAAAAAAAAACAGATAAAAATGTACACTACACAAACAGCCTTGCGTCTTTTTTGATTTTTATTCTTATATGTAGTTCAGTTTTTCATGATTATAAATCTTTATCTTTCTGAACAAGATATTTTTCCATAAGACTTTCAGATGTAGTTAGGGTGCTTGACTCGCAATCTGCGGGTCGAGGGTTCCAATCCCGTCCCACCAAAAATGCTCATCCTTTCAGCCGTGGGGGTGTTATAATGTGACGATTAATCCCACTATTCATTGGTAAAATACTAGCCTAAGAGTTGGCGGTGGGCGGTGATAACTAGCTGCCTTCCCTATAGTCTTTCACGGCTAAATTAGGAACGGCTAGCGCAAATAGCCCTCCTGTAGCTTTACGCGAAATTCAAAACAAACCATTAGATTTTATTCTAGTTAAAACACGTTTTAGGCAGATATTATCATATCTGTATCAGATAAACAACCGCTGAAAATAAACCAGGCCGTAAATAATACCAGTAAACGTAAGTCACATCGTTATATCTTTATTTAAACCAAAAATGAATGATCCCCATTATATAATTGGATAAAAATGAAAGACTACAAATTAAACGGTTATGGTGTGTATTCAACAAGTCACGCTAAAACAACATCAATAAATTTAGACCAAACTGACAGTATAATGTGGCAATGAAGAACAGCTGGCCGAAGCCTTTTATTTCTCATTCGTTCTTAGAAGTCCCTTGGTGGGTCAGTGAAGTATGGGGACTTACAATACTAAAATCCGATGTTATTTTCACAGCGGTGGGAAGAACACGGATAGCCCATTGTGTGGTTTTGCGCTAAAACAAATATCTTTCCCACGGTAGGTCATCGGTAAGTATATAGACTTACAACGCTAAAATCAAGGGTTCGATTTCCCGCGGTGGTCTAAGCAAAGATAGTTGCTGTGTAACTTTACGCTGACACGTTATCTAATTAAAAATAATTTATCAAACTGTACCTTAGCTAACAGATCGCTGTTTAATATATCTAGTTTTCTTATTAATGTGTGAAATTTGTCATCACCTCTACTCAAAACTGGTAATATTTTCTATTGGCGGTGTGTAGGAACATCCTGAATAAATATATAAAGTTCATCAATAAATAGAGTAAAAAAGTCAAAGCGAAAAGTAACAGGAAGACGAACATCCCAGCGTTGTCTTCGTTAAGAGAGCAAAATAATAAATATATAATATATCATCTTAATACATTAGGCCTCATCCTTCCACTAACCTCTTTGTAGTAAGCTTTATACCATTATTATTTCAGTACAACGGATCAATAACTCACATCTGTGTACTAAGCTTTATACCATTGTTATTTAAGTACAATGGATTAACAACTATCCTGTGTGTGCTATGCTTGATACCATTATTATTTAGGTACAATGGATGAAGAATTAACCTCCGTGTACTAAGCTTTATGCTATTATTATTTCAGTAAAATGAATCATTAAATAACCTCTGTGTACTAAACCTTATGATGCATATATCTTCGTGTAGTGCTTTAGAAAAGTATATATGTGTGTGTCTTGTGTATTGCGTGTACTGCTCCTGTACACAGATCAAGATATTCATTTTGTCGAACACACAGTACTAGAAATTGTTCATTTTCATACGTAATTTTTACCTTTTTTTAATATATTGTAGTAGTAATTATGCAAGAAACATATACGGCTGGATATTAACCGATACTAGCGTCTCCTATGATATGAAAAATTCATTTATCAGTTACATCCTCCTCCTCTAAAACAAATGGGTGCATGAAGAAAACACACACAAAACTTTCCTTTTTGTTTCTGATAAATCATGTGGGTTATACTGCCAACTTCTGTCGTTTATCATTCTGGTATAATATCAGACAAAAATATATAATGCCTATATTAAAAGCAAATACCCTAACATATAAATATATATAGTCATGGTTTGGAGAGTATGATCTTATAGTATCTGTTCATATAAAAAATACATTACAATATTAGTTTCGGCTAGCGGCGTGGTATGGTACACTTGATTTGATTTTGTTTTTCTTTTGTTAGAACAAAAATGTTAGAGAAAACAAAAAGGATTTCTTTGGAATATCGATAATCTCGTTTCCAGGTAAACAAGATGACTTTTTTTCGTTTAATATTTACTATAATATAGCTCCCTCCATATTGTAAGATTTTTTTTAATCAGATACAAAATGTAGCTTCATCCGAAACATTGTAAAAATTCTGAAACCAGTTTGAGTTTTGCAAATACTATTATTGTCACAAGAAATTATTTAAAAAAAAAACGTTACGTATAGAAAATAGAGCTTTTTAATTATACTTCGTTGGTTGAATCTTTAATCTTTGCCAAGAAATGAAATATATTTTTTCATTATTTACATCTCATGGTTTAAGTGAGTCATCCGCAACCTAGTGGTTAGCTGCTGAATTGTGGACCTGAGGTTCTATGGTTCGCGTCCCTTCATTGAAAAAAAAAAAACGTTCTCGGAACTTTGAGGCCATGGGTGCGTTATAATAGTAACGGTCGAATACCACTCTACGGTCTAACCAAAGTAGCCCAAGTATTTGCTGTTGGCGGTGTTGACTAGCTGTCTTTCCTCCAGTATATTACTTCAAAATTAAGGACGGCTAGCTTTGTGCGAAACTCAATAAAACAAGCAAACATAGTTTAAGCAATTTATATTAACTGTAAGTACAAATAATTAGCTGCCATATAATCAGTAACCCAAATAACCGAATGATATACAAGAAATGACATTGGCCCCGCTCTCCAGCTCTTAATACTAATCTCTCGTGACACACTTCCAAGGATAATGCCGAACTTTTACTTACAATGAAGACATTTTACGTCTTTTTGTCTTATTTTTCTCATTATAAAATCAAATTTTTAATTACATAAGTCTATTAGATGATATTTCTATTAAATAAGAACTGTCAGGGTTCATTATGTGAAACAGTTTGGAAAAAACCCGATTTCAAAAGTCTACTTCACGAAACACACATGAAAGTAAGTAACATCATGAGTTATGAAAAAAGTAAACTAATGGTTGAAGCGCCTTTTGACAGTAAAGTTTGCAGCTTTTTTTATGAGAATTTACAGCAAGACCGAAAGCTATTTACTAAAAATTAATACTTAGTACTTAGCAGAAATACTTGATGTTTCAAATTCGATAAAGTGGAACCCACTTTGAGACAAATAATGCTTGGAGACGGCTTGGATGACTAATGAAGAAAAACTTTAATATAAGTTTAACATAACAGCAAATGTACAACGTTTCGACAAGGTTTTGTCATCATCAGATACATTATACTTGATGTTTCTGTGTTGGAGATTCATAGATGGTTGGTTGACAGTGTATTATTTTATTTTAAAAATAAAACATATCTTTATCATTATTTATCCATAAAATGTCTGGATCGTTTTCTTGATGTTCATGTAAGACGATGATAATGTTTTATTTCCTTCAAAATCGTTTCAGTATATGTCATATGGCTACATTTACGTTATGCCTGTTGATATAAGTGTAAGGGGTTTTGTGCATCATATTAGCTTTATCCGAGTGATCGTTATATAAGAAATTTAAAGATTAACAGCTAACTGACTTGCAGAGAAAGGTGATGAGTTCACAGTGTGTTTGTTTCCCGTATTTGTCTTTTATGTCTGTCAAAAGGTATTTTTTCATTATTTCAGATATCCTTTTTCTGTGCTTTAGTTACATGTAGCTTAATTATTCTTATCATAAGACATTACTGTTAGGCCTAGTATATTTTTAACCTTGCATCTTTTTTCTTTGGAGATTTTCAAGGATTACAAGAGTATATTAATAAGAGTATTCCAGCCACATTATTTTCGCCATATCCACTGCCGACGACGCTTTTCGCTCAACCCAGAGCTCATCAGACCAACTGGGACACAATAAACACGGTATGACAAGTACAATTAATTATAATCATGCTTTGCCAGCTTGGAAAAAGGGCATTCAAACCCTAAACATTTGTAATTTACTCTCACAAAGACAAATTCTGTACTGAATAAAATAGTCTCTATGATGTTATTCCTCTTTCAAAATAGTAACGGTTTAGGTGTATTTACCAAAGCAAAATATTTCTTATGCATTCATAAAAAAACAAAAACATTTGCTTTATTTTGAATTGTATAGTTAATGTGTACTCTAAAAATTTTTAACTATGTGCTCTTCTGTGAATCTATGTGATCTCGTGCGTGTGTGAAACCAGCAAAATATGGGAATGGTAGAAGTGTATTTTTGATAAGATATGGAAGTTGGTCCACACAACGATAGATTGCATTAACCATATGTTTGTACTTCTATTCACTTACCTAACTCTTAATTTGATTTTTGTTTTGAATTTTTGCGCAAAGCTACTCAAGGGTTATCGTTGCACAGTCATCCCTAGTTTTGAGCTGAGAAACTAAATGGAATACAGCAATTCAAAAGTACCATCTCCAATCCTTCAGCCGTTCTTGTCAACCTGAATAATGGGATTTGACCGTCACTGATGTAACACAGCTCTTTTTACAGCAACGGCTGGGAGTATTCTCGAATTACAGTTTAATACAAAATATCCTAATGATGAGCCCATGACAAAAGTACAAGGTAAAATTAGAAATCTCTACGGCTTCGAAAACAAATCTGTTATTAGCTTAAATTGAAATATCTGATATTAGCACTTAATTAAAATACACATAAGAATATTTCTTTCTTGTTAAACACAAAGGGTTATCTATGCTATGGTCACCACAGGTATCGAAATCTAGATTTTAACCTTCGTACTTAAAGCTGCGCCACTACAGTGATATAAAAAAAAAGAGAAGATGGGAAAATTGGAGACTTCTTGAAGCTGTAAAGTATCATAGTTTAGGCAATTTATATCTAACTATAAGTACAAATAATTACCTGCCTTATAATCAGTAATCCAGATAACCGAATGATATACAAGAAATGACAATGGCCACGCTCTCCAGCTCTTAATACTAATCTTTCGTGACACACTTCCAAGGATAATGCCGAACTTTCGGGAACAATGAACACATTTTACGTCTTTTTGTATTATCTCTGCTGTGCTCACCACAGGTATCGAAATCCGAATTTTAGCCTTCATACTTAAAGCTTCGCCACTAGAGGGCTATAAGAAATAGAACATGGAAAAATTGGAGACTTCTTGAAGCTGTAAAGTATCACAAAGATGACGCTGTTCATTATGGTGAGCACGACTTATGGTGAGCACAACTGACTTAGTGAAGCAGTTCCTTTTTGTTTTGTTTTTGTCCTCCTGGTCCATTAAACCAGGAAGACTTCAAATCCCTTTCATTCACACTTGCTTGGATGTTAAGCCAGGAAAATGTATGAACGTTAACTAAAATACAACTGGGGCATAAAATGTGAGTAAATATCTTTAAACTTCTGCGATTTCATACTAACAGTTGAAGAACATGACGAAAATTGCGTTTCTCCATGGCTAATTTCTCAACGTATAATCTGTCAAACACTCAGGAAGAATAATTTTTGCTGAAGTTAACATAAATATTATATATCTAAACAATTTAATAGGTTGATATAGATAGTGCATGGTAAATCTGAGAAATAAATAAAGATACTGTGATATTTTTCACACTTGAACACAAGTATGTATGAGTTGGATGATTCTTCGGTATTTTGATGTTTGAAAATTTTACACACATGAGTATAAAAAAAGGCATTATTTGAAATAGCAATTAAAACAGGTAAAATAATATTTTGTCTTCTCTAAGACTGTTACATTTAAATAGTTGTATTTGGAAAGGCATGTAAACTCAAGAGCTAAACTTCAATCCGAAAGACTGTTAATCCTCTCGCCACCGGATGGGTCTTCTGTGCACTTCACTGTCTAATCGTAAGATTTTTACTTCTAAACGAGAAGTTTGCTTTAAGGAAAAGATCGAAAAAATTTATCTGAAAATAAAATTAAAAACATAAATATGAAAAGAATAACGTGGTAAAAGTTTCAACTTATAGATTATCACTGAACTCTAGTCCTAGCATTCCCCGATGGTTAGGGCGCTCAATTTATAATCTGCAGGATGCGCGTTCGAATCTGGTCACTGTTGGCCGTGAGGGCGTTATAACGTGACGTTCAAACCCACCTTTCGTTGGTAAAGAGTAGCCTAAGAGTTGGCGGTGGATAGTGTTAACTATTTGTCTTCCATCTAGTCTATCACTTCCAAATTAAGGATGGTTAGCACAGACAGCCCTCATGTGGCTATGTGCGAAATTCAACAAAACAAACAGTCATTGGACTGAAAACATAGGCCAGTTTTCCCTTTCCTGCAATCTTAGGTTTACAGTTTTTGTCTACATGAAAACGACATTTGTACGTTACTTCTATGTTTTATATTTGGAATAAAAAATTATTTACACATACGTGTGTTGCATCAAATGTCATAAACAGATTTAACAAAGAAAGGTCGGTTAAGAAGTAGCAAATTGGATATGACCATTCGTTCAGACAACAATTTGTTTATTACTTATTACTATATGAGAATGGAATACTCTGTGTAAGAATACCTCTCTCACAGTCAAATGTAAAATATATTTTTGCTGTAGTTTTAAAAAATTATGTATGCAGTTTTTTTTTCAGTTAAATGGGGTTAAGAGTCAATAGCTATTTTGCTTTTAGCATTACGTTTAGCGTTTATAAGAATCTATCTCTTTCAGTCATCACACTTAGTCTAAAAATTGCTTAATAGCATAAAAGCAAAAACATTATGTTCTACTCATGCTCATCTTTTTGAAACACTTTAAGAGTCATTACACTCTCTCTAACAAAAAGCCATTACACTCTTGGTAACATTACTCTTCCAGTTGCTAAATAAATTCCAAATGTTAAATAATGTTACTTTCTGATTTCAAAAAGTATAGAGAGCTGCTACAAAACCCTAATTAAAACGTTTCGATTCTGATGAAAATAACGAAGAAACGCTAAAAAAAACGACCCCGAGATTTTAAAAACATATATATACTACCAGCAGTTCTAGACCTTCATTTTAAATACCAAAAGAAGTAAAAGATACGAGTGCTTTTTTATTTACTGTATTATAACAGAAGATTTAGAGTGCAGAAAATATATTAATTTTAATCAATAAGCAACTGAGAATAAACGAGATATTTACTTGTAAGAATTAGCAGAAAAGCAACTATATTCGAAATAAAATCCTCTTTTAATTATTTTGATCTGAAACCTTCATTGCATAGAAACCGTACATGCTTTGACAACGTTAATTATTAATGCCTTAATTAGCGAATTTATAGGAAGGACGTATATAATTATTTTTGGATAGTTAATTTCAGGGTGACTGATAGTGATTGTTTCCACCTTCTCTCTTCTCGTTAATTAATTGTTTCAAGATTAAAAATATCAAACAGTGGAAATTTTCAAGAAAATATTCAAGTTTAATTAAAACTTGATAACCCTTAATTAATCGTAGGTAATGAAGTAACAGTTTTATATTTGTTATATTAATCTGAAAAAAAAAATTAAAATGCGTAATGAAACAAACACGTAAAGCTTCTTGGTGAAATCACTAATCATGAGACTTGTAACAAAATAGTTCGCCGCCTTCCTGTTACTACCCCCAACGTACTATTGTATATCTGACGGCAGTTCTTGTTAGAACTGACAGGTAGCTTATTCTGTAAAATCTTCTACTACCGCCATCTATTGAAAGCTTCAAAACTAACATGATTATAGAGAATTATTTGACTTATTAAAAACATTTTCACACCTGCTATGTTTGTTTGTTTATTCTAAAACATAAAGTTACACAATGGTCTGTCTATGCTTTACCCACTGCGGGTATAGAAACCCGATTTTAAAGTTATACGTCCTCTGATTTGCCGTTGATCTACCGCGGCGCGAGGGAGGGGGTCAAGAAACTAGCTACGTTTTGAAATGTGTGTCTAAATATTATTTTGTCTCTTCATTATAATGAGATAATGAAAATTCATTTATATAAATTTTGGTTTTCATTTCATATCCAACCTAGCAATACAATATGTTTGATTTATAATCTTTAAGTTTACATTTAGGCCTTCAAACGTGTCGAGAAAAATGCAGTCACATAAAAAATAAATACACTGTGTATATTATCAGCAATTTTCCTGCCTTTCAAAAGAAAGAATATATATCTCATCACAAAAACCCGGCCCTAAATTAAAATCGTTACTAAACAAAAATTATTTAGAATCACACAATACCAACGTCATTTACAAAATAACAT
>NW_013665675.1:104210-110639 GCF_000517525.1 Limulus polyphemus | reverse complement strand
CTCCAGCCATTATTAGTCTCAAAGTGGGTTCCTCGTCATCGAAATATCTCATCAGTTATTTTTTTATCTTTTTACATTTCTTGCTGGTTTTTATTATTATTCATTGTTTGGAATTGAGCACAAAGCTACACAATGGGCTATCTGTGCTCTCCCACCACGGGTATCGAAACCCGGTTTCTGGCATTGTAAATCCGCACACATATCGTTGTGCTACTTGGGGGGCGAATATATGGATATTTTCTCATAGAAAAGCTATCTCCACCGAGGCGGAATCGAACCCTTGATTCTAGCATTGTAAATCCGAAGACTTACCACTGTCCCACCAGGGGTACTTTATTTACTGTTAAATTCATAAATTTCAATGATTTCATATGAGCGTTTTCCACTTTTTTTAAAACACGTACTGTTTAGTCAAATTGATGTATGTATGAAATGTGTATGGTTGAGATTTGAGATGTGATTGTGTTAGATAATACAACACGTGCAACTTCCTATCGATAAAACTCACGTATATTGCATTGAAAAACATAAAGCAAGGAAGTTTCATTATATTATTTTATTTTACTAGTATTTTTCCCGAAAACTAGAACAAAAGTTTGGTAGGATAACAGCTAATTTCTAACTTCAGATAGCAAAAAAACTACATTTTGCGAGTTTGACAATATTCATATAATGTGCGTAGATAGAACTTACTGACGCTGAAATTCTTCAGTCAAAGATTATTGAGTAAACATTGCTGATTGGTAGTAATTTCAAATAAAGGTGTAGTGTAAACTTTAGAATATACAAAACTACTAAGCACTATAATTATTTCAAAATAAAATATTTGGTTCCAGTAATGATACATATTACTTTGTCGGGAAATTTATAAGGTTAAATAACACTTCTACTAATTTCTTTAGTTACGAACATAATAGCATAATTTTATTACTGAGCTTTTTGAAAGTATCTTTTAATTAATAAAATAACAATGTATTGTCAGTCAAAATGTTCTTTGATTATGGGCGTAAAGAGGCTAACACTGATTGCTTGGTTAAAGTTAAGCACAAAGCTACACAATGAGCTATCTATGCTCTGCCCACCATGGCTAGCGAGATCCGGTTTCTAGTCCCGCAGACATGCCGCTGTGCCATTGGGGGAGGGGGGAGGGTACTAACACTAATCACGAAACTAAAAGAAATTTGTCGCCAAACTTGAGAATACATTTTATGCAATACGTTTATATATACTTTTGTTAGTTCACATATATCGGATGGTACTGCTTTACTAGCATCTAGATCCGCCTTTACTTACTCTTAACAAGAAAACTTTTCCAGTAGTTTTCAACGTACAGTAAACTTCTTAGAGTTCCTTATTCTTATATTTAAAATTACATAAATTTGGAGTAAAAGGTGAAATGTTTTCTTGATTTTGTTGTTGTTATTCTAAACAGCCCTCGAAACTGAAAAAGAACGGACAGAATGAATTACTCACGAAGACTGTCATGGGACATAATAGTTTATTATGTAGCTTATTGTTCGACATACCAAGATCAACAAATAATGTCACAGTTTCAGGACGTAAACCATGAACTCTTGGATTGAGGGGCGAGCAGCATGTTGTGTGAGACAATACAATCTTGAGACCTGTGTGTGTTGTTTATTTTCCAGTCTCTCTGATTGTCTGGTATTAACATGAAACCAATAGATTATTTGTATCACTGATAATTTTGGAAACATTTAACTATGTCAGCCTTTTCAGAACTCATACATAAATTCTAGTGAAAATCTCAAACAGTTAGAACCTAATTGAAGCAGTTTAATCAAATGTTTCCGGAATGATTATTCTTCGGTAACTAAATGAAACTTCATAATAATTTCATTTTCGTTTTGATGCCATACAAAAGAGATGTTTTCGCGGTTCCCAGAGAATACTGTAATAATTCAATTCACACACACAGCAAACTATTAGACCAGAAAAGATAAGCTTTGTAGTTGTACTCTGTATCTATACATTCACACTTAAGACACCTGTTTTTATCAAGTCTCAAATATACTATTCACCAAAAAAAACGTTGTAACAGCAACAAATGATTGTAAACACAAGAAACAGCACAAAATCTTGTCTTGGGATAAAATTGTGAATAAAAATACATGTGCATAAGATGATGCCTGTAGGATTGTTTATTCCTTTGATTTCTGTGTTATGAATCCTGTGAATATTTATCTTATAGAAGGCTTACAGATACATTTACACTGTTCTAACTGTAACTGAGCGTTTTGATATTTATGTTTTGTTGTTGTTTTGAATTTGTTTGTTCCAACTCATTGGAAGACATTTGTCACTAATAGAATTTGACAAGTTGTATGCATTTCTATTATGTCGTTTTCTGTATTCAATTGCTGGTAGACAGACAATTACTCATGCTTAAAAAGAGCCCTCTTTAAGAAAAAAGAAGTTATTTTTTTGTTAAAAACTATTTCTCCAATGATTTCAGTTAAGGAACACCTGTAAGGATAGGATTCCAAATTTGTTTTACAGTTCTGTAGAATTTAAGTTATTATTTCTGTCGCAGTAACCCAAAGACTATAATTATTGCTTTAAAAAATATATATATAGTTTTGGAATTAAATTCTACTACTACACCAAGGTTCATCCACAAGATGCAATTGCTTAGATCGAAGATAATGGAATTTACCTCTTTTACACACAGATGATGGATATGGCTTTTGTGGTGTAAGAGATTGATGAGTATGGGAATATTTTGAATACTACTAGAGAATCTAAACCTCGGAATAGTATTGTATAGCTGCTGTAAACTGCTTTGCAATTAAGTTTAACTCACGCGAGAATTATATTATTTGAAAATATTTCTACATACTAAATATATTAACAGGATAAACTAGTTAAATCAAACAGACGTGGTACTTTTGTAATACGCGAATACACCACGTTACTCATATAAAATCTTTTTCATAATTGAGGAAAGAAATATTTTATGTACACGTACATCATAGACAATCACCTTGCGGTCAACAACTTTAACTACTCTTACTTGAGGGAAATCAAGAAATTTGGATAATTTTTTGATGGCGTTGTACACACAAAGACATTTCATGGAAACGATAGCAAGCTTTATCTTAAGGCAGTTATGAAAGCTAAAGATCAATGAATAATGATTAAAAAATGAATGGCATTTTTGTTTAAATGCGATTTAAATGAGTCATATCGCACACTATTTCAACTTTTGTCCAACAGCAGCATTGACCAGAAAGCCTTGAATAGTTTCTAAGGTAGATACTTTCCGAAGGCATTAGAATTTATTGTAATTCACTGTCCATTAATACAAATGAATTTGTAATTCATTGTCCATTGATACAAATAAGTTTTTAATTCACTTTCCATTAATACAAATAAGTTTCTAATTCACTGTCCATTGATACAAATAAGTTAATTTTTTTTATTCCTTATAAAATTGCAACGTAGCTTTGTGTTTTTTTGTTGCAAATATATTTTTCTCACCATAACTAAATGGTTTTGAAACATCTTTTGAGTCCTTTTTTTAACACATTCTTAATAATAACACAATAACACGGATGTTTAAAGAGAAAAAAAAACAACTTTTAATGATACACAATAAATATTTTAAAATGTCTCAAAATATATATATTTTTTTACTTAATACTTAACTGCACAAGGATAAAATACTGTGAGATTAGAAACCGTCTCATCACTCATGTTTCGACGTCATACGGAGTCATTATCAGGTGTGAAAAATGTTGCAAACATCTATATACTTTTTTAGCTCTTGTAAAATATCCACTGCTGATGATGACGCAGTAATATGTCGAAACATAAGAGTATGAGACCGTTCCCAGTCCCACGATATTTTATCTTTATGCAGTAAATTAATAAAAAAATATTCTATTCTGAGAGTGTGGACAGTCATTTTTAAAAATTTACTGTGTACCATTAAATGTTGATTTTTTTTTCTTCAAACATCTATGTTATTCAAAAGACTTAAAACGCTAAAAATCGGGTTTCGATACCCGTGATGGGCACAGCACAGAGATTCCATCGTGTAATTTTGTGTTTAACAACAACTAAATTAATTAATTATTATTAGGGTAATAAAACTCAAATGATATTAGTAAATTATACTTTTTTTTATTTGTTGGTCAGCCATAAATCGGAAGAACTTATAGATTTATTCACTTCAAACTATAATAACTTTCATGGAATGGAAATAAGTATTTAAATACGGATGTGTAGTGTTTTCATGTGAACACTTGCTTCAAACTAAATTAATTGTTTTCACACTTAGAAGATATAATCGTTAATAGTGAACGCTATCGTACATTTTTATACATAAAATTAAGACCATTTCTAACCAATGCTTTAGTAGAATATATAAATATATATTATTTTACCTTCAATATTAGTTTAAAATATATAAAACGCCTTTTATATGACTTGTATTTCAGAACAACAAAAATTGTGAGATAACCACACTCCTCCTTCCATCTCAAATAAACCATAATATCTCTATTAAGAGAAATAATATTCACGAGGCTGAAGTTGCAATACACTCTATAGCTTTTTAAGTGGAGAACATCTTCCTGGCAAAATAATGTGCCTACGAACCTGAATGTGGACTAGCGGTTAGCGTATCGGAGTGGGGATCCGAGGGTATATATATAAGTTCTTCACTTGAATGTGGACTAGCGGTTAGCGTATCGTAGTGGGGATCCGAGGGTAGCTATAAGTTCTTCACCTGATTGTGGACTAGCGGTTAGCGTATCGGAGTGGGGATCCGAGGGTAGCTATAAGTTCTTCACATGATTGTGGACTAGCGGTTAGCGTATCGGAGTGAGGATCCGATGGAAGCTATAAGTTCTTCACCTGAATGTGGACTAGCGGTTAGCGTATCGGAGTGGGGATCCGATGGTATCTATAAGTTCTTCAAAGAGTGACAGTCAATCCAGCTCTTCCATTAAGAATATCTGCTTCAATGGATGTTTTGTGCACCTTCAATAGTTTAGTATGTATCAGGAGTTAATTATAAATATCAGTAGTTTCATGTTCCGTGCAACTAGTTAACAAACTTTTAAATAGTTCTAAATAATAGACTGTGTGAATATTCGACCAGAATGTGCGTTATCTCGTGCATTGTTAAGTTTCCTGATCACAGATTAATAAATTTTACAATTTTTGTTCTGAGAAAATGTTTAATGAAACATTATTTAGGAAGTTCATCCTTAGTCCAATGGTTTTGTCACTTTCATTAGCTTGTTTGTATTTATTTTTGAAGCAATAACAAATAAACCTCATCATGGAATATATTTCAAAGTTTGATTGTTTTACTAGCTTAAAAATGCTTGACATGAAAATCATAATAGTTAAAAAGTTTTTGTTTGTTTGTTTTTAATTATGCACAAAGCCTCACAAGGGATATCTGTGTTCTAGCATTGTATAAACATACCACTGTGCCACTGGGGGGCCAGTTAAAAAGACAAAAAATATACAAGTGTACATAGAAACATGGAAATTCATGCTGAAGTCTTTTCAAGGTCCAAGCAAATAAGATTAGATGACAGAAAGTTCTATAAAAAAAACTATAATATGTTTCTTATACGTTTTGAATGTTTTCTCAGTATACACTAAAATTTCAATACAATAAAAATATTTAAATAAACACGGACGTATATTACTTACACAAATTTTACTGTGTGTTTCTCGGGGCTTTCGATTAGCGATTCCTGATTTAACCCATGTTATCACAAACCTAGAAAATGTTTCTATAAAATTTGATTAATTTTGCTTGTTTTAGCACGAAGCCACACACAAGAGGTTAATTTCGCTACGTATACCACGGTAAACAAACCCCAGATTTTAGTGTTGCAAGCCCATAAATTTATTGCTGACTTACTGGGGCCATTACAAAAAAACATTAATAATAAATGATATAATATACCTTTATTCCTCAGGATTCTTTTTCTTGGGTGAGGAGTGACCTAATAATCATTCTAACATAAACTCAGAACTTAGAAAGGTTTTATGTGAAAACATTGCATGAAAATTAATAACCATTGTGTGTGCATGACGACATATGAACGTCCGATTACGTCATCCTTGAGAAAACAATCTAATTTTATTAATTTAATTTATTCAGAAAATAATAATAAAGTAGACCATATGAGATTGAGATATTATGATCATTATTTTTAACGTTGTTCAAATTTCCTGGTTTGTTTTACTTTGTACCTTAGGATAATAAGCATTCTGATACGAGTTTTCAATAAATGTACTGCTAAAGATATGTTTAACTTAGATTTATGATGGTGTTAAGAAATAAATGTTAAACCTCAAGTACCATAGTCGATCATAATAATGCATTGTGTGATGAAGAGTTTGTTTGTTTGTTTTTGGATTTCGCGCAAAGCTACACGA
>NW_013665675.1:95321-103615 GCF_000517525.1 Limulus polyphemus | reverse complement strand
CGGAGATTCGAACACGCGACCCGCAAATTGCGTTTGTTTGCTTGTTTTAATTACCCTCAGATTGCGAGTCGAGCGCCCTAACCACTTAGCCATGCCGGGCCTTCCCTATAGTACTTCAGTGGAATGACTGGGGTGAAGTATTACCTTATAAAATGTGTTTGCGTTTGTTTTTAATTAAGCACAAAGCTACACAATGGGCTATCTATGCTCTGCCTACCACGGGTATCGAAACCTGGATTTTAGCGTCGTAAGTCCGCAGACCTGCCGCTGTGCCAGTGGTGGGCGCAGATTGCAAGTCGAGCTCCCTAACCACTTGGCCATATGACGAAGAGAAATAAGACAAAATAACTCAAAATAAGTTTTGTACGTAAATGACAAATGTATTAAGATGTTATGAATATGGTTTGGAAACGTTTGCAAATATATATATATATATATATATATATATATGCATATATTGAAAATGAAAACTTAGGTGAAATATTATCGTTATTAGTAAAACATCAATAAGCAAGACCATGTAAACAATCGTGCCTTTAGAAACCACATTTGGTCTGTTTGTTAGTTACTGGTCAGCTCAGATGTTCACTGAGAGAAAAAATACTATTGATGTGGATTTGCTAGAACGTTGCTGAAACCATTACGCCGAATAAACGTTTCGGAGGAAATTGATGGTTCTTGTAACAGAAGTCAGAAGTTACTGTCCTTTTAGTATCATCAAAAAATCATTAGCGAGAAAACGGGCCTCGAAATTGCAACTATCAGCAAAAGTATACTGTTAAAGTCTTGCCTGGGCAAACTTCAAAACAAAAATATGGCCCAGCAGAACGCATTTCTCTTATATATTAGTGATAGAAGGAAATACTAAAGAATTCGCACTATTTTGACAAAATCTTCTAAAAGAGTAGTTACAAACAGACTATACAATATAATGTACTATGTGACACTAAGAACTATATTTGAAGTAAAAGTATCATAAATACAAAAATATTCATGATAGCATAAAGGAGTTGAATGTATTATTGTTTAGCTAGTAATATAACTAGGTTGGTGTGAAAGAAAATAAACAGAAAAGCTGAAAATAATATAACATTTTCTATCACGAAATTCAATTATTACTTTTAAATCAATATCTATTAACGATATAAGTAAATCCAAGCGAATAATTTTGTGGTTCTATGAACTAAATTAAATCGTTCTACTACTAATTAAAGTACGTAGAATGTTCAGTCACCTCATTACAATCACTAGTCTTGCAGAACAATAGTTACAAGTATGGAAAGTAAAAATATGGCCACACTAATTTGATAATGTTTTATTAACTTATAACAATCATTAGTTACTTTCGATAAAATTTCTCTTACATGGAACTATACAGCTTTTTTAGACTAAAAGTTTATTTAACTTCAGATTCGGGTGCTACGTCAACTAATTTACAAGGATATTTTTCTGAATGATCTTTGACAGATGAATCATGAAACTATGCAGCATTTTTTAGAGCAAAGCTATACAATGGGCTAATGTGCTCTGTCCACCACAGATGTTAATATTGAAAGTCCGTAAGTTTATCGCTGACCAAGAAATATGGAATTTAAAATACCCGAAATAATTATACGTAACATTGTAATTCTATTAGATTGTAACTGCACATTTACAACATGCATCGCTTTACATCTTTCCTAACTTAGTGTTGTTTTGTTTATTTAAAATAGGTTTTCTTACCGCTCACGTAAATACACGTATCACTTTATGTATTTTAATTGTGCTGTTAAACGTTAACAGGTATATATTACAAGTAATTCGGCATGACCAGGTGGTTAGGGTGCTCGACTCGCAATCTGAGGGTCGCGGGTTCGAATCCCCATCACACCAAACATGCTCGACCTTTCAGCCGTAGGGGCGTTATAATGTTACGGTCAATCCCATTATTCGTTGGTTAAAGAGTAACCCAAGAGTTGGCGGTGGGTGGTGATGACTAGCTGCCTTCCCTCTAGTCTTACACTACTAAATTAGGGACGGCTAGCGCAGATAGCCCTCGTGTAGCTTTGCGCGAAATTCAAACAAACATACAAGTAATAAAAACAAATTTTGCAAAAATTAAGTATGATGTAGGTATGGCAGTCAAAAAGTACAGAAACAAAGCAAGGATGAATATAAAAGCCTATACAAAAAATCCCTACATAGGTTGCCAGTAAGTACTAAGCCAATCTTACAAGCTTATGGTTACCAGCCACTGTAAGACTGTATAGCACTATTTAATTTAAATGATTTTATTCAAATCTAAATTCATGCAACTGACTATAGTTCAACATTTAGTTGTGGGTAAAGTTATTCTAGGAAATATTTGGCTACTTGTGAAGTGTTTTTGTACAGTTTTTGTGTATTCATTCCTACATTGTTTCTGTAATTTTTGACATTGTCATCCCTACATCATACTTAATTTTTGAATTTTTTTTCACTTGTTTCCCCTCTTTGTTTTAAACATGTTCATTGAAGTAAGCTGGTAAGTAAACATGTTTTATTTTTTTAAATTCGGTGGTAATATATATATATATTGTTAATGTCATACAAGTTTTGTCAGTTTCTTCATTGTACTTGTAGAATATAACCTTAGATACTGATATTATACCATACAATTGACTACAATAGATTATTAAACATCACAGGTCATAATCTTGACTTCTTGGGACTTAATGTTGAGGAACCTACAGTAAGGAAAGAACATACTAAAAATGTACATTTGTATCATCCCTATATTCATGTATTCTTTTTTGGCACTGCCATTCCTACATCATTTTACGTTTACAAAATATTTTTATTACATGTTTAGTGACGTTTTTTTTTTTCCCCTTTGACTGAAAGTTAAGGTATTATATGAATGTGTGTAATAAAATTTAATATTATGTGTATTGACTTTTTTTTTTACTCCTTCACTTCATACATAATATAGGGGTTGGCTTCCTAAAGACACTGATTGTATAGTGTACAAAGCATTGAGTATTCTGCATGTTACAGTCACCTATTATTGGCTCGTAATTCCTGTTTCACCCTGTACTTTTTAAAGAATATCATATTTTTGTAAGAAAGCTAGCTTCAGGGGGTAATGGTAACATCGTTCACACTAAAATTATGATTTTTTAGCTTATACTAAGCAACATCGTGCTTAGTGATAGCCTGTTCTCCAGTGCTCTTAAAATGCTTTTCTGTCGTACTAAAGACATTGCAAAACTTCACAATTTTTTTGGTTAGCGTGGGAAAAGATAAAAGAAAGATGTAACAATTTGGCTCTTTAGCTAGTTTCCAATTCCCCACTTTAGCAACACTTTTAAACGATACTGAGAGTCTCACAACCAGTGAATCAGTCGATCATTGCAATGAGGTGCTCAAATAAGGCTACATCTCAACTTTAAAAGTTAATTGTAAGTACTATACAATAATGGATTGAATGCGGCACTCATTTTTTTTCTCAGCCCATCCCTACATACTATTTTAATAAGCACTACCGTGCTTAATGATAGCATTCCCACAGATGACAGGGAGAGCATGTTTGGCGACGGGTTCTGATCCTGTGATCCACAGATTATGACAGAAGCACCCTAAATGAAAATTAAAGTTACAAGTACATTGTAAAGTTAAACAGAAATTCAAATATTGTGTATGCAAATAAAATGCCTTGCAATAAATTCTTAAGAAAAAATAAAGTAGTAACATCTTCATGGATAAGTCAAAAATGCATTGTTTTTAAGTTTTCTTTAAGCGTTCACACAGCGACGTCTATTTGAAACATCAAAGACTTAGTTAATAAATTGAACCACAAATGTTTTCTGAAACAGTTTGCAAACTTCAATACAAATGCAAGTCTTCCTTTTGAGTATAAGTAAAAAAATATGTAATTTGTAAATTTACACTTAATTCAAAATTTTCTTGTCCTACAATGAATAAAATCGTGCAATTTAGCATTGTTTCTTTTCGCGCAAAGCTGTACAATAGGCTACCCTGGACTTTATTGTTGCAAGTCCATAAAGTGACAGTCACGTTTTAACGGATATTTAATTTACACGTTTAAATACGAATATTAATATGTTATTACCTCTCGATATAAAAACTTACATCTCTTACAACATAAATCAGTAAGTTGTAAAATGTTTAAGAAAAGTGAAGAATAAAATATAACGTATGCTTATCACTTAACTACAGGTTGTATCAGCATTATGGAAGAATGTAGAGACTCCCTAATTCAAAGTTCCCTTTCCTGGTGTAAATATTTACATCTTGGGACCTTCAGTAAAAAAACGTGGGATCTTTTTTCTGCTGTTTCAGAATGTTTCACGATACATTTCCTTCACTTGATGGTGCTGTCTGCCATTGACAGCATGTATGATATGTATTGTAGAGTCTTTTACTTACCAACCAACATTTTAAAGAAAATTATAATTTTGTTAAAATTATCCCAAGTATAATTTATCTAACCAAAATGTTAGACTGGGGTGCTTGCTGGGTGGTTATATGATAAATGAGAATTTGTTTGAAATATTTTTACTATATGTAAAATGCACCAAAGAAGTAGTAATTGTTTCCTAAGGCTTAATTCAAATCTCATTTTTATTACAACTCTTTAAAATTGTATTTAGAAGTACTATCGTGAATCTTAACACGGAATTATGAGTACTTTCCAAGACATTCTGCGAATTTAGAACGTGTATACATTTTTTTAATGCATGCAGTATCAGTAAATTTGAATAAATATTGGATACACTAAGCAACAACATTGGAAATATATAAAAATGAACTGAAGACTGCCTCAGGGTTAACACACAAGATAGGCACAATGGACGGTTCCCATATTGGAGAACTATAATTTGAAATTCACTACTGTAGCTACATGAACTGTGGCTAGCTTTTAATAAAATGTACAAGTATTTGTACTCAAAAGATATCTGTGAATCTACGACATCAGTCTGACTCTCACACTCTGACAAGAAGTCGCCATGTAAGATGATGTTCATGAGAAGAACGAAAGCAGTTTTGTCCATTCTACAGTGTACATGGATATGTATAACCTCTAGAACCTCCGAAACGTATATCTGCTAATTTATACAATATCCTTCTATACCGTATTTAGTATTTACTCCACTCTACCACAAAATGTCATTAAATCAAGAATGCCAGGTAAAATGAATAGTTGATAACACATCAAATACATAATATCATGTTGAATGGCACTCTGTAAAAGATCCTGGCAAACGAATTTTGACCTATACACACGCACTTTGACCTATACCCAGCTCTTAAAGTTAAAAAAGTATATCAATGTCATCTAATAATAAATCTTTTTCGGGGATAAATATATAAAAATAGGTTGATGAGTAAAAATAACAGTTTTATACATTTTTATCATTATTTGGATTATGAGATTCATCACCAATGTGTGTAATTACTTTACAAAATATTTACGTTGAGCATCCCTTTATTTTTTGTTTGTCTGTTGTTATGCACAAAGCTACACAATGGATTATCATCTGTGCTCAGCACTTATAAAAATTAGTATATTTTTTGTACTTAAAACTTCAACTGTTATCAGAAAAACTAACTTGTGATTTTAAAAACTTGTATAATTATAATCTGAAGACAATTAGTGTGACTTGCAGAGCTTAGAAAAATGATTACCCATTTTACAAAGTCCACTATAATCTGTTTACAAATCATTAAATCCTACACACTAAATTCCTACACATCCTAGTTGACACTAACATATTATTTAGATAGTAAAAAGAGAGTAAAGTTTGAAAACTTAATACATTTTGTGATAAGTTACTTTTTGTCATATACTTTGACAAACTGTTCTCAAGACAAAACAAAATATCAAGTACGTGTGCTTTTCTTAGTGTCTATATATTAAAACTGAAAGAAAAATGTGTTTAAAACTATTAAGCAATCTTTAAAGCAAATGTTCTGATGACATTTATTGATTCTACAATACATGAAATTCAAATGTACAACAATGAAAAATATACAAAATGGTAAGCATGACAAAATTTCACGTGATACTAGGTTAACTAGATAGTTTAAGATAATGGAAATTACTTTCACTTTTTTTGGGTTTAGAAATATATAGTGTAACCCCTTTTTTTCTTACATATATGTTGTGTATAATAGGTGTGAATGGAAATACGTAAAATACATTCTAACACAGTTCACATACATACCCAGCATATCCATTTGGTGAATGAAAAATAACTTCCACGAGATCTAACAAGAACCTTCTACCTGTTGTATAACACCACAATAACCAAAAACTTGTTTAAAGGGGGGGGGGTTATAGTTGTGTATTAAACCAAATGCATGCAATATGTTAAAATTAAAACAGAGCAACATATACTGAGAGCAAATTGTCATCACATTTTTTTTCACTGGTTTTTTTTTTCCATCTTTGTATAAAGTTTTCAGGTTATCTCCTGTCAAAATTTACCTTTCACCTCCCCCCCCCCCCTTTAACCAGAAGAAAATTCACAAACACAGTGGATGTTTTAATAACTTAAATACTATGACTCATGTCTTCCTTATAATCTTTTATAACAATGCTGTTGCATTCAGAGCATCTGGAAATAAGTGGTGATAATTGATCAAGGGCACATAGGCTGCAGTGATAACACGACCTGGAAAATAAATAATAGTTCAGACAGGCTCAAAGATTTAACGTGGAGAAACTCATAGAAATTATTCAGAGAAGGTTAAAAAATTATCACAAGATTTTGTATTAAGTTCAGAAAATTTGATTTTAATTTTATCAATTTCAACTTTTTCTGCATGAGTACATTACCTAAAAAAAGTTTTGAGCCTTCTAAAACTAAATATTTCAGAAGCACTGTAACTCCAAAATACAAACCATCATAATGGGAATTTTAATTACATTAACATCTCACTTTTTTATTAATTGAATATTAATACCCCTGTTTTCTTGATTAATAGTATCTGGTTAAATTTATTTAAATGTATGGGTAAAATGTTTCACTACAACAGGTCAAAATACTTTTATAATATATACTATATTTTATACAAGTGAATATAAAAGAAAAAAACCAAATGACACATATTACAAGACAAGAATAGAATTCTTAAACAAGATCTACTGGGAGGGTTAGTAATCAAAACCCAAGATACCTTACTACAAAAATATTACTATCAAGACAAAGTTAACAACAAAAATCAAATATTCAAGATTTTACCAGTAATCAATAAAAAACTCATAAATTCACTAAAAACTTAAGAGTTAATGCTAATGTGATCTAATACCCCTGGTAGGAAAATAAAACCTATGAAGTACAAGCACTGTACTAAAAACAAAAAGCATTAGAAATCACATTAGTTTCTGTATACAAAAGACAGAAATGCAATTACTGTCTACTAATAATATTTCTACCAAGCATAAAATATAGTGGCTACCATGAAACTCAACTAGGTACTGATAATTTAAAGATGTGATGTAATAAAAAAAAAACTGGATACTTCTGTATTTCATGGATAAGAAAGTATAACATAGAAGAAACTTTAAATATATGTACCTGCAAACCAACGTCCATGAAGAGAATTCACTGATGCAACTGCTGCAGCAATAGTTGGACATTTTACAAAAACATTTCCTTGTGGTGAAGCTTTATCCACAAATATATGCAAAATACCACCATGTTTTTGACACTCTTCTATGACATCACTTTGTACTTCTTTATCCCACATAGGATTTTTTTCACTGAAAAAAAAAAACAAAATTTAGTGTTCAATATTTTTTTACAACTTTTCTCTCTATAATTTGAGTCTAATAAGACGAACTGTTCAAAGTTGTACTTTCTGAGCCAGTAACTTGTTAATGTTTCATCCCTTCCAGCATGCTGCTCTATATGGTAACTTCCAAGGATATTTACCTGATTACACATACAAGTATCAAGAACTATGTACATAACAGAGAAAGTCTGATTTAAATTCAGGAGATGGGCAACAGTGAGCAATCAAATGTCACGATTCTCATACATTAAGGATTTATTCAAGTATTTCTTTTTAAAATTAAGAAACTAAAACTTGTATAATATTAAAATTCAGTTTATTAACTATGTTTAATGCCAAGTTTATTCAAACACATTGAAAATAAAGTACCGTATTTTTCGGAATATAAGACACCCTTATTTTGAAGACAAAGTTCTGGGGAAAAAAAGCTACAGTCGCATTTGAAAGATTTTTATTGAAAATTCAATATGATACTTTAAAAATTAGTATATATTGTTCTAAACACAAAAAAGCTC
>NW_013665675.1:85429-94407 GCF_000517525.1 Limulus polyphemus | reverse complement strand
TGGCTTGTGTATATCGTATATATATACATATATATTATTCATACTTTCGGTGTATACGACACAAGCAGATTTTGACAAATTTTGGGGTAAAAAGTGTGTCTTATACACCGAAAAATACAGTAGTTTAATTAAATGCTTAATACAACTCTGTAAACAATCATGAGAAATGTATTTTGACCCGATCCCATCTTCACATTATTGGTTTCCCTATGTGTCTGTTTATTTTGTTGAAGTAACTACTTTAGTAAATTGAACTACATCATGTTTCCCTTTGTTTTATTGGTTCCCCTGCATGTTTTACTTTGTTGAAATTATTACCTTGGCAGTTCCTTTTTATCTTACAAAACTATGAACCTCATGAGGGAGACTGTCAAGGTTTTATGAAACAACTTTTCATAATTTTTAAAAGAAACACAAAAATAAATTTCATCAATAAAATAAGATAAATACATACACTGGTGTTATTTTTATGATACATATATTATTGCAGAATTTCTTTCAAACTGGCTTAATGCATTACATCATTAGACTGTGTCTGTAAAACCTAGCTTCCAGTTTAACAGTTACAAGTTCATTGAATAATGACACAATTTGCCACACAAGGGCGATAATTTCACTGTAAATTTTACCAAAAATACACCAAATTCGGGTTCAAATGTTTAATGGTTTTCATGTTTTATTTTGAAATATCTGTGTTTAAAATTTTAGGAATGCAAATGCAGAAATAAGTAACATAATGCTAAATTGGCTAAAAAGGGTTTAAAGGTGGATAATGAAAATATATAAAATCTAAATTTGTAATAAACAGTGTAAAGGTACAGATATTCTTATGTGTAAAATGTACTTACGATGATGGGTCAAACATGTTTGATAACATGAAACACTGGGTTGCTATTGGAGGAGCAGCAGTCTGCTGAAGGCCTGACCCTTGCATTTGAAGAGCTGACATTGCCATTTCGGGAATTTCAAAACCAGTTCCTATTGAAATGTAATAAAATGATATCTTTGTATAACATACTTAATTTTGTTTTAATACACATTTCTCTTTTAATAATAAGGCTTTTACATCAGATTTAAAAAAAAAACGAAATGAATCAAGTATGCCAATATATTGCATACTCTTCACTGGACCTAAAAAATGTGGTGAAAAAGGCATATAACTAGAGCAATTTGTTTAACTGCAAACTACAATAATTTGTTTCAGCCACAACATGTTAGTAAGGAATTCATCATAGAAACAAGTGGTAACTAAAGGTTTAGACAAATTTTGAAATAGCCAGTATCATAAAATTCTAAATGGCTAAATTATTTCATATTTAAGCTACAAAATGCTATATTAACCCTATATAAACTTGGCATATTCCACCAATCCAATTTCCAAAAATAGCTATGTTTACTGTAATTACAAATTTACTAGTAGTTGTAGTAGTAGTTTGTAATTAAGCACAAAGCTACACAAAGGGCTATCCGTGCTCTGCCCCCCACAGATATCAAAACCTGGTTTCTAGTCAGCAGACATACCGCTGTGCCACTGGGAGGCCCAAATTTACTAAATTTGGTAGTCTTTTAGCAAACATTACATGTATGTTGTGCACAAAAAAAATCTGAATTTTACAAGTTTTTTTCACTAGATTTATCTTTGACTTTGCTAAATCACTTTCACTAATTTGAATGCAAGGTGATTTTTAAATTGAGAAAAAAAATATTTTTTCATCTTGGATTTTTCATTTTACAACCTACAGAACCTCCTAAATGACAATCAAGTCTTTTTTCAATATAACTATATTTAATCTGTTATTTTCTTTATCCTAACACTAACTGTTTTAGTTAAATCAGCAATGTATGGTAATGAAGAAGACAACAAAATAAATCTAAATTTACCCTTTTAGTTCTTTCTCAACCAATTGCATATTGTAACAAACAATTACACAACAAACTAATCTTACAGTGTTTATTTATCTTAAGTATCACTATCCCTTTTATTGTGAAACCTAATTTTCCTCCCGACACATCAATTGCTACTATTCCTACAGCCAAAGCTAATAAGACTTTTCAAAGTCAGGTTCATTTAGCTTTGTTGCTTAACACCTGCACTTAGACCTTCTCAGAGTATGCCATTTATCACACTTGCACAGCTTTGTGCAAACAAACAATCAAGTTATAGAGAGGAGAAGCCTCAAAGTGACACAGCAAAATCAAGATTAAAACTTTTCAAAGACAAATTATTCTTGCTTTGTTGCTTAACAGCCACACTTAAAACTTCTCGGAAAATGTCAAAAAGCCACTTATCACACCATACAGCTTTGGGTAAACAAACAATCAAGTTACAAGCACAACACAAATGAATTACAAACACACTATGTGCATGGTGTGCTACAATACTGATTATCTGATTGGCCTCTCTGGCAGCCTTAGAAAAGACTGGAGAAACTCAAATATAAGAGAATCAAAGGAGAGGTGTGTCACAGTGACACACAAAAATCAACATTAAGAATTTATTTTATTCAATGAAATTTAAACTTAGATAATGTACAACATTGAATTATAAATTATATTTTTTATGCTACATTTACTGACATACATTAATAAAAAGGTTGTTCCATTAAATTTTGAATGCAAGTCTGTAAGACAATCATGAGATGCACAAGTTACCCTCACCATACACATGGGGTTAGCAACCATATATGTGACCTAATACACACCTTCGGCAAGTTTGGCCATAAGCTGTAGTCTACCAGTTGCACCAAGACCTATTCCGGTACGATCCAATTCTTCACTGTCCAAGAAAGATGCACCATAGGAAGAATCTGTTCGTTCTGTCACATTTCCAACTTTCATTGGACGTCCAGCCAATTCAAAACCATTCAGTTGATCTAGGGCTTTTCTTGCATCTTCCGAATTGTAGAACTGTTATATTAAATAAGGCATAACATAAATTACAATTTATCGCACCTTCCGATTTCATTATGCTCATCTTAAAATAACATACAAGAAAGAATAAAAATAAACTTTCAACAGTTTGAACCTGTACTAAAAATATTGTGTACAATTACATTTATAATTTACACAAAATACAGTATAAAAATCAAATTCCTTGAAGTAATATTTGTAACCTTTTTTGCTAGATTTTTAACCATTTCCAGATCAAAAGGTTATCACCATTATCCATTATTCAGCATTGGTGAAAATACTTAACTAAATTGTAAGAAAGATGGTAAAAATCTTTGTTTCTAGTTTGTGTGTATAATAATTCACAACTTTTGACTTGGAATTTGTAATATTTTTTTTGGTTGTTAATGTCTGAAATTGTGTTTTGAAACTGCTGAAAACCTTTCATTTTAAACTTTCTTTTTTAAATTACTGATCAGAAAGTTCCAAATATTGGCTACTTTTATATGTACAATATCAGGACTGGTATATCCTTGATTTCCTACAATAAAAAATTGATTCTTTAGTAACATTCTTACAAGAAAAAAAATCTTGAGACATAACCAAAACAAAAATAAATGGCTGTCACACTGAACTAAACCTAACGGTTGATATTATACGATATCTTTTTTTACAAGACAGAAATATTCTCCTCTGACCTTGTTATGCTCTCCATCTTTTGGATTTTATATTCTCAACTTTCTTTGGTATAGAAAGTATATGTAGGCAAGTTATACAAAAAATATTTTATATGCAAGGCTTTTGCAAAATATTAGGAGGGAAAGTCATTTTACAAGCACTTTTCCATATAAGTACAAACCCTGGACATAAAGTGTGTATGTTTTGTAGTTTAAGGAGCATGCAAAATTATGGCCTTACAGTTTCTGCTTTAATCAATACTTATTCACAATGACAAAAGGTTCACGGGTAATTTTTCTGGGCAACTAAGACCTATTTTTTGACATGGTGTGTGCAATTTCATACATTGTGTGAAACAAAACATTTAATAACAACCCCTTAAAGCATTTACATATACAGACAAAGTCTCTGGGTTCAAAGCTCCCCTATTTCATAAATTTCAAAAAGCAGAAATCCCAAATTTGTCTGCTTTAGTCTGCTAGAATAGTCACAAAGTTTCATTCAGACTGGTAAAAATATTAAAAAATGGTAGATCAAAAACCCGAATAATGCAAAATTATTTCTTTCACCTTTGACCCCTGTAAAATGACAAGAAAAGCATGAATATCAAATCTGTTTGCTTTAGTTTTTGTTGTCACAAGGTAACTTTATGTCATTATTTCGTTTGCAGACCAAAATACATTTGTATAATGTTTGACCCTTGATCCCTAAAATCAGAACAGAAGTTTAAATCACAAAATTAAATATAGATATAAAGGTCCAACTTATACACTCTCCAAGTTTCAAAATGTTTAGTCTAAAATAATAAAAGGGGCACACAACTGTGATAATTGCAAAAGAAAGAAAGACACGCGAAATACAGTATGTCTCCTTCCCTGTTTGGAAACACAAATTTACACATAACAAATACAATAGATAATATAATTATTAAACATTCAACTCTGAACTTCTGCACTTACAATCTTGTTTCAGGTAGTGCATAATAAAGACTCCTAAATACACAATATTTATACAATGATATATCAAAATGTTTAAGAAAAACTCTAAAAACGGCTTTAGTGCTCATGAAAGGTTTAGGAAATTCTTAATCTGCCAGCTCCAAATATTAGAATTCTTATAATAACTAATATGAATTATTAAGAATTCATTCTTGCACATTTCAGTACTTAAAATGATGAATCAAATGTTTTTCTCAATAATTAGCTAATCTAGGAAAGAAAACTTGTATTTTAGGAAATTAAGAATACTGCATTAGATATAAAACTTTGGTGGGGAGATAGACGAAAAAAAAAAAAGAACATACAATTTATTCATATATAAGCTGAAAATAAGACTATCATTACTGACGTAACTTAACAGGAAACCCCTGTACATCTTTTACAGAAACCTCATAAAAATAAAAAACATATCTTTATTAAACCATCTCACTTGCAACAAAACTGATGTACATTTTAAGACATTTTTTACACATCTCTTAATTTTTTTTTGCAACTCTCCCTAACAAAAAGAAAACAGTAAGCCTTTGAATATGCATGTATAAAATGTGTGTTCAACTGTTTCTCTAACTACAAGAAAAAAAATACAAGTGGCTTTTTTAATTTGTTAAACTTTTAGTCACAGGCCGGCAAGGCTTGTTTCAGAAATACTCGCAAATCTCCACAAGCCCATCTATGATAGCCATCTCTCTCCTCTAATTTTTAATTTAAAAGAAGGCAACTGGTCAACAGCACATACCATAAACTCTCGCACTATTTTAATCAAATAATGGAAGTTCACCATTACTCTAATAATGAGTCCATGGCTCTTAATTTACTGTGGAGTGCACTTTGTGGCAACAGAATGTGCACCATTAACACAGAGATTTACAGTCCAGTGTGCTAACCACTAAGCCAAGCCAGGTTCAGCTGGTAAGGCTCAAGTAGCGTACTTTGAAACAAAAAACAGCTCACTGCAAGTAAAAGAAGTTAAAGCACTAACTGTAGAGGATATAAAAAATAAGGTTATAGAATACACAAATATATATTTTGTTTGTGAAACTTCAGTGCATTATTAACCTTGAACAAGATAAATGACCATAATAATAAAAGTACGAAAGCTGATGTAATTGTTTAAATAATATTCCATAATTTCAAAAATTATAACTGCATTTGAAAAAAAAAAAATATCCTACTCACCGTAATGAAACCATACCCTTTTGATCTTCCTGTCTCTGTATCTCTGATTAGTTCCACTTTTTCAATCTAGAGGAAGTGGAAACATACCTTTAAGTAAACAATACTCTTATTCTAAAGAATTTCCAGTAATACAATTTGGAACAAATTCAGCACAATCTTACTGTAAAAAGAAGGTACAATATTTTCTTATTTAACCTTCAAGACCTTCCTGACATAGCACAAGTTCGCCAATAAAGTTCCCTTCAGCACAATCTTACTGTAAAAGAAGGTACGATATTTTCTTATCTAACCTTCAAGACCTTCCTGACATAACACAAGTTTGCCAATAAAGTTCCCTTCAGCACAATCTTACTGTAAAAAGAAGGTACAATATTTTCTTATCTAAACTTCAAGACCTTCCTAACATAGCACAAGTTTGCCAACAAAGTTCCCTTTCCTTTAGGTGTCAAGTTTTCCTTTTACTAATCTAGCCACTATAAAACGTGATACAAGGTATAACAAATATATATAAAGATAACGCATATATAAACTGAAACATCAATCTCAATATCAATTGAACTATTTGATAATTATATAAAAAATTACAAAAGAATATTGTACTTGTTCAGTATCTCACAAGATTTTGACATAAATGGTAAATTTTCATGAAGTTACATTATTAAATTAAAAACAGTATTTTACAGAGAACAAATATAAGCCTTAACTTTAACTATTCACTTGATTAACATGCATCTTTCACTTTCATAGCATTATTCCTTGGAACTTCAGTTTCTCTTCAAGATTAAAAACATTATTTTCAGAAGACAAGTTTTCAGTGAGAAAAAAAAAAAAATAATATAAAAATGTTTCTAAATAAAACACCTGCAACAAATTTAATCTTGCAATACAACCTACCCTTCCAAAAGGCTCAAAAATTCCTTTCAACATGTCTTCTGTAATGTTAAAATGCAATGATCCAACATACAGTCTCATAGGTCCATAACTGCCTTTCTGAAGGTTGCTTGCAAGTGCTGCTGCTCTATTTTTTTCAGCTTGAGAGGGTTGGACAATTATTGGTATACCTAAAAGCTTTTGACCATTCAATCCACAAGCCTGATAAAGGTCAGAAATCATGATTACAAAAGTGTAACAAACTACTATCTTTAACATACAACTTTATAAGTAAAACAAATAGAAAGTAACCTTATATGCTTTAGACCAACTGTTCAAGTTTACATATATATATATATACATAAATTTATAATATAGATAAGCTGCATAAACACATATATAGAAGGTAAAAGATATCACCAAAAGTACAATTAACAGTGTTTCCAAAATTTATATAAAAAAAAAATCCATATTTATTCATTACCATTTTTATTACACATACATACATGAAGATTTTTCTGGACTGCAGCCGTTTTCTAAGAGAAATGCAGTCCACAGAAGTCTCCATGGAATTAATTCACTCTTCTCTATATAAATTTTCTTCAAACATATACAAGCTTTTAAAAGATAATCCAAATCATGGGGAAAAATTAATTATCAAAATATATTTAGTTAAAAACATATCTATTACCTTCTAAGTGATGTTAAAAATCAATAGAAATAAACAAAAAAACTCACCAAAGAAACTGATTCTATGTCTACAAATTCCACATATGCAATCCCCTTAGACCTTCTAGTTCTGGTATCCACAATTATCTTTATATCACGGACCTGTTAAATGTAGTAGTTTAAAACTTAGAACACAGTCCTACCCTTCAATATTTTGAAAATCTTAATTCAATGCTAGTCAGCACAAATTATAATATACTATTAACTTAAAATAGTTTATCACTACGAGGAAATCTCCAAGTTGTTAACACAGAAACTATCTGTCAGTATTGGAAGACATTCAGTGATGCAGGGTTACCATTAGGAGCTGGTGGTAAATAAGATTACTCTTCAAAGTTTTGCCAGTTACTTTGAAATTAACTGACCTAAAAAAAAACAATTTTACATTTAGCTTTTCTTAGAAAATAAATACCTCAGACAGAGATTTCACAGGTCATGCAAATCCTGAAAAGTCATAGAATTTGTTAAACTTTTTCAGTACTGAAATCAAGTTTTTATATTGAGGTCTTCGAAAAAATCCTTAAGGTCTAACCCCCATCACTCCCAAATCACATTTTTATTGTCAATAAGCCATACCATTGTGTACACCTGTTCCCAAACATTATCTCTAGGAAAAGGTGATTCAACAATGGCAAGTAACAGGCTTTGAACTATACATGTACCTCCAGCTGCAAGCAAACGTGTCTTATTACTGTTGCTGGAATGATACTGTTAGTGCAAAATAAGCTCAAGACTTGTTTGGAAGTAATCTAAAAATCATAAAATTGTTGATGGGATAAAGAACGTGGATGTTTTAGAATTTTCTAATGCCAGCTTTAGGATAAAGACTTCAAGAATAATTAACGTTTCTAGCCAAAATTCTTCATCATTTATTGTCCAAAGGACACAAATCAAAGACTACCTCAAAATTTTATAAAAACCATATGATGACATTAATCTTAATGCTAAAGGACTGTGGCACTGAAGACACAACCATGAGGTATTCTCAGCTCTTGCAATAAGGCTTAGGATAGTACTGATTCCACAAAGTTTTTGAATGACATCTTTTCTAAAAGGACTGAAATAAAAATAGGAAATAGTCACACAAACTGTAATAATGAAAGACCCATGAAATACTGATCTTCCACAAGGTGTCTGTCATCAATTTTCTCATGACTAACGACACCCAGAATCAAGTTGCTTGCACCACGACATTTTAAAGTTACATTCAAAACTGAATCAAACAACTTTTTCGTCAGTGTATGTCAATAAAACTATAATGTAGTTTATACTTCAAATTTTAGTATTATACAAATGTTAATTTCTTAACTTTAAGAAGAAATACTTTATTAAATAAATTCTTAATCATCACTTCTCTGTGCCACATGAAATATATTTGCTTTGAATTCTCTGTTTTAGATTTTCTTTCTCCCAATTTGCTGAGATATAAATAAATTTGTAAGTACTAAATTTATTATTTTTTTAAGTGGGATTTTGTTTATTATATATATTTTTAACATAAATAATTAAAATGTAAAAATTAAGAACTTAAGTTAGATGAAAAAACAATTCTTTTTTTTTTTTGTCTTCAGTAACATGGGGAAGGTGTATCTAGATGTCATGTGATGCAACCTGAAATTGTGTTTATTCTAAACTCTC
>NW_013665675.1:83579-84429 GCF_000517525.1 Limulus polyphemus | reverse complement strand
TGTGTGTGTGTGTGTGTGTGTGTGTGTGTGTGTGTGTGTGTGTGTGTGTGTGTGCTCGCACTTGTGTATATAAAAATGACTGTGACTTAAGATTAGTTAATTTTCTTGAAACATGTAGCTAGAGACAGAGGTTATAATCCCACAATCATTGACAGATTGTATAAAAACACAGAAATAAATTTAAAATGTCATCATGTACAAAGTTAAAAGGAAATGGCAAAGTTGATAACACAAGGGCTATTTCCCATATGTTCGAGGTTTATCAACAAGAATAGGCAACATGATTAATGATTAAAAAATATGTATAACATTCTCTCTGCATTATGAATTAAATAAGTTTCGCATGGATATAAAACATAAAAGTAGGATAATTTGATAAATGCAGGATTTATAACATTACTTGTGTCTTTGGCTGAGTTTACATTGGACAAATGTACAGAAATTTGGGCTTTAGTATCAAGGAACAATAAAATGCAGTAGCAAAATATAAAGTACATAGATTGGCCTTAGCAGAACATGTAGCATGTAGAATGGAGTATTGTTAAACTGATTAACTCTCTCAACAGTGTTGTTCTGAATAATTTTATTTGTTATCAAGGGTGCTCTCGGTGATGATTACTACAAAATCATGAACCATGATATTAAGAATTTTATCCATTTTAGATATGAAGGAAAAAAATAATAAGGACAAAAAAGACAAAATAGCAACATAAACCACAGTACTGCATTTACATTCCTAATTGTCTCAAAATATCCTGCCCAAGATTAATCACTGTATAAATAACAGGAGACCCAATAAATATATTAAGTCGTCAAGAAATTAATGTCGCTTTTTTTAGATGAACAAATC
>NW_013665675.1:76581-82575 GCF_000517525.1 Limulus polyphemus | reverse complement strand
TGTTGGAAAGGATGATCATCGGAGAATTTGTGAAGCACCGAAACACCTTCTTTATGGAGTTTCCCATATTCCTTAGATGTTTATGTTGTGTTTCATGAGAATCGTGCAATTTCAGGGCCATTTCACGAGTGTGTTGCCTCGGGTTAGACTCAACAAGTGTTTCAGTGTATCAATATCAATTCCAACATGTCAGCACCTGCCATCACAGTTTTTAAGGTTAAAGTCACCTGAACAAAATTTGCTGAAACATCGTTGACACTTCCGAACATTCAAAACATTTCCATAAACTTCTTTGATATTCTTTGTGGCTACAGAGGCTTTCCTTCCCTTCTTGTATTCAAATAGCATCACATGCCGAATGTGTGTCTCATCATGTGCCATCACTATAAGGGATTAGAGTATACTAAACTTTACACATTATATCGGCTACACTAACGTGGCATTTAGGCGGTTTGTTTAACTATTATACGTGTGATGTATGTTTTTGGGGGGTGGTTAATGAAAGTGTTCCAAAACATGACATTAATTTCTTGGCAACCTAATATAAGCTAACAGGCTGTCTTTAATGACAAATATTTGGCTATTTCATGCACACCTTTTAGTTTTGAACTCATTTTAATTTATACTGTTACCATATGGATTTACATTTCTGTCTCATTTTATGCCTAGATGAGCATATAAGTTACAAAATAAACACATTCACTCTGACATATGGTTGGTTAATGAGGACAGTATCAAACAGCTCTTGTAAAATGATAAGAGAAAGTCAGTTAGTAAACTCGAATATGGTCATAGGTGTAACCTTCAGAAAGGCATTTTTTTTCTTCGGTACAGCAGAGCACAATACAATGGGAAAACAGATAGCAGTGAAGAAAAGTGCAGAAAAGTCAGTCTTGACATGACAGATCCTTATTCCATCCTATCAGCAATGACAATCACAACAGATACCAGTAAATTAGATGACCTGAGTTCGGCCTACAAACCAAAGTTTAAAGTCACATAAGTTGAGAATATAGATATTGTAAATTATTTAATCCTCACAATATCTTTTTATGCCAGAAAGCAGTTCAAGGCCTATAAAATCCTTGATGCTTACAAGTATTTTGTGGCTGGCTTGGTGCACAATGTCAGACTGTGGAAAGTGTACAAGACGTCCAACAACATAGCTTACTCAAAGGTAAGTTCAAGTTGTTTTTAGTGATTAGGCCTATTGTTTATGTTCTATCAGTCGTAAATTTAGAATCTAGATATACTACATCATATTGTATTTTAAGTCCTTCTGTCTTGTAAGGCCACTGTCATCAGTACACATTACCATATATTTTACACAAATAATCCCTGAATTTTAAGACTACCTGTCTTGAGAAGCCACATTTTTGATGAAACTTTATTATCGCCTACTGGGCCCTTCCACCTAGCATTGCTTGTATAGGCTTCTATCATAGTAGTTAGATTACGAGAAGCACCAAATATTTACATGCTACAAGATCTGTGCAATATAATTGTGACAAAGTACATTTTATATTCAAGTGGTACTAACCAGATATAAAATGGGAACTGCATAGGCTATGTTACAACAATGGTTTCCAAGCTTTGTCAATGTTGTTCGAGTGTACAATTTACTGCCTCAGCTCATTTAACTATACATACATAACCTAAATCGATATCTCCAGATTCTTTGTCTGGTTGTTTGTATAACTAACTGCTGCACAGCTGATTGTCATTTCAAATACTTAATCCTAAATTCCAACACCAGCAACTACATTGTGATTACTACATTCTCTCTCTCCACTACATCCAAAATGGTGGTGTTTACTTTTTGGCTTGCTGGTAATGTATGTGTGATGTCACACGCATAGGGTCTTATAAGATGTATCACAATATTTCTTTCCTCAGGGTATGAGATGTTAATTCAAAATTTGCATTATCAATGCCTATTTCTACTCAATCATATTTACGTATGACCTAAAAGAAAGGTTCCCAAACTTTTGTCCATGAGCTCCTTTCAGGTGTTCCACAGAAAGGTTTCATAATTACAGAAAAAAAGGAGTTTGTAGGTACCAGAACAAACTGACACTTGAGACCTTAAATATTCAGAGATATATATAAATAGGAAAAATATGTATAAACTAAGTGGAAAAATGTAATCTTTATTTGGGAGGTTTTGTGGATTATAAAATAATAATGACCTGCCTGCTGGTTTCTCAATGAAGTGCTTGGAGTTTTCTTACAGTGCAACATTAAGATCAGAGTTTAAAAAAAATTCAGTATCTGAGGGTTTTTTTCAGAGAAGCAGAGTACCCAAAATATACAGACAAAGCAATTCATTTTCTTATGCCATTTGTGAGACAGAATTTTCATCACCTGTGAATCTGAAGTCCAAATACGGAAATACAATGAATGCTGAAACTGACCCACGACTAAAACTGAGTAACATTACAACAAAATAAAGAATTTTGCTCAAGATAAAATAAAATGTAGAAAAGACAGTATTAGGTTATTATTAATACTACAATGGGTCTCATGAGCTTATTTTTCGTTAAATTATACTATTATTATGTGGCCCACCTCTTTAGTACACATAACACTGGCACTCACTTGACCCTAGTCACTATTTACCACCCAACTGACCTTGAGAGAACCAAAGCATGGGGCTTCTAATCTAGATATTCCAGGCCAAATTAGTTTATTACAGTGGTCAGGCACCACTAAACTACCTTGATCTCTTCTCTTACATGGATCACTACTCACACCAAATACATGGGTGAATATAAAGATCTCATAAAAGGTAAGCTGCACAGTTAGAACCTTTCCAGGAAGGTTCCTTCATTACAAACACAAATCCATGTCAAAGACCCATAAACTTGTCAATATAAAAGCAAAAAAAACACAAAAATCAAAAACTTCACTTGTAAGAAAATGACAAAAACAATGAAATTGATAATAAACTTTCATAATATGACAATTTTCCCCAATTTAAACCATGAATATGCTATTCACATTCAAATAAGAAATGGGGGGGGGGGTAAAGTATTTCATTTTGTTGGACAGCTCAGCATTCTAGCATCTTTCCATGTTGTCAAAATGTTGGATTTAGAAATATTCCTGTACATAATTCTTATCACTATTAATTTCATTTTAGATACACTTGTAACAATTTAAGCAAGAGGTGAATTATCTAATCATAGCTAATTTAACTAATTAACACACTCCCTTATGTCTTTTGCTGAAACCTAAAACATTATCTATTTTGATATTACAAACACAAACAAATTACTTCAACTTTAAATTTGTAGCATAACTACAAGCATATTTTTTTTCACAAGAATTTAATATATATTCATAAAAGAGGAACATTAATTCTACTGTATTTTAACCTCAATAACAAACTAACCTTTCCCACTGAAGAAAAGAATTCCTCCAGATCTCGACTTCGTATTCTTGGAGATAACTGCATACACAAAACAGTTCGCAGATCACGTTCCTCTGCACTCATTTCAAACGATCTAAAAGGATGCATGCATATAAGCATGTATAAATACTCTAGAGTTGTCATTACAAAAAGTAGCATCAAATGCCAAATATTCTTAAGATTAACTAATCCTAACCAGAAAAACTGAATCTAAAAGCCAAATATATTTACATTTAACAAAACATTACATACAAAACTAAAAATGTATAATATAAGAAATTTCTTAGTGAATAATTCTCTACCATTTGTACTGTAAACCAGTGTTTCTCAACCTTTGTTTGCTCATGGCTCCCCTTTTGAGTTTGATTTATCTCTGTGGCCCCACCCTTCTTAGACACTGTTACTTACTTTATTTCCACACTGTTGATTTATAATATATTTATAATATTATAACATTATTTTTACAATATTGTATTGCTTTAAAATATTTAGTTTATAACATACTGTTTATTTATACAAGTAAAAAATATTCTCTTAATCATTGACATTTTATTCAGTGTGATCCTTGGGCCTGATGAACACTTAAAAGTTTTTGAATGTCCAGTTGCAGTGTGGTTATTGATAAGCGAAGATCACCTCTCTTCACAACATCAAGGTAGTTACATATTTTTGATAGCAAATAAGTCACCTGATTAAAACCAGATTCGACCAGATAAGATATGAGAAAAGCGATAAAATACGACTTTGCCTTCTCCCAAAGCTGTGGAAACTTATTAGCTATTTCACTACTTATCCAGAAATAATGTTTGTCACGTTTTAATCTAGCTTGGGCTGTTATATCGCTCTGCTTCTAATGAGAATCAGTCAAAATCATTCGCAGATACCAGAGCTGTGAGGGATATGGGGATAAATTTGTTTCAATTTTAAATTTTTAATATTTTATTCAGACATTGAAATTTTGGTGGCCCACTCAGAATTTACCGTGGTCCCCTAGTTTTCTGTCATTCACATGTGGCCCCTTAGAAACATGTCATGGCCCACATTGAGAACCACTGCTTCAAACAATAAAAAAAACAGGCACATTAGCTAAAACATGAAATAAATGATTACATTTAACCCCTACCCATATTTGCCTGAATATAATGCACACGTTTTTTTCTCCAAATAGCTCCTAAAAAACCGATTGTGGATTATATTTGCACACAATCAATTTTGTTAGGTATTTTACTAGAAGCTACCATCGAAAATCGTTGGAGCATCATCAAAGGTTTCAAAAAATGTTGAATATCCAATGCAATTGATTGGTCGGATGATGACTTGGTACGGAAATCAGAAGAGAATGAAGCAAAGGTTCAAGGAAGAAAATGTGATGAATCCAATGGTAGTGACAATTCTAGTGATGACGAAGAGTTATTTGAAGATAAATGATTAGTTTAGTGTATTATCCCTTATAAACTTTTCAATAAATTTTGTAAAATTGACACGTAAAAAAATTTTAATGAAAGATTTCCAAAAATGTTTAATACATCAATAGTTGTTTACTGTATTTAGAAACTATTCAACACATTTTGGACAACTGATATGTAAAAAACAAATTTTCTTTAATTTAAACTTTCAAAATTGGGTGTGCATTATATTCGGGCAAACATAGTAGGCCACTGAGCAAACACTATCAAACTCACTTTCAAAAATTAATTTCATATATATTTCAAATTTATTATTAATCTTTTTATTACTCAAAAGTCAAAATTGGGTTAAAGAATTCAAAAGCAGTCAATAGTTACCTAAAATTGAATTTTAAAGTTAAATAACAAACATACCTGTCCATAGAAGCTTGTCTGGGAGATACAGGAGGTGAAACCACTCCTCCACTTCTGCGTCTTTCTCGACTGTTGCTTCTTAAGTAAAGAAAAGTTTCCAGATATAAATGTTAATTCAAGAAGCAAAAATTTTTTAGACAAATCTGAAAAGAAGCATTTTTATTTAAAAAAAAACTAAAGAGAAATTACTGTTATACAAATTTACTAATAAATTGTGCTTAATAAGAACTCAGCTTTCACATTACTGCTGACAAATAGAAAGAAGTTAATTTCTAATGCTTTTATTGATGCTTTATATTTAGAATAAAATTATTATCTATATTCATTTTAATTTCTGAACTTTATTTTTCAGTAAGTGCATTCTTCTTTAAATTTGCATGTCTATGGATGCTTTGGGTAAAAACAATCTGCCACATTGCAAGTTCTATCACCATCAAGTAATAAAATATTGGTGCAAATAGCAAATATAGCAAGCACTAACAAAAGCTCCATTTTAAAAAATTCTACACTTCTCTAACTTAGCCTGTTAAAAAAAAATTATTTTAACATAATAAAATGCTTAATTTTATATAAACTACACAGTTTATGTGTAAAAGCACTTTTCTACACACTTCTGGTCAACATTGGAGGTTAACTCATAACACAAGTTTTGATCATAATTTTACAGGAATGGTGTTGCCACATGATACTAACGTTAAAAAATTGTTTCTTTATATTTCTTTGCTTGCTGTTAAATATTTTGAAATAATAATATATACACCT
>NW_013665675.1:62464-75840 GCF_000517525.1 Limulus polyphemus | reverse complement strand
AAATGTAAATTAAAAATTGTTTTCTTGTGCCCAATAATGCATAATTTCATTTGATAAACACGTTTAGATTGAATGGTAATTTATAATCAGTCACAAGAACGTCGAATCTGAATCACTTGAAAAAAACACAGTGGTGCTTAACTTTTTTCCAGGTGTATATTTGAATCTATTTGGAAGATGTCACAGCAACAATCAAATGCCACTTTTGACATTGGCAGTAGTTTTTAGGCCAATATCTAGTAACAGTTAACTCCATGACAATTTTGTTTAGGTTTACACAAGTTCTACTCTTGTTGACTTCTAAAAGTACAACTTCACCATTCACAAGGCATTTTCCTTACAGGTTTTCCTACTCCAAAGTAGAAACAGTTACTTGAAAGTACAAGAGGAATTAATGAAATATAATGAATTCTTCAGTTCTGATGGACTTAATTTTACAAAAGTAAATATATTTTATAAAATGCACACTGTAATAGTTAAAAATCATAAAATTAGATCCCACTAATTTCCTTCCACTAATAAATTAATATTTATTTTCTAAATAATTATCTCTCTTTAATTAATGTTCAGTTTTCTGTACACTTGCACTGTTCAAGTAACATTTAGGACATATTGTTTTATAAAATTATGTAAAAAATTTAAGTGAATAAAATGTAAATAAGCATGAAAGATAACTAAAATTGAATTATTTTAAATGCACATAAAAAATAATGAGAACCAATGTAGAAGTATGATCTCAAAATTTTACACTGACTGGATGCCTTAACAACTGCAATTGTCTACTTCTAGACCTACAAACTTACTTTGAATGTCAGTGTAACAAATTACATTAGGCTTATTAAAATCTGTACCACAATTAAATTAAGATACAGTATCATAGAGATTTACAAATGAACTGGAATATACTATCAACAAATACTATACTTTTGCAATCTTGTGATATAATTGATTAATTTGAGGACTTCTAATCACAGGAATATGGGCACATGACCTATTGAATAGGATATAAATTAAATTAAGACAATGTTATAAATGTTAAGGATTATCATGTCTAGAATGCTTTCCAAGCTTTTTAAAATATTATGAACTTCATATTAAAACTGGCTTAAAAGCTGATATGTGAAATTTTAAAGTAAAAACATTATATTCCTATCGGTGTGGAAGAACTTATATTTTTCATTTCTGTAATCATTGAACAATTTACAATTAAATACATATTTTAAAAATAAAACTAGTGATTTAAAAAGGTTATAGAAATTTGTAACTCTTTTAACATGTACTTTGTCTAGAAAATTAAAAATTAGCATGAAAAAATTATTTAAAAAAGCTGTCATACAGTGTTAAAACTAAAGTATTATACAAGTCTGAGAAACATCTTAAAAGTCTAATAGCACACCTGCTTCTTTTCCACACTCTGTCATAGCTCCTACTACGGTGTCTGTAATCCCGACTGCGGCTACAGGACCTACTTCTTTCTCTGCTGCGGCTTCTGTGACTACGGTTTTCTCTGCTCCTTCTACCACGATCAATTCTTTCCCTGCTTCTGGTACGGCTTCTACTCCTTCGACTTCTTCTACTATGACTTCGACTCCTTCGGCTCCTTCTACTGCTTCTACTATGGCTTCTGCTCCTCCGACTTCTTCTACTACTCCTGCTTCGGCTTCTACTCCTGCTCCTACTCTTTCGACTTCTTTTACCACTTCTGTTTCTATTAAAATGATTCCTTAAATGTTAATTACAATTTAAAAATCACTGCTAAAGATGTTCATTCATGATTTTATATTCCACAAAATAGACAAATCTACAATTTTCAGTTTACTACCAGTCTGATAGCAGGTAAATAAAACATAAAATTCACAATTATACTCAGATATACAACACCAGAAGCAATAACCATAACTTGCTTAAACTACTATCTTGTTTATGTAACAGAACCAATGACTTTTTTTTACTGATAAAACTCATCTTCATTAAGTTTAATTGCATAAACCATTGTGCAAGTCTGTCAGAATATATTTTGTATGATAAAACAATAAAATATTAAATTTCACTTTACATTTTCATTTTTTAGTAGTTTTATTTTCACTAAATACAAATTAGTTGTGCAACTAAATTAACAATGTAAACTGATCACAGCATTTCATCTTAACAAATACATTGTAAAATCACAAATCAAAGACCCATAAGTAAATGATTTCTGTATAAATCCTATATAGTATTCACTAATTTTCAATGGCAATGTTACCACAGCTCAGAGACTATCTGTAAGCAGCATAGTTTTGTGCTACATTCCTGTGTTTGCCCAGTTCAAAATGTGAATGTGAAAGATAGTAGACGACTGTTCTGACAAACACTTCATTTTCTAACTGGCACAAACTGTACGGCATTTTCTTAATGAAACTGTGTCACAACCCTCTAAATTACAAATGATAATTAAACATCATTTACATCTCAAATTACTACTGTTTCTTGGGCATGGCATAATTCCAAAACTATACAAAAATTTAAATTTCAACTTGTATATAACATACAATATAAATTATTAAATTTTATTGCCCACTTATACATTAAACTTACAATCCTCTTAAAAAAATTAATCAAGCAATTGTTTGTGTGTTAGAATAACATCACACTGACTAGTTATGCCATGCTCCTTATAAGACCCAATCCATAACACATTAGTGAAATTGAAGTGCAAAACAGTCATGGGGAATACATTTCCAGAGCTTGCATATGTTGCCACATGTAAACATTACATATGCTGTTTAAAATCATCTCTGACTTTATTTCCTGTATGTAAGCTGACAGTGCTATCAGATGTGTCTGTTTGTTTGCAGATAAGTCTTCAAACAGTTTTTCTCCATGAATGTATAGCACTTGTAAAGTTTTCTATAGCTTTACCATAAAGTGTTTTTGTTGTGTTTTTATAAGCTTGAAAGAGCAAATCAGAACTATGGCAACATAATCGGCACTTCTCAATCAAGTTTTTATCATATTTCATTAAATCAACTGTAAACAGCCTTTAATATTTTAAAAATTGTGGATTCAACAACCCTACACTTATAATGTATATTTTATATATATGCAATCTATAAATAAATCAAAGGTCCAATGTACAGTTTGAACATCTTAAATTCTCATTTATAAAACTATCAATAAACTGCCATGTCATCTTGTGTAATGTACCTGTATATAAACCAACAAAAAGAGCTTATTTTCATTTTCAAGCTTGCAACAGACCTTTTGAAATCAGCAGCAATATACATTGTACTAGACCACTTGAATATGTAATGTGTTGGTAAACAAAGTTGATGTTCATACTATTTAACAATTCTTTTTTATCCTAATTATACCTTAGTTAGAAAGGCAGTTATATTACAGTCATTTCTGGACATTATTTTAGTAAAAAATTTATTATGATCTTCATCACTGATTGTCGAGACAAGAAGCTTTGGGTAGGAAAAGAGAGGCTGTACTAACAAAATCTAATCAATAACACCTTAGATGTGAAAAAAAAAGTATTGAGTGTGTAACTTGAAGGAATGAACTCAAAATTAGTATCAAAACTGGTGGCTACACTTATAAGAATTTTACAGCAAATATTCATTCATTAATTAGCCAGGCTGCATTTTTTGTTCACCTTTGGGCATGATGGTGGGTAAAACAAAATATGTGGTCAAGCTAACTAATGAATGAATATTTCCTGCAAAATTATTATCAATGCCATAAGTGTAGCTACCAGTTTGGTTGCCAATTTTGACTTCATTCCTTTAAGTCACATGCTCAATCCTTTTTTTTGGCCACACCTTTTTTTTCACACCCAAGGTGTTTTTAACTAGATATCATGACTTTTTGTCAATACACACCAACAAACCACAACAAGTGACACTGGACAGTAACCAACATTAGCTTTATGATCACAACCCTATACTTTACAGAACCAACCAGATTCTTTATAAAATATATGATGGTAGTTTTTCCTCTCTAAAGCCATATTAACTAGATTAACAGTTTCTTATTATCACAACATGCACTCGGTACAGCCACATCAAGCATCATTATTTACATTAATATCACTTGATGCTTAAACACTTTTTAATTAGAAAAAATTCATAAAATGTACAAAATTTGTGCTTAAAGTTGGCAATGAATAATCAATAATAACCATCCATCTGTATGAATTTTTTTGAAAACTTGAGCTAGAAACAGTTATTCTAGTTTGCTTGGCCTAAACAATACTAATGCATCTGCAAGTTCTTTCACCTTATAGTTTTGCTGCTCTGAATCAGCTGACTTTAATTTGATTGATAAAAAACTAAAACTGGTCCACCTTTACTATTAGGGGAAACTGTTGTAAAAATGTGGTCAAAATAGAGTGGTTTTTGTTGAATAACTATGCACGTATGGCTTATATTTACACCAAATGAAACACCTAATTGTAGTTTGTAAAGATCTATTAGTGTACCATGTTTGAAAAAAAATCCCTGAAAGTTATTTATGTTTTTCTATCAAATATGGGTTCCTTACTTTCAGTGCAAAGAAAAAAAAAAGAGGAAGAAATTAAACCAAAATTGGAGATTTTACATATCATGTATTTCTTAATGGATTGCCTTGAAATTTGGTATGTGAAGTAAGGGTTCAGTTGAGCACATCCACTGAAATTTTGATAGTTTGGATTACCACAGTTCGAGCTACAGAAAGTGGAAAATCGCTAAACTATCACTGCTATCCTGCAGGTTGTTTTGGCCGCACGACACACTACCATGTGTCTTCATCAATGGAAGGGAATGAAATTTGTTCAAGATACAAAACATGGATAAATAGAAAATATATATATATATTTTGGTATGGGCAGTAAAATTCTAAAATGTAAGTAAGTCTGTTACTTGCAGGTAATCAGACTCCCTTCAGCTGCAGAGAAATGTAAGATTGAAATTTGTTTTCATTTTTCCCTGCAAATTATGCTAACCTAATGTAAAAGATGACATAATATAAATTCTAAATTATTTTCAGTTAAAAGATTATTAAAACATTCTTAGAATTATTAATTTTAACTAAATTTTAAAACTGATATACATGCAGCTAAACATTCGACACCTGAAATGTACTTGGTGGTACAGATACAATAAATGTAATTTTATGCCAATAGCTTTAATCTACTTAGTAGTCAAAGTAAAAGAACTGCTTTATTTTTAATAAAATACTCACAAAAATAAATTTTTCAGTTAATTATTTTCAAATATCTATTAGGCACATCATAAAAGTGTATAAACATAATACAAGCATACACCTACCTACTGTTTTCTTTATCAGACACAGAACCATCACATGAAGTACTCAAATTCACCTGGAATAGAGAAAAATGTTCATCTTTATTATCAAAAATTGTTGAATATGACAACTTAGTGATAATTTAAGTCTGTATTCAATTACACATGCTTTTCTTACTCAAAATCAAAAAAGCTCCTTGAACATATCTTTCACATAAACAGTCACAGCCAATTTCAAGAATCACACACTTGCAACTGCACATTTTGTTGTATCATTTAGTAAATCATGGCATATTACTTCATTCTTGCAACAAAAAATACTTTTTATCATGACAAAATTACCAATTTGTTATTTTTATGATAACGTAATTTTACGGCAAACTAGAAAACGTGTATGTAAAAAGAAACAGTCACTTTTTTTTGGTAGGAATCATTTTTTGCACAGTAACAAATTGTATAAATATTTGTACAATAACATTCAGAAATACATACAAATATTAACTTAATGTAAAATAACCACTTACACATACCATTCTGCAATGATCTAAAAAAAGGAAAACACGGAATATCACTAGTTAAAGTTAACACAATATCAAGTTTACCTATATATTTCAGCATCTTTAAGCATGGAGAAATTACAGTATTTAAAAGTGACTATATAATGAAGAATCATTTCCAATTTTAACTAATGTTTCTTAAGCATTAATCTGTGATTTAAAAAATTTGAATTTTTCATAACTGGGTTTAAACTACTGAATACATAAAGTAATAAAATAAGAACATTAGTAAATTAAGCAAACCTTGGATATTTTACTTACATCAGGAAAATAAAATAAAATTTTACATACAATACAACAAAAACACAGCAAGATCACATTTTTCAGTTTCTGTAAAAACTGACCTTCAATTGCTTTCTATTTACTGAGCTTGATATTCTAATGTTTTCTTCAATTGTGATATCAACCAAACTATTTGGTAGCTATCTTTTCCTTATTTCACAACAAAAGTACAGTGCAAGTGATTGGGCTTGATAGTAGTTCACACAAGTTAACACTACAAGTTATGAACTGCAGCAAATTTATCTACCAAATAATCATATTATGGCAATTTTCTTTTTTTTTATGTAAAAAAATTATGTATTTTCCTTTCAACCTGATATGAAAATTGCATAAACACAGTTTAAAAGCCCATGTCAGTAACTTTTCAATATATTTTATGTTTTCTTTTATGGTAAGCTGTTAGAGATGATTCAAACAAAAGAAATAAAAAAAAAAACTCCCATTAAGCAACATTATTTCTTGATTCAAGTTTTACTTAGTGTTGAGGCATTGAATTCTTATATTGATATTAATTTCTTATAATTTATAATTATAAAACACCATTTCAACATACCTGAGAACAACTGTTTCCCCCACCAATTGTTTTTTAAAATATAAATACATAAAATACTTTAAAAAAAACTTTACACTACAAACTACGTCCCAAGTTACCACATCGTACTTTCCAATTGAGTACAAAGGATGTTCACGTCAATGATGGGTCTACAAGACAAAGCAGAACATTGTAAGAATTGTGATAATAGCTAGACTTAAAAAATTCAGACTTAATCTTGCTTTACTTAAATAAGACAAAAAAATTAAGCATTTGGTATCATAATTATACAAGGTTTAACTCCACAAGAATTGTACAATTTTTCTATCTCGTCTCCGAAAAATGCCTTATTCTATATTTGAAAAAAATTGAATGCCTATATTTGTACAGATACTTTTCAAGTGCAATGGAACATTAGAATGATTAATTATTTCAGTATTCAGAGAAATACAGATGGTCCAAAATTATCTTTCATATTTCAAGATTTAATAATTAACTAACTAATGAAATACAACCAAGCAGCTTTCAAAATCTTGTAGCCCAACTCAAACAGTTTTCATTGACATGTCAGTAGACTTCTACATATTCACCACTAGTGGCTTTCAGTATGTCTACACAATATTCGTTTTTTTGGTCCACATTCACTACAACATGTCTACAGTTACAATGACAATGCCGTCCATTATCCTGGTCTATAGCTCCATGATGTTTGCTATAGGTGTGCAATACATGATATCCTTAACATACCTCCATACATCTTTCTTGTACTACCATCTGTAATTATGCTGCACCATAGTCACTGACTTGGTCTCTGCAAGCCAAATGACACATTAAGCCTTTTCTTGCAAAGTTATGATTTTATGGGGTAATACTACTCACTGGGACGAAAAAGAAAAACATGACAATAAAAACTGTTTGAGTCGGGCTACAAGATGTTGAAAACTGCATGGTTGTATTTCCTTAGTTTTCGACCACCCTTTACATTGATTTTACAGATTGCATCTTAAAATAAATCAAAATTCATCTAACCTTTTCACCATAAGCTTAGTCAGAACATCTCAAGATGCCATAAAATTTCTATAAAGTGTGCAAGTCTTAAACTCTGTTGAAACATCCTTTAATCATTGTTTCAAACATATCAAAGATCATGTCAAAGAAATAATATACTTGGTTATAGAAATTAAGCAGTTTCTAAAGTGCACATTGATCACTTAAGAAAATGTATATCTTATATATAAGTTTCTTGAAAGTCAATACATCATCATCAGTGTCCCAGGGAATGTAAAGATGTTTAAGGAAAATACTAATGCATTTTACATATCACTTGATGAAAAACTATGCTGTTCAAAGGTACTTGTAATGACAGATGTAACTAGAAGCAAATATGCATAAAAGGAAAAAAAATTATAAAGTTTTGTGGAAAAGTGTAAGCAATACTTAACAGACAGTAGGTTGGGTATTGCAATTCAACTCAAAGCAATCAGAAGTTGTTATAATCTTTCATTTTAAATGTTATAACAGTGAATGTCAAAACATTATGGAATTCTTTAATAAAATTAAGTACAATACACATGATAGTCATATACATATGATACAACTTACAACTATGTGACACCCATTTTTTCAATTTTTTGTTGTTTTTTTTTACGTATAACTTTAATATGATAATAGTAGCTTTAACAAAGTTTATATGGTAACATTACAAAATAATCCAAAATATTTTTTTAGATAATCAGTTTAAAAGATACCGTTTTTTCTGTTAGGAAGCACTTTTAACAAAACAATTCTACTATAAAATTAAGTAACAAAAAATGTTTTTCAAGGAAAGTTTCAAGATTTTATAAACTGAAGCATTACTATTAACTTCTGATCAAACCAAACTACCTGCATACATAAGTATATATATACTTAGAAATAAGCAGAGCTAATTAAATATAATATTTAAACTATATTAGATTTAATACTTATAATGATTAGAATGCATTGCTTTATCAATTGAGTACCTTCACTTCTAATGATATGTTCAAACTTTCAAAAGGTACTGAAATCTGGATATTACTGACAAAACTGCTGATATTTGTTTTATAAGCATCAGGCATTCCTTTACATACAATAATAGGCTGAAACTATTACTTAGTAGAAGCCACTTCACTTATTATAACTAGTTGGTAATTCCAGATAACACAAATGCAATGAAAAGTATGCATTTGCACAAACATCTTAATTCAGCTAAAACTACACATAGATAAACTAGTGTCAAACAAGTATTTATTATGTAATCTAAAATTCTAAATCATAACAAAACATATAAAAACATACCTTCTTATATGGAGCCTCAAGCAGAGCTTCAACATCTATATCAACCTCACCCATCATTCCTCCAGCTGTATAAAAAAAAATTGGTTAGAACTTGCAAAAAAAAGGAGGAGATACTGAAATCTTTACTTCCACTAAACAAAATAATTACCTCTTATTGATAAATTCATTGTAATAAACACTAATAGTAAACACGGCATAATTTTTCAATTTCAAGTAAGTTATGTATTATCTAAATGTAGTTTTAGAGTTATTAATAAGAACTTCTAACTGATGGTGTGGTATGCATGGTCCCATCTTCAAAAGTAACATAGGGTTATTTAAAATTATTTAGTTTTTAAATTGTTATAGCAGCAACATGTGGTCCATGGTGTGTAACCTTATCTTGTTCTACTACTTTCAGTCCTTTGTTCTTTTGTTAGATGACATCCTCTGCCTGCAAGGATATTTCAGTGTTGCATCTTAAGCCTTGGGGTTGAACTAGTTAAATCTGGAATATCCCTTGCTGGTCAAACTATGATGTCAACTACAACTTATTGGGATACAGTTTACATAGTAGGGGTTGAGATGCTATTTATATTAGCAAACTGCTTAACAGCAAGTGCTGTGAAGTGGATTGAGTTATTGAAATAAAATGTTTTATCAATTTTAATTCTGTCACAACAAATCAAAATTAGTGTATGGGTTTAGTAACACAATTACTTCTTAATTTTAACATCATATATTTTATTTTTATTATTCAGAATAACTAACATTAGTAAGCTAGTTTTCTTGATAAAGAATATAAATTATAGCACTAAATGACTACATCATCTATACCAGTGGTTCCCAAACTTTAACATCCCACAAACCCCTTTCAAGAAAATGCCAATTCTCCAGGGACTTTCTCCCTTATACAAGTATAAATTTAAAAACAGTGATCTCGGAAATATAAAATTTGTTTTTATTTATTATTACATTATGAAAATAACAACACTCATCCAAGATTTTACTTTCATAACTTGTATCACTTTGATTAACCCTAAACTTGTTCTTCATCTTAATTTCAAATAAAAACACTAGCAGTCTATTTAATTTTAAAAACAGCAAAAAATACCCCCTCACTTTTCCATTTCTCATGGGCATTCTTGAAATTATAATTTACTCAGCATGATGGATGTGCACAAGCCATTAGACTTTTTTCCAAGAGCCCCTGAAACATTTTGCAAACACTAAAAGATTCACAAGCCACAGTTTGGGAATCACCAATCTATACTATTTTAAGTTAGCTTATGTCTATATATCTGTCTATAAAAACAACAAGTCTAGTTTCCAACTTCTGATAACCATAAAACTTTCTGGGCATTTTGAGTATGCTCCAGAGAAGTTCCAAAACCCCTTTACTTAGTTCATTTTCCCATCATAACAAGTTCGACAGCTACATTAATTTTCTTGTTGCTTCTGCCTTATTGCAAGTTTTAAGTCATCCCATTTTCTTTTTCCATAAAATGAATATAAATCAGAATATTAAAAAATTGAAATTTGGGAAATATATTTACTTAAAAGGGATACTAATTTTCATTCAGCATTCAAAGCAAAGAAAATAAATGCTGCAAGTGGTGTGCGTACCTTTACTAGGAGGAAAATAATAGCACCCATTTACCCTTTAAAGCAACTTTGAATCTATAATATTAAACATGATTATTACATACAATGCAAAAAAAGGGTTAATAAAACAAAAAACACCATTAGCTATATTATAAAGCCAACAACTTTCAATGAATAAGCTCATAATACATTTGTTTTACTTGAGAATGTTAGTTATGTAATACTACTGATAAAAAGAATCTTGAAATTAACAACCCCAAGACTATTGTCCAATAAGTAAAAGGACTATCAGAAATACTATTTTCTGATATATTTCGGTATTTTTTCAATTAAAAATATGAACAGAAATGACAGCAAGGAAAGGTGATAAATACATGAATTTATAATATACATATTCAATATTCAAACTTTTATTTGCAATAGCAGTATTTTCTTTACACCTTTTGTACAAATATGACTTTTTTCTCTCCATCACCATGAGAATATGGAAAACTTGTCACTAAATATTAAATTGAAAAATGATTTTCTTTTGTGTGTCGTGATTTATTGGCTTAACCCTATCGCCCCATGTACCCTTTACTGCATATGACACAAGGTTTTAGTGTCATACACTCAACATTTTATTAAACCACCTTTTGTTTATGTTATACCAATTAGAATAGCATAAAATCTTAGCTAATAATACATATTTTAATAGTGTACAAGTTTTAAGTTCTTAATTCTACAAGGAAACATTTTTTTAAATCCTGAATTTCCACTATGTGACCCATGTGACACATTTTGTCTTAGCATGTCGTCATCCCTATTTTATTCATCACCCCTTGAAAATGTACGAAGTTAAGGAAATTAAACGTAAAATACTCTCTATAAAATTGTTATTGCTCAATCAAACCATAATTTTTATAGCCTTCAATTTTGTTTGGTTCCAGAGCTATTGAATAGAAAATCAGACCCTTCTGCCACACCCACCTATCACATCCTCTCTTTCACAATTCATTGATAGTTCTCTCTTACATTTCATTATATATTACCTATAACCAATAGAAAGTCAAGGTTTTCATCTATCAAATGATGTACTGTATAACATTGTATTCTGAATAGAATATCGTCATAGTACACGATTCGTTCTCAAGGGAAAGTTAACGACTAGCTTGGATGAATTTGTAACTGTTCTTTTCTCATAGTTAAGAAAGCCAGGAAAATTTTGAGAGGTAAGTGAATTTGTCTACTTTTTGTATGTTATTAGTCTATATTATTTGGTGTATTATTTAATTAAATAAAAAGTGTTAAGTGTATTACTATAATTGCTATAAAATAATTAGGCTTAACCTGTCCTTGACAATTGAGGGCAAGAAAAAAAAGATTGGGAAAGTACATTATTTCTTGTTTTTCATATTTATTCTTTATTTATTATTATAAAAGTTACTTAAATCTAAAAATATGGATCTTTTTAAGTTATTTAATACTAGATTAGGTAAAATAAGTAATAATAATAATAATATAATTAAAATAGTTCACGAAGCACGCATGCAAGCAGCTTGTGGGTAATTTAATTCAATAGCATAACGTGAGCTGCATGTTCCCCAAGTGAGTTAGAACTTATAATGGTGCGGACAGTAGTTAGATGCGGTCCAAATGGCAATAAAACAATAAAATTTAATTATAAATAGATGTATAATGTTACAAACTTAGAGCTACTTAGGATAAACGAATGTAGTTTCATGTTGTAATTTGAAGTCATTCTAGAAAGAAAAAAAGGTTAATTTAGATTTTTTTTGTGGTTACAAGGTCGGTCAAATTGACCGATCCCGTTTTGAGATAGAGTAGAGAAAATAACAGATAAAGTATGAAGATTTAGTGAAAAAAAACGTTTAAAATGCATTTAGGAGATTTTAGGACTTACACAAAGGAAATGTGAGATTTTTGAGATGATGAAAAGCATTTTTAATTTTAACATGAAAATTACTTTGCACATGGACTATTCAAAACAAATACTCAATATATTCATGGACAAATCTTTATTTTATTTTATTAAAAATACTTCACTAAGAAATATGACTTTTTGTATGTGAAAAAATTGAAATATTAACTGAAAGATCGCCAAATTTCATGAAGATATCCCCAATAAATTGAAAGTTATAAGTATTAAATTTATATCAACTTTAAATGAGTACAATAGATCATGTGACTCAGTCAAATTGACCGACCCTGTGTTGAGAGAGTTAATTAGAAAAATTTCATAAAATCTAGCAAATTTGTGCATAAAAGTTGGCAATGAATAATGGATAATAACCATCCATCCATATAATTATTTTTAAAACTTGAGATAGAAACTATTCTAGTTTGCTAGAGAGGGTTAAGTCTTTCAACCATTTTGTGCTTGTTTTAGTTTTTATGCTATAACTTTTAAATTAGTATACGAATGTTTATGAAATTTGGCAGTTTATCAGTAAATATTACAATGCCTTCATACACAAAATAATTTTATTAAGTTTTAAGGTTTGTAAAGCAATCTTTCTTTCATGCCTTTTTCTTCTTTTCACATCTTGCCTATCTATAATGCAAAGTAATTTTCATCTTAACATTGAAAATAATTTTATGCATCAGAAAACTTCGAAATTTCACATGCAAAATCTTTATAATGTCCAAATAGTTATCAAATGTTTCTTAAGAAAAAACTTTATCTTTTATCTGTTATTTTCAGTAATTAATCTCTGTACAGGTCCGGTAAATTTGACCGATGTCGCAACCACCATAAAAAATTAGGAAATAAACATAAACTATGCATCTTTCATTCTAGAATGAACACAAATTATAACACAAAAACATACA
>NW_013665675.1:50289-61557 GCF_000517525.1 Limulus polyphemus | reverse complement strand
CAACCTTGTAACCACCATTCAATGGGACAAAACATATTATAAGTCAGAATTGCTTTAGGTAAAGCTTCACAGAACCTAGCAAGCTTTTACCACACATTCTACTTCTGGTGTACATAATCTTATTTTTACTACAGATTTGTCTCTGAAGCCTTTACTGCGTCAGTCTGAGTGCAAGATGATTTTTTCATCTTATGCTTTTCATATTTAATTTGCATAACCTCTGATTTCCAAAATGCAAATCAGGTTTTTTCCAGCTAAACTTTACATTTGTTATTTTCTGTACCTTAACAGAAACTGTGAAATTATACATACATTTAGTAAATTCAGTTATAGTATCTTCACAAAATTTGGCAAGCTTTTAGTGAACATAATAAATCTCTTGTTATAAAAAAATCTAGGTTTCTAATTTAGTATTTTACTAAAGATTTTTCTTTGAACTTATAAAGCCTTTAACCCTATCGCCCTGGGTACCCTTTACTGCCATGTTTAATTTTGTACATTTTCAAGGGGTGATGGATAAAATAGGGATGATGACATGCTAAGACAAAATGTGTCGTGTGTTACACTAGTTGAAATTCAGGATTTTTTTATATATATTTCCTTTTAGAATTAAGAACTTAAAATTTATATAGTATTAAAATATGGATTATTAGCTAAGATTTTATGCTATTTTAAACAAAAAGTAGTTTAATAAAATTTTGAATGTAAGACACTAAAACCTTGTGTCGTTACAGTACATCATTTGATAGATGAAAACCTTGACTTTCTATTGGTTATAGGTAATATATAATGAAACGTAAGACAGAACTATCAACGAATTGTGAAAGAGAGGATGTGACAAGTGGGTGAAGCAGGAGGGGTCTGATTTTCTATTTGATAGCTCTGTAACCAAACAAAATTGAAGGCTATAAAAATTATGGTCTGTTTGAGCAATAATGATTTTATAGAGTATTTCAACATTGTATTCTGAACAGATAACCGTCAATTTCACTCTGAGTAGCAACATCGTTCCCATGGGAAAGTTAACGACAAGCTTGGATGAATTTGTAACAGCTCTTGTTGAATAGTTAGAAAGCCAGGAAAATTTTTGGAAGTGAATTTGTCTACTTTTTGCATGTTGTTAGTCTATATTCTTTGGTGTATTATTTAATTAAATAAAAATTAAGTGCTTTACTATAATCACTAAAAAAAATCAGGCTTAATTCTCCTCGACAATCTAGGGCAAAGAAAAAATAAGATTGGGTAAGTACTTTATTTCTTGTTTTTCATATTTATTCTTTATTTATTATTATACAAGTAACTAAAATTAAAAGTATGGATCTTTTAAGTTATTTAAGACTAGAATAGGAATAAGTAATAATAATACTACAATTAAAATTGTTCACGAAGCACGCATGTGAGCAGCTCTTGGGTAATGTAATTCGATAGCGTAACGTGAGCTGCACGTTCCCTTAGTGATTTACAACTTCTAATGGCACGGTTAGCAGTTAGACGCGGTTCAAATGGCAATAAAACAATAAAACTTAATTATAAATAGATGAATAATGTTATGAACTTAGAGCTACTTAGGATAAACGAATATAGTTTCATGTTACAAATTGAAGTCATACTAGAAAGAAAATAAGGTTAATTTAGGTTTATTTCAATTTTTGGGGTGGTTACGAGGTCGGTCAAATTGACCGATCCTGTTTTGAGGCAGGACAGAGAAAATAACATATAAACTATGAGGATTTAGTAGTTTTTAACTATTATTGGATGTTATAGGATAATATTAACTATTATAGGACACTATAGCGTGTTTAACTATTGTGGGATGTTTGTAACAAGTAAAAACACGTCTTTTAACCTGTAACACTCTTTAGAATATCTTGATACATGCGCATGTCTTAACCGTTAACACTAACTTGAGAGTTTACAATTAGCATATTGCTCAGTTAGCCTGATAGTAGTCCTAGGAATGGGATCAAAGGCTTTGAAATAACAAAAAAAGTTTTCTTGTGTGGTAAGTTTTCATTTGTAGGCATTTAAATTTTAGATATGTAATTCAGTTTCTAACTTCCTTTTCTATATATTATTACTTATCTACATGCATTCATGCACATCTTTTTATGTGAAAAACCACATAGAAATGTGTCCACCATGAAATGTTAGTGTGTTTTAGCTATTATGGGATGTTATAGTATTTTCTAACTATTAAGTTATAGTGGTTTTTTACAATTTATGGGCTGTTATAGAGTGGTTATTTAACTATTATGGAATGTTATAGTAATTTTTGAACAATTATGGGATGTTATAGTATTTTCTTACTATTAAGTTATAGCGTTTTTTTTAACAGTTATGGGCTGTTGTAGAGTGGTTGTTTAACTATTATGGGATGTTATAGTATTTTCTAACTATTAAGTTATAGTGGTTTTTTAACAGTTATGGGTTGTTATAGTGGTTGTTTAACTATTATGGAATGTTATAGTGATTTTTGAACAATTATGGAATGTTATAGCAGTTTTTTAAACTATTATGGATGTTATAATGGTATTTAACTGTTACTAGTATATAGCCCAACAAAAATTACCATAGTATACCCTAACCTCAAATTTCATCGCTAACTAAAATAAATAAATTTTGTGAAATCAAACTTGACCAACAAATAGGCAGAAAAGTGTAATTGAGGCAGTCAAACTTTGGTAAATTCTTTTTAATGAGGCAAGCTAGTGAAAAACCACGTAGGAAAGAAGTGGTTCCTTAAACAACAACTTTTAATATATAGAAAAGCAAGTGCATTTCGGTAACAATGCATTCCAATAATGGCTTTTATGTCATATCGCTTAGCAACAAAATTATATAGGTTATGATAAAATGGCTTCAGAATACACAACTACTTATACATCATGTTATATAGTGATTTTTATTTCATTTTAAAATGTAAATTTATCAAAGCAATCAAATTTAGGTTCAAAACCTTCAATGGTTATTAAGCTTTATATCTGAAAGTTTACATTTCAGATACAGTGACCTTTATGAGTTACTTTTTATAATTGCAAATACAGAAATGACAATATAATGTCATCAGGCTGAAATGAGTTAAATATCCTGACCTGGAACCTGAAAAATAATGACTTCTTATCAACAGAGCAGATTAAAAAAAATTAAAGTCCTGTATCTCTTTTTGTTTCAGCTTCTTCAATGAAAATTTATAAGTATGAAAACAGACTGTCCACTATGGAAGAAGCAGTTAAACATACAATCACAAAATACAATTGCTACAAAAATTACATATTTAACATTTAAAGCAAAGTTTATATGTAACAGAATTCTCTCTTAATATGTGTTTTTGCTATAATATAAATCAAAAGAAAAAAATGGACAAGATCAATCAAAAATTTTCAAACCCACAAGCAGAAGAATATATGTAGTTAACATTCATAGTAATACAATCAGTTTTCAGGACCTTGTCTGTAATTACTCATTTTCAAAACATGTTAAAGTCCTGTGCCAAATCAGAAGAAAATGGTAATAACTTTACCTTATCATGACAGCTGTGGACATTTCAGGTGTCAAGTGTACATTCGCATTTAAAATGTAAGTAAAAAAAATAATTCTCATTTAATTTTAACTTTTAATACAAATACTTTAGGATTTATATTTTGCTATTTTAAAATTTATTTAGTGTAATTTGCAAAGAAATATGAAATTTACATTTCTGAACAGCTCCAAAGATTTTCTCCTAGAAATATCACTTTTGTCAATTTTTTTAATGTTTTCTGCCCATTCCAAAGTATAGGTCTATATTTTTTACAACGCTATCATTCCTTGAATATACAATCATCCATGTCTTGTTTATAATTTGATTAGTTAGTCGTGTCTTTACTACAGCCTTTTTTTTGCAGCCCTTCTTTGAGCTCACAACATTGCATATGGTCTGAATAATTGTTAATGAAGCTCAACTTTGAAAATATCTATAGCCAACAATTAAATAGGATTGGATAGAATAGGTTATAAATTGTTCATGGCAATGTATATTAAAAAAAGTACTTTGAACAATATTTTGTGGTTTCTCAAACTACTGACTATCAGAAGCTCCTCCAGGAATAACACTGGAATCTAACAAAAAGTTCAGGCTTAGAAATAAACCACACATATGAGATTATTTTTGTTAGACATTATGTTTGTTCCTGAAAATGGTTTACAGAAAATGTTTTTCTATGGTAAGACACCAGGTAAGCTTAGTATGGTTTAGCAGGTATAGCATGCAAATACAAAATGCTCCACGACTTATTTATTGAATATTAGTGTTAAGATTATCACTTTCAAACAAAGCAAATATATGACTTATTATTTACTAAAGAGAAACCATGTATTAAAAATTATCTTGACCAAGAACAGTTACAAAAAATACTGCCACACAGCCTAACCTCAAGCCATTTTGCAAGGTCAGATCCAAGGTCACCAATAAATGCTTGCCAATTTGTGCATTTATGATTTATAGCCAGAAATGATAACTACAACAACCAGCAAAATAAAGGTATAATTTAAATTTACTGGGTATATGAAATAGATCTTTGTGATGAGCAATAAAAATAATGGATTCTAAGATGATAAAAAGTACACATATTTTTTTTGTTTATTTAAAAAAAAAAAAGGTAAAATTTTTGAAATTTCACAAAATAAAATAAGAGAAAGATAAATTAAATTATCAGATTTTTTAAGCTGAAACTACATAATTTTAATACCTTTGTTTTAAGGTTCATGCAATTTCAATAACAATTTCCACTGTGAGATAAACCTGAGGATATCAGTGATACCCCTCCAGTCCATAACGGACTATGAGTCATGTCTAAACTTGACACAAGATTAAGTCTGAAATATTTTCCTGGCCTTACCTTTCTCACCAGGATGCCTCAATATTTGATCATATTTATCCCCAATTACACTTCTCTGTCCTTCAAATTGATCCTGCCGCATTTTGACTAAGAGAAAAAAAAAGGGTAAAAGTCTATAAAAACAGAAGGTGTAGATATGAGAAAATATTTCACTGAACAATGATATACAACAGCTTTTATTAGATAATCTATATCCTAATCAGCTACATATTCCAATTTAGAAGTATTTCTGCTCTGAAAGACATTATCAGGAATATATTGGAGATTTAATAATGAGGTTGAGCAGCATATATGCATTATCTTTGAATTTGAAACTGGACAGTTATCAGGAAATACTGCAAAATCACAGATTTTCAGGTCACATACCCTAATTACCTTCACAATGAAACAAGCTTTATTTGACATAATATTTGGAAATGTATACAGCATAATATGCAATCTTTACACACACACACTGGAGAACAATGACTATACCAACAGATGTCACTGGGTTGTAGTTTCTTTTTCTGAATAAACTAAAATTTCCACCCAGCCTTGCTTTTTGCCTCTATAAGAAAAATAAAGGGAAGAATACAGTAAGAAAGAAAAGCATTCTTATTCTAGTTAGAATTAATAATGTATTAACAACAATGAAATTGTGTTAACTTGATGGGTGATCATCCTAGCTCCTAAGAGCTAACTAACACAAAGTGGTCATTTATATGAATTTTTGTTTCTGTAAAATTAACGTTTCCTTCATGAGGGAAATCTCCACCTCAGATAGGGACTGAAAAACTTTTGAAATGGTCACTCATCCTGCAGGGCAAGTGACAAATTTTTACTCATCCTGCACAAATTTTACTTTTTCTACAAGGTGTGTTAAAGAATATAATTTTACAAGGTCAAAATACATGCAGTAAAACTTTTTATGTTGACCTTATTCTCTGCTGCAGTTTTCACTGGAGCAAACCATTACAGATTAGTGTAGCGGGTGCTTCAGCAGCTACAATCCTTCAATAAAAAGTATTACATGCTTAGCATACAAGATGCAAAAGAAGTATTAAGGCAGAATAAGTATGTAACATAAAATATAAGCTAACACTAATAATTTTAGCATCTAAAAAAGAGCACCTGCAAATCTACACTCACCCCCTCTTTCACAAAGGCATATGTCTGTCAATGTTTTATTGATACATGCCTATTTCTGACACAAGAACTTTTTCAACTTTTAAAGACTCAATATCTGGTTTCAAACCAGATACTTTCTAATGACTAAATGAAAGTATTAGAATGTCATTCAGTCATCCATTATTCTGGTTTTTTCTGTAATCTTAAATTCCTCTCAAAGCTAAATATCTTTTTGTGAAAATTAGTAACTTAGAGCCATGACTTATAATCCTAATGAGCATTAAAAATGCTTACGAATTGTTCTGTCAGGTACATGAACATTGGTGCCAGAGACAGTACTAAATCGTAATTCATTTTTACAAATCTTTTGGTGATGTGGAGAACTGAAAAGATTTGTAATTCATTTTTACAAATCTTTTCAGTTCTCCACATCACCAAAATAAAATTATTATACTATTTTTGTTTTTGGTGCAATATTATAAGCATTATGACATAATTTGTGTATTAAAATAATTTGCTATACCAGAAAATGTAATTTAGTTTATAACTTTTGTACAAGTTGGCTATATTAAGTCTAAACAGAGCAAGAATTTTGTTGGAAATGTTTCAGTAAAAGAATTTAAAAAAATGGTTTGTTGTCAGCTGAGGAGTAGTAACTCCCATGTTATAAAATTGCTATTACTATTGGAAAAACTTGAGTTCATGATTTTATCTTATTCACGTGTTAAGTGGGCTTTTAAGACAAATTTTAAAATTATATATATAACAAAGCGACTATAAATAACATTTGTACGCAAGACAATTACAGTGACATATATTGGGCTTAACACTGTAGACAGTGTTCTATGAAACCATTTACATGTAATCAGTCAGACATGTTTCTGGTTTAACCAACCACTGTCACATGGTTAGTCCAATACAATCATGCACTATATGTGCTACTACAGTGTTTCCCAAACATGGACTTGTGATAACCTAGTTCACAGAAATTAAGAATAACAAATAATAAGGAAACTCTGATAATTTGGAAGAAATTACAAGGAAAATTTTTTTAGACATACAGTTTGACTTAAACATTTGTAAGTATAATAGGTAGGACAAAAATAAGATTCTCATCTGCAATCAGAAATGTAGTTTTTTTACCATGCACAAGACCTTTCATATAATGATGTGCAACCTTCTCTCTTTGCTGTGCATATATGTATTAATTAATAAGCAAAACAATTTTTATATTGATACAGACAGTGAGGTTTAGGCATTTAATATATATCACATGTAAAGCTTTAACTCAGTATTTCCCTAATCAATAATTCATGGTAATTATATAGATGATGGTCAACAGCAGTACTCTAAAACTAATTCTGGTAAAAAATTTAGCCAATCCTGGACCACCATAGCCTCCATGACAGTCCACTATAGTTGAGGTGCCTCTCATGCAAAGGAAGCCCAGTTCCTGTGAAAGGGACTCAACAGCAAGGGGCACATGACATCCTCTTGGACACACCATGACAAATGCTACTTCCTATGCACATGTTCACTTCAAGCTACCCTAATTTCATTTACCAAAGTTTTTATTACTGCTATGATGCCCAATGTCACAGATCACTCGACTGTTTTTTGCTAAGCAGATTATGCTAAAATTTGTCTTTTTCCCTATCCCATTACTATAATTTTGTGAGAAAACAGGAACCTTTTGACTCATACTTAAAGAGACTGGATATAAATCTGATAAATAAGGGATCATTTTCATTCTGCACATGAAGCAAAATCTAGTACAGGTGACAAAATAACATGATAATCAGTATGCTAATAAGAACAGCAAAATACAGAAGAAATCTGCAGTTCTGGATCATGCCAAATCTTAGCAGATAAAGCTGCTCTTGAAGCTTAACCTTGCAGCAAATTATCAATTTTTAAGAAACAAGTAGAACAACAACAAAGTGCCAGAGATGAAGTAATGCTTAGTGAATTTAAAACATCTATTGTCTCACAGAGGAAAATATGACCACATCAAAGCTGTTATCATTGGTTACACTGGTAAAAGAGGACAGGCTGAGAAAATCAGGTAGATCACCAACAATATTCTGTTTTGCATTGTTGAAGTTCTAATCATACAAACATTTCACAGATTAAGTGTTTACTGTTTACTTATTCATGCCACCAGTCAGTCTATTTGGTATCATAGATCTAACAGTTACTTTCATCCACAATGTAAACCACTGTAATACTTAAGAAATAGCCACCAGAATCTTTTTTTTTTATAGATCCTCCAAGTGAATTAATTTGCCGAATGCTGAAACAATCACTGAAGTGTCAGATAATCAAATAAGTTTAGTTAAGTAGTGTCTGCACTCATAATGCTTCTGTAATGATGGGCCATGTTGACTCTCTGAACAAAGGTAGGTGAAAGTGCATGTCACAATCTTTTACAGTTACATTAAAAACTTAAACTACTTTACTATCAATGTACATCAATACACTTAGCATCAAAAAGTGGTTTATAATTCAAACTTTATTATACAAGCTTTAGCTTCTTAATTTCAAAAGGAAATATTCAAACAAATTCTACATCTTCACTTGTCTGTATCCTGCTACTTATTCCTAAATTCCATATTTTTAATTTTCTTGTCCCACCCTACATAACCTTGTAACTGCCTGTAGAATTTCTCCCTTAAACTAACATACCCTCAAGCTAAACACTCAATTTGTAGCAGCAAAGCTTTTGGATTTATGGGGGGAAAAATATATATATAAAAGCAAAAAACACATGTCATACCCCATGCAGAACATCCTGCTTTGAAAATTCATCAAATTCTCTCTGACATTTGCTGTTAGATTATTTGTAACCAATAGAAAGCCAAACGTTCAGTTTACTGACATCTATGGGGCCTAAAACTGTTCCAATAAGATATCAACACCTTAACAATGTTTTCTTTATTTTCCTACTGCTGGAACACATCCTGATCAGGTATGGGAATTAGTAAAGCATTTTTAGTTCAGATAAAAAGCCTGATAAATTATATTAATTTCAGCTCATTCTATTTCATATGCATGGCAATATTTATTTGAATTTTAAATTTCTGAAGAATAAGGCCTAGTGTTTCACTTAAAAGACTTCAGTGCACGACTACAAAAGCTTGAGAATAACAAAATTTCAGTTCTATTTGCTAAGTTTTTTATTTATTGTTATAAAAGTTAATTAAAATGTAAAAGTTAGGAACTTTTACATCAGATAAATTTTAAATTAAATTAAATAAACAAAGTATTCATGATCAATGATAGCACATGCTAAGCCACAAGAGTGGTTGTGTAATTCAACATGAGCATGCTGGTAACTAGATTTATTGTTTACACAAAGCTGTTTGACAAAAATTGTTATAGCTGTAAATGAGAGAGAGTTTAAATGCAACTTTAAAGCAAGTAAACTAAATGAAAGAGTATGTTACCTTTGGCTCTAAAAATAAATAGTATAAGTGTCTGTTACAATTTCAGTCACTCTAAAAAACAAAAGAGAGAATGTGCGAGGAGGTAATTTATCTGTGGTGGTTAGAAGGTCAGTCTGATGGACTGAGTCTATAGAATGTTAGGATAGAGAAATTTATTAAATTTTAGAATGTTCTAGAGGTTATTCAAATAAAATTTAAACTGTAGGGTGAAAAAAAAACACATACTTAATCTCGAGACAATCACCTTGAACTCAAGACATTGAAAATTCAAAGCCATGCCTTTTTTTTTACATATGAAAACTGCTATTCCAGAATATTAAATCTTCTAATGAGTGACAAGCACCCGAGAACTAATGATATCATTTGGGACAATCTACCCAATACTTGCTGACATAGCTGAAGTTACATTTTCTATCCTATTATCAAATGCCTGACCAGAGCATGGCACAAGATTTTTAAAAACAATCAAAACTGACCTGGAAACAAAATAAAAGTTGACATGGTAAATAGTTTGAAGGGAATATTAACAGATAGCTTTTTCGACAGAACAACAGAGTATCATGTAGTGATTAATGAGGTAGTGGATCTCTTTCCATCTTTGAAAAAGAAAGCTGAATTGCCAAATGCCAACATAAACGAGTGTATGATCCTATGCAAGAAAATGGCAGCAGAGAGTCTGAAATTCAGTATTTTGTATTTTCTGTTGAAAGTTCTAACTGATTTAGATCCTGACTGACTGCTGTGAAAGAGTAGAAGCAACAGCACTAGCCTTGAATACGAAAAGAATCACATTCTAATGATGAAGATAGACTACTAGAGAAAAATTATTTACACACTTCAATCCTACCTCTCATCCAGTTATTGACCGTTTTGCATTCTATTTACACTGCATTTGTAGACAGAGTAAAAACTTAAATAGTTGAATACCTTTTATTTCCTTCAATATTAACTTTAAGTAACTTACTATAAATTCAACTGATTTTGTTTTAAACTTTACTTCTTTGACTGTAAAACAGCAGCTAGAGCTATTTCTCCAATACAGATAATGGGCATAGCACTTGGTAACCAAACCTATCATATGCAATACATTTTATGGTGCAAGACTGACTTTTCATGTTCATCCTGCAGCATTTTAATGTTAACATTTTAATTTCTGAAGGACTATTCCTCTAGACACCACTAGAAAATTATAACTAAACCTGTTTTATATAAGAAATCATATTACATTAGTCACATTTTCTGTTATAATGCTCATTACTAAATATGATGAAATAGCTTATTTCTAAAAATATTGTTTAATTCCTTAAAACTTGAAAAAAGCACCCAAATAATACTTATGCACTTTGATTACTACACTGAAAAACACTCAAAAATTATAATAGTAATAATGATAACTACACTAATTTCTGGTTAATAAAAGCCCTATTCTCCTTAACTCTCTCAGCATGGACTCAGTCCCACAGACTGAGCTCCTAAACATTTTGTGCTTGTTATAATTTTCATGCCATAAGTTTTAAACTAGTAAGCCTATCTTCACAAAATTTTGCATATTATCAGTAAACATTACAAGGATTTAGTATGCATAATATCACTTTTTTTAATCAAGTTTTTCTCGTGACTTTTTTCTTTTTGAATGTTGCCTATCCAACATGCAAATTAATTTTGATTTTAAGATTAAAAAATTCTTTTATGCATCAGAAATCTTTATAACCTCCAGATAATTATCAAACATGTTTTTAGAAGAACTTAATATTTTATCTGTTATTTTCACTATTGTATCTCTGTGTGGGTTTGGTCGATCTGACAAACCTCATAACCACCATAAAAAATTAGGAAAT
>NW_013665675.1:42208-50121 GCF_000517525.1 Limulus polyphemus | reverse complement strand
TAGCTTAATCTCATAACATATCACATATATATAAAAAAATTATTATTTTTATTTCATTGACCTTTTAGCAGTGTCTGACTAACATTACAGGAGTTGAATGATGCAGCACACATTACCACATTCAATAATATAAAACTGGCCTTCACAAAGTGACCCATCTTGTCTGTGTTCTAGTGGGCCAGTAATTCGTAAAATACAGTCAGATTTCGGTTATAACACATTATATATGTGTACACATTATTACTATTTACAAGTGAGTTCTTAATTTTCAGTTAATTTTCTAAAAACATAGAACAGTAAATAAAGAAGTATAGAAAACAATTATCTCTTCTAGTTATGAACTTTGTTGTCATTTGCAGCTTGCTGTAGTTTCCTAAGCCTTGTGAAATTTTGCACATGGAGAATGTAAAACAAAATAATTTTTTTTAGGTTTTATATATGCAATTTTAAATAACAAAAAAATCATCAATTACTATATGAACACTTCAGAATTCCACTATAATTTCTTAGGCTTAGTAGCTAAGCTGTATTTGGGTCGAAAAAAAATATGATTTTTAAACTCAATAATGTCTTATCTTCCCTTTTGGAATCTGCCATGAAAAAAAAAGGTTTCCCACATAAGTACTTTGTGAAGGCTCACAGAGCCACATGGTGGACATTCTGAGCTTTCAGTTGGTTATTCATAAATCATACACAGAAGTAGGTGTAACGTAGGAATTTCCAAAAATAGAATATAGGTGGGCAAGGCCACTGTGTTTGATTCACTAAATCTATTGATACATCAACAATAGCAATGATAGGTTCTTATTTTATATTCTAGCTTATCAATATCAGTAACTTGAGTTCCTAATCTGCAAGAAACTATAGATTTTTGTATTTGGACATCATAAACATCTAATCTGAAACAATGCTGCATTCAACTTTCCACACGACATACAAAACAGGATATTTAGGAATTTTTTAATATTCAATTTTAAATTAAGAAATTAGCTAATGCATAATACTAAAATTTGAATTATAATCTACAATTTGAAATCAAATTTACTGATATACATTCATAAAATAGTAGTTCAATAAAATTTTGAATGTAAATCTACAAATGTGATGACATGGTCTTTGACCTGTGACCATAGGAAGACCCATTCTATAGGGTTAAATTAATGTCAACAAATGCGATCAGAGAAATGAAAGCTTGAACTAATCTGTCATGAAAACAATTAACAGCATCTTCCACCAGGACTTTAGTAAATAATGAAATTACATCAAAAGATACCATCTTATCAGAAGGATTAAGTTTCATGTTTTAAATATTCTCAACAAATTCAGCAGAATCTTTAATAGTACATTTATTCTTACTACTGAATTACAGAAACCATTGAACAATGTGCTTTGCAACATACTGTAACGAGGTGCCCATACTGGATACAATAGATCTAAAACCATTGTTTAACTTATGAATCTTAGATAAAGCGTAAAAATGGGGTGGACAAAAAATTGGAAATCTTTTTTTTTTGTTCAGGTGACAAAGTTATACACTGATCAATGTTTTTTTTTCTCAAGTTATGGAATTTTGTTGTAGGATCTCTTCTAAGGGAAACATACGAACCATCATTTAACAACTGATCCACGCTAGAAATGTAATATTTGTTCAACACCATTACACACCCTCCTTTGTCAACTTGTGTAACAACATTATTGTTATTCTTGAAGGATTGCAAACCTTTTTTTTTGTCAAATTACTATTCATTTTAATATTTTGTTTCAACAAATCTTGGCATCGATATCTAATGAATTATATTTTTTATATAATTTATTCAACATTAGATTCAATACTAGTTACTAAATCTTCAATAGGTAGAATTTGTGGAGTTACTGCAAAATCTAAGCCTAACCTCAATACATTAACTTGCATGTTTGCAAGGTAGACATCAGACTTACTAATAACTTTTGGGTTACATACTGATAATACTTCAGAAGTTTTTTTTTTCTTGGGCATACATAAAGATTTAAACTTAATAACCAGTTGCTTACTATACTGTTCATTTTCTTTTTCAGTTCTGCTCCAATAGTAATTCTCATACCAAAAATTGTGCATTTTAAACATTGTTCAATTAAATTTTGAAAAAAAAATAAAATGCCTTGACAAGCTCCAAAAGGTGAAGTTTAGAAAAATGTTTTTTGTTTGTTTTTTTTTGGGAAAGAGTAACAAGTACATAGACAGGATCCGAGATGTGGAACACACGTAAGCAATGATGCCTGGCTGCTTCAAATTTTCATTAAATTACCCATATGAAATCAGTAACAAATATAATCCCTAATTTTTAAAATTCAGTATAGATGTATGAACTCCCTGTTTCATGAAATGTGGTATGTGGTAGAAAAAAATCAAAGCACTTCTCTTCTACACATATGGGAGAAATTAACAAGAAGCATTTTTATGTAAGCTTGGTAAACTGGTAGTAAATCCAGTATGTCTATCCATGGGTGAAAGTACCAATAGAACTTGCATCAGTAATTGTTGCAAAGACTTTGTATTAGAAAACACATATCCATATAAATATCATCATTCATAAAGAACTGCATTTTAAACACAAATGACTCAATATTTATTTTGATAAAACCAGCCACCTTAAAAAGGCTCATCCACACTACACTCGCATACAAGGATAAATGATTATCATTGAATTACTGAGTGAACTACAAAAAATATGGTTGTTAATAAAGTTTTGCAGTTTCTCTTTAGGAGAATACCATGTTTCTTAATAATTTCTTCTAAATTACATTTTCCAAAGCTTCTAACCCAAAGAATCAATCCCAAATAAAACAGTCATAATGGTTTATTTTACACATATAAAATGACTGGTGCAGTGAGAACGATAGCATGAGAAAATGATCAATGTCCTACTGTTTGGACCATTCTACATATTTAGGAATTATCAGAAAGCTAATGTTTTTATCCTATATGTAAATAAAAAAAAGCATCATTCTTTTATTTTAAATTTATAAGCTCATTAATTGAATGTGGATTTTATACTTAAGCTACGTATTTGAACAATCTCAAATTCTTGAATTTTTAATTTTCATAATGTTGCACGTAGCACTCATAACATCTTTATTTTTTCATATTTTAATGAAATAAATGTACACAAATCAGTCACAAATAAAAAAGTTTTATTTTACTTATTGTTTCACATTGTCAATGATAAAAATGTGCAAAGCTTTGAGAGTAAAGAATAGTTGAAAATATTCAAGGTATTACAGGTAACACGTAATAAATTTTTGCAGTGTTCTTCATGGTTATATATGTATTGAAATGGCTAGTTGTAAGTGAAGTAATCCTGCACACTCAGTTACAATTTGACAGTGTTACCTTAAACGTTCTCATCCTTCTTATTACTCTCTCATTACAAGTTTTCTCCTGGTGGTGGTCTTCTCTCTTTCACTTTACACCGAGTATGTTGGGATTTTCCTCTAGTGAAGACTGGTATCAATAGTTTTCCACCCTTTACACTCAACAAGTGTAATCTAAATTAAATTCACAAACTGCTAAATAACATCACCCAACTGTATCTTAAAACCCATTTCTATGTACAAGTTTCTTGTAGTTGACTTTTCCTTCCCAAACTGAAGAAAGACATTCTATACCAGTAGCACAAATTGTCACTAATATCATAGCAGTATTATAAGGCTCATACTGGGAATAAGTTTGTAACCAAGCTGTTAAAGACAGTCATTCAAGGTAAAATTCAGTGCAATCGATAATACAAGAATACTTATTTCTGAAAACCCCTCAATTTAACCAGCTCCTAAACATAATGCCTACAAGTTGCATTCAGATTTCAAACAAGTTACCAAATCTTCCTTTAGAAGAACTCACTGATATTTCCCAAATATTAGCAAAAACTGTTGGTCAAAAGTCTAACTTGTTTTTATTTCAGGTCTATGATGTATCATCATATATATTACAAAAGTGCATCAATATATATGTATATTATTCCAGTACAATATAAATATCTTTACTTAATTCAAAGTGAAAATAGGTTTCTATTCTAGTTTGGATAATAACTACAAACAAAAGTTATGTATTGTTTTTTTATCACTTCTGCTCTATCTGATTACGTGCATCAGCATTTTTTGATGTTTTTGGTACTTCCTCAATTTCCATTTCACAGTTCATCAGAGCACTTTTGTGTCTTGTTTTTAATCTTTTTTTTTAACATGCTACTATATTTCACACCTGGTTTGCAAAATCTTAAAATCAGAAAAAAATGGAAGGTACCCCATATGGATGTTTTGAATCTTTTGACATAGTTTTCCTATAAAAAAAGTTTAAACAAATTAATCCATATCATAATCTTAATTATTTAGAATAATTATACAAATGTCATCTTAACAAACAATATTACTCAGTATGAATCAAGTTTTGATAATAAAACCTCACAAAGTAGCTAAATACATCCTATATCATACTTTTCAAAATATTTTCTTCATTATACACAAAAATAAATGGAAGATAATGCAAACTTACAGATATTTCAATTATATTTTAGAACCTACATCCAAAATATTCTTTGTATAAGTGTAAGTGAAAAGTGCATCCGTTTATAAATGTTAAAACATACTCCAATATAATAGCTATTAGTTTTTGTCTTTCTCTTATTTGCTTCCTCTAATTATAATTAAAACTAAATGTCTTGTGAAAGTGAAAGCACACTAGCTATATTAAACATGGAAAAAAAATTCATTTTGAGCATAATAGCCTATTTTGGTCATAAATGATGCTTAATTTAAAACTAACTAGAAGTATGTTAGGCCTTCTTCAACTTTCAAGTTTTCAGCATTAGTCATATGACAGTTACACACTTTTCAAGTTATTACAAAAATATCTTACTTGGAAGCTAAAACTATGTTAATATATATATATATATATATGTATTTAATAAAAACTACCCTACCTTCACGTTCAATGGAATGATGGAGAAACAATGACGAATCCTTACTCACATTCCACTGTTCTCATTTACAACAGCATGAACCCATTTTATCCCTCTTCAGAGAATCAGTGGGAAAAATTAATTAATTTGGCTAATAATTAGTGATATTTGTACCACTTTTCATCACAAAGCTCAAGGAACTATTTCCTTTTATATGACTTAAATTGCACAGAACCCACAAATTGGCAAACTTTACATACTTAAACTAAAAGCATGAGATAGAAGTTCAAAATACACTTCTTATATATGCACGTATTAACTAGAAGTTAATAAATTCTCAGTGTATATCGAAAGTTAAAGAAATAAAGCAAGTGATAGAGACATATGTCTCTGTATTACTTGCGGGGTTAGCTCTACTAACTAGTAGGGCTTAAGTATATCAGCCTTACGCATGCCCTTTTTAAGTTTGTGCAACAACCAATTGTACAGGCAATTTCCTTTAACATTTCAAGAAATACTAAAATATAAACAACAGAGCACATCCCTGACACAAATATAAATTTACACACCAGAGTTGGCTACATTTCTACGATGAAACAAGAGATCCAAAACATTTCAGCTTCAATATTAAATATGCCACTATTTGACATGTAACTCTTACATAAGATATCTTAAAATGACATAAAAAACACTGAACCAGTATTACACTACTGGAAATGAATAAAAATTCACAAAATCTGCATGATACGGCTTCTGGGAACAAAGTACAGAGTTGTTCATAAATTGAAAGCACCAAAAATAGTTTGTTTTATGACAGATGAGATAGCAACATTTGAAAAAACTATTCTACAACTAAAAATTGCATTAGACAATACAGAAGGAATTTAGAGCATTGCTCTCTTAATAATAAGGTATGCTTGTAGTTTTGTGTCCACTAATATTAGTAATAATGTATTAAATGTTGTGTTTTGTACTGCTTACTAACAATATTAAAATGTCACTTTCAATAATCTGTTCCAAAATTATTAAAAGTATGTTGCATTACAATACCAAGAATGCAATGTTTTCAACTTCTTTTCTATTGCCTTATAGGCCTTTTTACTTGTAGAAACTGGAATGGTTTCTTCAAATATCACCATCTCATTTGTTTTAAAACAGAAAAGAAGTTTATGTTTAAATTTAAGACCAGCTTTGTACTTCATTCCCACAAGTCATTTCATGTAGATTTTATAACAACATGTCTGTTACATAGCCAACTCATGTGCATAAGTTTATATTTGTGTTTTGTTGAATTTTAGTACTTTTTGAAGTACTGAAGGAAATTATCTTTCCAGTGGGCCATTGAACAACCTTGTACATGGCATATCTAGAACTGCTATGCTTATCACAACTACCAGCTCTACAAGTAGTACTACTAGTACTAGAGATATTGTATTTTGTAAATTGTAGGTTTAGGCATTAGCCATATCAAATATGCTGAATGAGAATATAATTTAATAAATGTATTTAGCACCATCGTTTTATAAACGGTACAAAATTTAAAGTCCTAGGCAAAAAATAATGCTTATAAGTTATATTATTATTAACATCATAGGGAAATACTTCTATTACTAACACTAACAGTAATACTATTACTAACACTTTACAGAATTAGTCCAACTACTGAACTAGTCTTAACTCATCAAGAGAAACAACCAGTTTCCACCGAATTAGATAATCTAGTTAAGTTATAGTATACCCTGATACTTGATGTTATACTTATAATTAATCCCACTTGATTGTATCTAATTTGTTCCTACCAGTTTCCAACTTTACGAGTGTCGAAGATGCACAAAACAAATTCTTGTTTTCTTTAGTAACAAGTCGTAGTCTTGGTTATATACACAAATTTCCTTTTTTCTTCCAATAAACCTCAATAATATTCTAGAACGTTCAGCAACAAACAACAGCCAGGGGCCTTGGTACGGTGCTACGGGGTTTACAATACTGAAAATAAAACACACTGTGCTGTGTCACCTATAGAACTCTCTTATACTCTCGAAATCAGTTACATTAATAAAGAATTATATTTGATATTTATGAAATAGTGATAATAAATATCACCGGTTCGCAAGTATAACGAGAATAAGACTAAAATGCAACGTGTATTTCCCACACAAACAACAGAATGAAGAGTGTGGAAAATACCCAAAAGTAAATTTATACATGTTGTATACGACTTTTATAACAACAGAGCAAAATAACAAAGGAGCAAAACATCTAGTTTATCCTCGAGAATTAGCACAATTATTACACGTTTATTAGATAAAGTTTGTTTTGTTTGTTGTTTAAAATGTAGAACCGTTATTTATTAGAATTTCCTGCGAAGTAATGTTACATTAACTTTCGTAGCCCTTAAACGTAATTTTTATGACACACATAGAGATATTAGAAAATAAATGTTAAGTATTTTGTGTGTGTGTGTATCGAGGGAGACAAACATTGAAGTGTATCTAAAATCAAGCTTAGATTCAGCATAATGGAACAACGCCAACTTTATACATTGGACTGTAAACCACACATGAAAGTGTTGAAACTTGTATCCATATAAATTTCGCGTTGTTCTGTACTGCTGGATCTAAACTTTATTTTAGATTACAAGATATTGTGTATTTACTTACTATTCAAGTGAGTTTACATGGGTTATAAAAGTCACAAGAGTTCTGCATGTCATTATTTAAGATATATTAGGGTGTCCAATGTCGAAATTTCACAAAAATAAGAATGTCTTGTCAAAAGAAAAAAAATGAGTAAAATGTCACATATTGCTTTTCAAGAGAAGGAAACCAAAAATTATTCTAGATTTAAAGTTAACAATTTATTTTAAAAAGCAGAGAAACAAGTGTTATAAATCTGACAGAAAATATCACTTAATATTGTTGCGTCAGCGAGGTCACGTGACTAGTGTCACGCCACTCGTTCTCTCGAACCTTCGTGAAT
>NW_013665675.1:39993-41351 GCF_000517525.1 Limulus polyphemus | reverse complement strand
GATGACGAAGTGGAACCAGGTATCAATATCAAGGCAGAACAGGAGAAAGATCAAGATTTGAAGCCAATAATTGATTTTCTAAAAGCAAGTGTTTCGCACCCTGCTTGGGAGAAGGTGTCTAGTCTAAGCCCTGTGATAAAGCACTATTGGGTGCAATGGGACCAGTTAAAGCTTGAAGATGTATTCTTGTACGGAGATGGGAAACTACCGATGGGAAAGTGATGACTTAGCAAACAGTTATACCGATGAAGTTACGGGAAGTCGTGCTGCGTCAATCCCATGATAATTTAACAGGAGGACATCTTGGAATCAAGAAGACATTGAGTCACATACGACAAAGATTTTACTGGATAGGTATGAGGCGAGATGTGGAAGAATGGTGCAGGACATGCGGTACATGTAGTGCTAAAAGGGGACCCAAGCATAAGGGACGCCCACCTTATGAAGAGTTGCCTGAAAATGTGTCAGAGTTTGTGAAAGTGTTATCGGAAAGGATGGATGATATTCACCATCAAGTGCGTTCAAACTTGGAAATGTCTGCTGATTCGATGAAGCTATCTTATGATAAGAGATGTAATGAAGTCAGCTTTGAACCAGGAGACAAGGTGTGGTTGTATAATCCCAGGAAGACCAAAGGGAAGCCTCCTAAGTTGTCTTCCTCATGGGAAGGTCCATATGATATAGTGGATCGTCTCTCAGACGTGACTTTCCAGATAAAATGTGGTCGGCGAGGTAAGCCAAAAGTGGTGCATGCCAACAGGCTTTGGCATTATCACAGTCCAGGACATTTCAGTTGGGATGAAGTGGACAACAGAACAAATGACGCTGCTGATGACGTGCCACCTGAAGAAGCCACCGTCGAAGAAGAAACTCTACTCAGTTTTGAGAAGGAAAACTGTGAAGCTCTTGATGAAGCTACTACCACTGATGTGAGTGTCACCGACGATAGGACATTTCCTGATGAAGCAGATGAACCCCACGTGAAGCAGAAGCCAACAAGATGGAGACCAGTACGGAAGAAGATACGTCCCGTAAAATTAAGAGACTTTTTTGAATTGTAATTTTGTGTTTGTAAATTCTGTACATTTAATTAAGTTATTGTTAATTGTTATTGGTTTAATGTAAGTGGCTATTGTTCGGGACGAACAATACTAAGGAGGGGCAGTGTTGCGTCAGCGAGGTCACGTGACTAGTGTCACGCCACTCGTTCTCTCGAACCTTCGTGAATTGCTGGGACGCTATTTAATGGCTCGGCATGGCCAGGTGATTAAGGCACTTGACTCGCAATCTGAGGGTCGCGGGTTCGAATCCCCGTCACACCAAACATGCTCGCCCTTTCAGCCGTGGGGGCATATAAT
>NW_013665675.1:32544-39972 GCF_000517525.1 Limulus polyphemus | reverse complement strand
TTTTTCTGTTGTTGTTCTGGTTTAATGTTTGCTAAATTAGGGACGGCTAGCGCAGATAGCCCTTGTGTAGCTTTGCGCGAAATTCAAAACAAACAAACAAACGCTATTTAATCTGGATTTGGGGAAAATGTGAGTTAGGGATAAGACTTGGAATGTCGAAATGTCGCTCTTTAAGAGAGGACTTAGAGACAGTGTCGATCGTGTCGAATTTTACCCATGTTGATTAATGGTCAAACTCTGGTATTTTCAACCTAAACAGAAGCTTATGCGACACATGATCTGAGTAGCCAGGTCAGAGACGTCACTTCAAGCATAACTCTTTCTAACTTACAACTGTTGACTTTGTGTAGCTTTTGGCAAACATTCTGAAAGAAACAAACTAGTATTAAAATCTTACAATGAAGCGTGTTCTTTTGTTTGTATGTTTTTCAGTATAGTTACTGAAATAATGTTCAATATATTTCAAAGCTTCCAGTGGCACGACGGTAAATCTGAAAATTCATAACGCTAAAAACTGAGTTTCGATGCCAACAGTGGACACAGTACAGATAGCTCATTGTGTAGTAGTTTTGTGCTTCACTATAAACAAAACAAACAAAAGTAAAACCTAAAAATGTTTTGAGAGATTGAAAAATAGACTAAAATACGTTTATATGATTTCATAAAAAAAAAGGAAAGGTTTTAAATTCCTAACGAAAAACCCATACAGTCTGTTCCAACATTTGCAGTCCCTCTGATAGCTTCAATGCGGAACCTGTAGTTCTGAAGGTACAACACCCACCTCAGAATCCCCGCACTGTCGAGCTTGCACATCAAAATGTATGCAAGAGGGTGATGGTCTATCTGGATGATGAACTTCTTCCCGTATAGATAGTTCTGGAACTTCCGAATGGCAAATATGATGGCCAGACACTCTCGTTCAATCATAAAGTAATTATTCTCACTATTTAACAGCTTTTTACTTATATGTGTTACCAGAAACAGTCCGTCTTTCCAAGGGAAATAAAAAAAAACGCTTTTCTGTCGTTTTGTTGTTATACATACAATTGGTCTAGTAATTATGTAGTCAATACAATGCCATAAGTTATCAGTATATTTACTGTTATCATGGAAAACTGCTTGTGTTTAACATTGGTTAATGCAGCATAACACTGATGCATCTTTGGCCAGGCAAATTAACGTATTGTTGCGTCAGCGAGGTCACGTGACTAGTGTCACGCCATGTTTTCTAGAAATATTCTGTTCCTTCGTGAATGCCCTAGCATTTACTAGATTGGGGGTAGTCTGGTATATATAAGATGGTTACAACGTGACGGGACAATGTGTAGGTAGTGAGTAATTGAACTGCAGTCAGAGAGTATTGTTGAAGCGTTTGTTATAGCGCGACTGTTTAAATTAAGTGTATCGTAAAGTTGTATTCGGAAATAATAAACCAGTTTTATTTAAGAAAGGACTTGTGTCACTAAAGTTTTGTCGGAACGAATTTACAGAAAATTAACTAACGACTGGAGGCATAACAGTATTTTGGAGACATTGAGTGTTTCCCGTGGTTACAATTTGTTTAAGTTTTCAAGTGTACAGTTACTATTCTACTTAAGGTTGCTATTACTTTTTAACGAATAGTTACACAATTGAGTATTTACGCTCTGTTCACTGCGGGGAATCGAGCCCCGAATTTTAGTGTTGTAAGTCCGTAAACTTACCACTGACACACTGGAGGGCTTTACGTAACCTCTCACTAGTGAGTGGTAAAGGATAAATTTGTTACAATTAGCTGAACGTTTTATTTAAGGCACGAACATATTATGAACATATATTACGGTATTTATATTTTTAACACAATAATGTGTATTGGCTCTTAAGTAGAAAGTTAATATTATCATTAATCAAAATTATTAATCATGATTCAATATCGCGATATTGAAAAATGCTGGTGTATTTGTTTTGTGATTAAACATTGAAGCATTAACAAAGAATATTTGAGCATTTCACATTATTAAGTCACTGATAAAAGTACACACCCTTGTGTTAATATTAGAACTAAAAACACGCTGAACTTGGGTTTTGTTTGATACATCTTTAAATTTTCAACAAGCAGAAAATTTCACATTTTAAAAGCCATTTGATCACTAAGATATATATTTTAACCACCAGAGGGAAGCACATACTCAGATTTCACATGTGAGTCTGGTTGTCACTATTTTCACAGCATACGTATATAAAGTTATTTACTTAGGTTGCTCAGTAGATAATTACAGGGTGTTTGTTTTTCTGAAAGCTATAAACTGCGTCATCTTATTTTAATATGAATGTTTTTAATTATTAATTATTTTAGATCATAAATCAAGACTGTTGACTACCTGCGCTAAGTGGCCCTAATTTAGAAGTGATAGACTTGAGGGTTTGTTTGTTTGCTTGAAGTTAACCATAAAGCTACATACAATGGGCTATCTGTGCTCTGCCCACCACGGGTATCGAAAACCGGTTTCTAGCGTTGTGAGTAATTTGTGTTTAACTGGAAAAAATGTTTCAGGGCATTATCTTAAAGATGTGTAATGAGCGAAATGATAATTGTGCTTTGACTAAACTTTCGAATTGAGTAACTGGAGACTGTAAGGCTGTAGATTGTACTTTCCATAATGTTTGCAGCACAAACTTCAGATCTGGGAAAAAAATACTGATATGTTTTACCACTGATGACCCACCATGTAAGAAACAGCGACCACAGTGGAGACCAGAAGATCAACAAAGATTCACAGCTTTCTTAACAGTTGTTCGTTAATTAGAAACTAATGACTATGATTAGATTCCTCCTTGTGACCTACTTTATATCATGAAGTATCATTTATGTGGTACATATATAAAGCTTACAGCAATCACATTTAAAAATAAAGTTGCAAGAACATTTTAAACATCATCATTGCTGAGTTGCATGGAAAAGTCGATGTTTTGTCATAATAAATTTTATTATTAAACAAAACATTCAGATGCAGACATTGAAAAGTTTCATGTCTTGTTCACAGCTGCTGTTAATCTAAAGACATTAACTTGTTGCAAAGACTTTTAGTCAGAGATCAGTGAAATATCTGATATTGAATGCCAGTTCTTTTTAGATCTCAGTTTTTGAGATTTAATCCAGAGAAATGCACATAACCTTATGGAAGATTTCATGGCCAGCTGGTCAGGTTTTCTGCAAACACTGCAAGATTATGTTTATCCTAGAAAGTCTGCAGTATCTTTGTATCTCTTCTCATTTCTGTAACCAAAATAGTATTTTGCTTAATGAATTTTTTTTTTTTATACTGGTAAAGCGCCAATTGAAAGGTTTTGAGGGGAAGTGGTCTATGTCCATAGTATAAGTATCATATATCAAATGAGTGAGTGAAGAGTAGCCTTCATTTGGCTATATTATTTACTTTACAATATTCACATTATATTTAATATTCATTGATAAACAACAATTTAAAGTGACTTTAAATACTGGGAGATTTTTTTTTTCAGCCCTGATCAATAATTAAAGAAGTCCACTTATGAAATGGTTGGGTTTATATAGATGCAAGATTAATTTTGAATTGTTCTTTACTCTACTAATGCTATTCCTTGTATTAATCTTGTCATCTATTGTAAGTGAAAGAATAATATATTTCAATCATTCCGTCTGTGAATGCGTGTTTACTTACCTGGAAACCCAATATTCCTATTGGTTAATTGTACAGTAGTACTTTTACTTTTATACGAGTGCAAAAGTGAACGACGTTTATAAGATTAACTTTAAAGACAGTTACTTCGTTAACATAAATAAACACTAAAGGGAACACATTAAATAAATTCTCTACCTTTTCGTGGCTTATAAAAAATTCAAAACCATTAAATCTCAATACTAATACAAATTTCAACAGGCGCCTAAAAATGGACAGGTAGGCCTAGAGTTTAAATACGCTTCGTACGCGAAGCACAAATTTACACACTATATACTCTACAGCAATTAGCGTTAAAACTTCACAGTTAACACAACACATTGCGCGAAAGAAAATAATTACAGGTTTAAGATGATATATAAATGCTATTAAGACACATTTACACACACATAATTTACAAAAATAAACAAAAAAAAAACATGACGATAGTTTATTTTTACAGTTCTTGATATCATACTTTTAAAAATTCACAACTTCATAACTGGTATACGTTTCCAACCATTTCAGTACAGTCTCCTAAAAAAAATTTCCATTCGGCCTAAGGTTTAAAATATCACTCCATTTCTGTTATTGATGGTAGTGGACCAATCTCTTTGTTAATACTTTAAATGGAAAGTAAAGAAAGAATTGATACTATTATGGAAGTAAAAAGAAAAATAAGAGAAATAGCGACAAATAAAGTTTGTTTGTTTGAAGTTTAACACAAAGCTACACAATTGGCTATCTGTGTTCTGCCCATCACGGGTATCGAAACCCGGTTTGTAGCACTGTAAGTCTGAGATATACCGCTGTGTCACTGGGGGGCGACAAATGAAGAAATTTGATTTTTATACTTGTTGATATCATAATTTAAAAAATTCACTACTTTATAACGTCGTTTTATTAAGAATTCAATCAAGAAAAAATCACAAGATCTTAGTCAAAGATTGCGATTATCCACAAGGACAAGATGTTTATTTTAAAATATGTTGTGTACAGATATATTTCTTTTATAGTAATTCACGTTTTTACACTTATTTATTATAAATCTAAATACAACAACTCCGCATTCTGCTTAGTAAGTTTTTGTTTCATTATTCCCCAGCTACATAATACAACAACAGCATGATTGAAAGGATTTACTTATCTAACACATATACCCTTTTCATATATATATATAGTATTCCACTTAATAATGCTACACTTGTAAACAAAAAAACAAACAAAAAATCTTTGAACTTTGGCTCATATGGCAGAGCACACGCTTCATATGCGGAAAGTTGAGGTTCCAATTTCGTCTATGTCTATTTTTATCACTTTTTCCTGAAACAATGTTTCAGTAGTCAAATATTTTAGTACTTACATCGTACGCGAAACACAAGTTTATCCTCTAGTTTATGATTATTATTTCAAAACAACATGCAGTATTATAACTCATTTGAATGTATGTTATTAAGGGGTATACTTTTTGAATGTTCAAATTTAAGACAAAAGCATGTTTAAAAATGAAAATTTATGGCTATATTTTCAGTTTATTGTTCAAGTTGATTCACTTAGCCATATCCGTAAATATATATGAAATCTAAATAATAAGTTACCTGATGTTATTTTTATATTAATTTTATGTGTATATTTTGTTATTTTTGGAAATGTGTTTCTTGAAAAGTGGAGTAAAAATAAATGTTTCTACCTTAGATTTTGCTTAGACTTTTTATAAGTTGTTGATAAATGTTTTGAGTATCTAACAAAGCAAATAACTTTAAAGTAATTAGTTGAAGGTTCTTTTTGGAGCCGGTGGTTAGGGCACTCGACTCACAATCTGCAGGTCGCAGGTTCGAATCTCCGTCACACCAACCATTCTTGCCCTTTCAGCCGTCGGGGCGTTATAATGTGAGGGTCGTTGGTAAAGGAGTAGCTCAAGAGTTGGCGGTGGGTAGTGATGACTAGTTGTCTTCCCTCTAGTCTTTTACTCTTAAATTAGAGACGGCATGGATATATGCGCGAAATTCATAACAAACAAACTTTTTGGAGTAGTTTTACTGGACAAATTTAAGACAAAAACAAGAAACCCTATAACTTTATTGTGCCTGTTTGAAACATTAAATTAAGACATAATGGCGAAATATTACTTTGTATTACACTCTTTCCTTACCGATGAACACAATTAGTAAAACGTACTGTGAAAATAAAGTTATAACCTCGTTTCCATGCCGATTCTAATATTATTGTTGCAACATCACGAATCCACAAAATAAAATTTCGCATACTCTAAGGTAAGATCGTTTATCCTTAAGGAAGTATTTAAAATTGTAACACAGTACTTTGCAAATGGCAAAGTAAGTTCATCAATTAATTATAGTGTAGAATATAGTAAAAAATGTAAAATTTCATGCTCGATGTGTCAAAATAAAAACTTACTTTAATTTTATATATTTGTATTCCAAATATTCTTCTATATATAAGCCCTCCAGTGGCACAGCGGTATGTCTGCGGACTTACAACGCTAGAAACCGGGTTTCGATACCCGTGGTGGGCAGAGCACAGATAACCCATTGTGTAGCTTTGTGCTTAAATTTTAAACAAACAAATCTTCAAACTAATAACAATCTTATGTTAAATTCTCTTCTGAAAGCAGTTTAGAATGATTCAACTTTATATAATAAATAAACGCATTTCATATAATCATTATGACCGAGGATGTCTAAGTTTCCGAATAGAGTACATTTTTGTGCTTTATCATTTTCGTCAGTAGCATGCTCATAACATTAACATGTTCATAAATTTACCGTCTAGCGACATGCAATTCAAAACTAGCAAAGGGTTGAGTACGTTATATTAATACGAGTTTAAATATGCAAATCATTAAGTCACTTGACAACCAAAACTGATTTTTTTTTCTTTAGCGCAAAACTACTAAGTAGGCTCTTTGCGCTCTGCCCGCTGCTGAGAATCGAGTCCTGAATTTCAGCTTTGTCATTGTATAAACTAACTGCTAACACACAGGTAGACCACCTGATATGAAGTCAGGGTAGAGCAAAAGGTATCATAACTACATTTTGATATTGTTTGGCGTTTTGTAGGTAGCGTGATGGTACCGAAAGCTGATCGCTTTTGAGAAAGGTATTGTTACGACATCGAGGTCACGTGACTAGTATCACGTCACGTCATTCTCGAGCATTCACGTCTTTTCCTTAAATCTCGTGATCCTTCTAGATATAGTGTAGTCTTGTATATATATAAGACCGGCCACGAAGCGACAAGAGATAGAGAAGGTCATGGATGGTCTAATTAAGGAAAGGATAGTTGGGAAATTAGATAGTCCCTGGTCAGCTCCCATTGTATTAGTACAGAAGAAGGATGGGACCCAACGTTGCTGTGTGGACTTCAGGGTTCTTAACAGCATAACCGAAAAAGACTCATACCCACTGCCCAGAATTGATGATACTCTTGATGCCCTAAGTGGAGCCAGGTGGTTTTCAACTCTGGACTTAAAGTCAGGTTTCCATCAAGTACAAATGGCTGAAGCAGATAGACCCAAGACAACATTTAGTTATGGCCAAGGTCTCTGGCAATACCGAGTGATGCCATTCGGGCTCAGTAATGCTCCAGCAACATTTGAGAGGCTGATGGAACGAGTATTGGAAGGCCTACAATGGAGGATAGCCCTAGTGTACCTGGATGATGTCATTGTGCTTGCAGCAACTTTTGACGAAGAAATGTCCCGGCTGGAGGAAGTATTCAAGCGCTTGAA
>NW_013665675.1:15387-31729 GCF_000517525.1 Limulus polyphemus | reverse complement strand
AAGTACTTATGTGTGGTGATGGATTATTTCACCAAGTGGCCTGAGGCATATGCAATACCAAATCAGGAAGCTACAACTGTAGCTTCGGCTATTAGTGTATTTCTTCTTCAGATTTGGTATGCCATATGAACTGCATTCAGATCAAGGCCGTAACTTTGAATCAGCTGTGTTCCAAGAATGCTGTTTGGCATCCGAAAGACCAGGTCAACGCCACTTCACCCACAGTCTGATGGGATAGTAGAAAAGTACAACTGGACACTGGGACAGGAATTGGCAAAGTTTTGTAATAGCCGCCAAGATGACTGGGATGTCTTACTCCCTCCATTGTTGATGGCCTATAGGACAGCAGAGCATGAAACCACTGGATACACTCCAGCAAAGTTGATGTTTGGTCGGGAACTTCAGTTGCCAGTGGATCTGTTAACAGAACGCTCACCTTATGAAGAGTTGTCTGAGAATGTGTCAGAGTTTGTGAAAGTGTTATTGGAAAGGATGGATGATATTCACCTTTAAGTGCGTTCAAACTTGAAACGTCTGCTGATTCGATGAAGCTATCTTATGATAAGAGATCTACTGAAGTCAGCTTTGAACCATGAGGCAAGGTGTGGTTGTATAATCCCAGGAAGACCAAAGGGAAGCCTCCTAAGTTGTCTTCTCCATGGGAAGGCCCATATGACATAGTGGATCGTCTCTCAGATGTGACTTTCCGAATCAAATGTGGTCGGCGAGGCAAGCCAAAAGTGGTGCATGCCAACAGGCTTTGGCATTATCATGGTCCAGGACATTTCAGTTGGGACAAAGTGAACAACAGAACAAATGACGCTACTGAAGATGTGTCACCTGAAAAAGCCACTGTTGAAGAAGAAACTCTACTCAGTTTGAGAAGAGAAATGGTGAAGCTCTTGATGAAGTTACTACCACTGATGTGAATGTTATCGATGATAGGACATTTCCTGATGAAGCAGATAAACCCCATATGAACCAGAGGCCAACGAGACGAAGACCAGTACGGAAGAAGATAAATCCCGTAAAATTAAGAGGTTTTGTTGAATTGTAATTTTGTGTTTGTAATTCTGTACATTTAATTAAGTTATTGTTAATTGTTATTGGTTTAATGTAATTGGCTATTGTTCGGGACGAACAATACTAAGGAAGGGGCAGTGTTACAACATTGTGGTCACGTGACTAGTATCACGCCACGTCATTCTCGAACATTCACGTCTTTTCCTGAAATCTCGTGATCCTTCTAGATATAGTGTAGTCTTGTATATAAGACCGGCCACGAAGCGACGGGGAGGTAATGAGTAATTGAATGTATGCGGACAGAATATTGTTGGACACGTGAGACGTGAGTTATAGTGTTTGTTATAGAGCGACTGTTGAAATTAAGTGTATCATAAAGTTGTATTCGGAAAGAATAAACCAGTTTTATTTAAGAAAGGACTTGTGTCGCTAAAGTTTCGTCGGAACGAATTTACGGAAAATTAACGAACGAACGGAGACGTAATAGTATGTAATATCCCTTTTTGATGCAAGATATTCATACACTCTGATCATAAAAACGTGTTCAGATTGGGGATTTATAACTTCCAAGATGTGGTTATCCTTTGTAATTAATGACATTGGAAAGGCAAATGGAACATAGATCAACTTTGAAATCCAGAACCATTCAGAAAGAAACTTGGAACAAGTCGTACCCTAGTTGTGGTGTGTAAAGTGCAGCGTTTTGTAACAGGTGAGAAACTGCAAACATAAAGATCAATGACAAAAAATTTTCCACGTGCCCCAGGCAACAGTATGCAACATAATCAATAACAAGATCGTCTGTAAAGAAGGACACAAGGTAATGTAGCCGGATGCAGCACCTAGAATAACTAAAGTATAATCGTGTTTTGGTTTGAGACGTGGTGTTTGAATATGTCTAATATTAAAACAAAAATGTCTTAAGGTAAATCATCTTTGAATTCAAGGAAAAGCGAGTCTTTTTTGTGTTTTATGTTAAGACATGTTTTATGAGAAATGTTTTTCTTTGAAACACCATATTTTATTTTGAGAATTGATTTGTGTTTCTCTGGCGTCTCGCCTTTTTACAGTGTATGGATTTCTGTAAACTCAGACTGTTGAAACAACACTAGGAACCTCATCCTCGTACACTAAATGGATTATTGAAAGTAAGCAGGGAGTAGTGGTGTGCTTTGGAAATGAAATTCTTATTACGGAGCCTTTTGCAATGAAAACTACGTTGCAAGACTATTGTCAAGATGCACGGTTTTCAGAGAGAGAGACGACCGGACTTAACGTCGTGGTGAGGTTACAAAATCGTTTTCATATAACGTACTCAATTATCTGTATAAAGTACGTATAGAGGCTGTAATTCTAATTATGCGGGATATATATTTTATCTATCACCAACGTTTGTCTGGTTGTAGTGTCCCGATATTTCTTCAATATTCTGTCTGATTAATATCAACTACTTTTTCTAAAACTAGTAGCAGAAGGTGATTGGTAGTTTCAGACGTGGGCGTATGGATTCCAGACCCATATCTGCTCTTAATGTATATTCCCAGCGTGAGTTTTATTTCTGGAAACGCCTCTCTTACTAGGTTAGCATTTGTTTCCAACGTTGTAGTTTATAACTAATATTTATTTATTTGTCTGTTGTTGTGTATTTCTTATGAGCGACACTTTTTGTTCTGGTATTTTCACCTTAAAAGTTGTTAATGTATATGTCTTTTATACGTATACATTCTTGCATGTTCTGCAAGACATTTCTCCACGCTTCTCATAACGAATAGAAGGCAATATTTAAACACATAAACATGAATACAAGAGAGTAGAGCAAAGAAAAATGACAATTATATATTATTCAAAGGAATGAAAGAAGCAAGCGAGCTTACAGGAAGAAGAAAACATACAATAGAACACACACAAAAGATAAATTGTGTAAAATAGCTTAGCGTTTCAGTAAACATTGGACACAACCTGTTGTTGAAGTGTGTTGACAATACTACTCACAAAGATTCAACCCAGGTAGAACCTGTATAAATAAAGGTTATTGACCGCAGAAAGAAAGGTATGTATTACAAATCAAACAGAGCAAAACGGGTCTATATTTGTTTATTATTTAGCGTACAATGCGTATTAAACAGTTTAGTGTTAACCGGTCTACGTCCTTTCGTTAAACAAACAAATTCTGGAAAAAGAAAATGCGTGAACATTTCAAATATTCACCTCAAACATAGAGTTAATTTCCTGTTTAAACAGATTAGGCAAGCGACACATGGTGTAGGTTACATATTTATAGCAGGCACTTATTCTTAAACTGTTGTACTTTTTTGTTGTCATAACAAATGCAAGATAATTGCAAAGCACGCAGTTTTAAAACATTTCCAAAATTATAACTAAAGATTCAAGGTGCTATGACTACTGCTTAACATGTTGACTGCTGTTAGTATATTTCAATACAAATATGCTGATTTTATCAACATTCACGCTAATAAACTGGTAGTGTTACCAACGAGAAAAACAGCAATGATTTACTGAATGTCAAAAACAAAACAATTAGATTTCGGTTTTGTATTGTTTGTGTCCTATGTAATAACCCATCTTTAATTTATTAAGCACGCTTTTCAGGATATCACTTAACCCGCAATTTACTGAGTTGTTTTCATACCGTTCATTTCCAGCGAGGCCCACATATTGTATCATACTGTTTGTTTGTTTGTTATGAATTTCGCGCAAAGCTACACGAGGGCTATCTGCGCTAGCCGTCCCTAATTTAGCAGTGTAACACTAGAGGGAAGGTAGCTAGTCATCACCACCCACCGCCAACTCTTGGGCTACTCTTTTACCAACGAATAGTGGGATTGACCGTCACATTATAAAGCCCCCACGACTGAAAGGGCGAGCATGTTTGGTGGGACGGGGATTAGAACCCGCGACTCTCAATTGCGAGTCGAGCGCCCTAACCACCTGGCCTGCATCATACTGAGTACTTGCTTTCTGCCTACTTTAACACTCAGTGTAAAAAAAACTAGCAAAAAAAAAAATAGGCGAAATCACTCATTGGCTACGTCAAATACGTTTGGGCCTTGCAATAGCTACTAGGATCAATTGCAATTTTGATGGAATTTTAAATGTTTGTATGATTCATACCTTATTAGATGCCTTGTAACAAAGTCATGGACCCATACGCAACATTGAGCACAAGAAATAAAAAAAAAGTTTTTTAAAAATCTGATAGTCTGCTCCTTAAAATCTTTTTTTTTCCAACATATTTGGTGATGATGAGAGTAAGAGCCCTTTATATTATGAGGAGGCTTTTGTTTGTTGTTAAGGGAAAAGCTACACAATGCGCTATCTGTGCACCTCCATCGCAGGTATCGAAAGCCGATATGTATTGTTGTAAGCCCTCAAACTTACCGCTGAGCCAATAGGAGACTAAGCTTTATTCTAAATCTCTTCATTTATTACACATATTCTAGGTATTGTTCTATAACTTCAAATATTGATTGGTAAAATATTAGCGTTTTAACCACTACAGTTTACGTGGAAAAGGTATTATAGATCAGCCCCCCAGCCCCCTAAGAAAAAAGTACTGAACTTCGAATGTGTTATTAGCCAATGATCTTCTTGGATAATTTCCAACGTTTTTTGTTTTTACTAAGTTACGTTCTTGATCACTTTTTGAACACTAACAATGTACATCTTCAATAGCAGATATAAAAATGGGTAAAGACATATTTAATGTGACAATATTTATCTTTTATAGACTTAGAATGTAGGCAATCTATCTACTTTGATACTTTTGTTTTGTACTAACAACAGCGATATTAAACGATTCACTGTTAGGTAAAAGCCGTACGGAGAATATTTTGCTCTACGAACGTATATCATAGTGAAAAGTATCAAACATACCAGCTTATCTCTCTTTGGTTAACTTGTGTTCAGGGTTACTGATGAGGAGTGGAATTCTTCCAAATTAGTATAACCCAATAACACACGTTGATCAAAGTGTAGATTGAACCGGACCTCCCTTGAACTTAGACTTCGAAATTAAACAATTCTCGGAATACTAAGTTTATTTATTACATCTGCTATTGTACAACTATACATGTATAATGTGAAGAAATGAATAGTGACCAATGACACTGTTTCTTCACTTCACCTGTCCAGTGTATAGGTTTTTCACATAGTGACTATAAGGACGTTCATCACCAACAATATGTTTGATATTTTGTATGCTTCACCCTAAACTATCCTATTTGGTTATCGTAAACTTCCTCTTTCGGTTACTTTCACAATACGTGAATATGTTTACTTAAAACAATGTTTAAAGGTGTTGGAATGCATTATTTATTCCCGTTGCCTTTATGAAAATCATGCCACTAGGAGACCACGATGTACCTATGGGGCCTATTGTAGGTGTTTAGATAGCTTTCGGTGTTTTTGCTAAAAGGCAACTTGATTATTAGATCAAAATTGAAAGTAGTAGTTGATAAAACATAAACACCTTTATATAATGCAGGTTTATTTACCCAGCTGAGAATATACTTATGGAAAATAATATATAAGGGACTAAACATGAAATATGTTAAAACGTATTTAAATTTCCCGTGGAATTAATTAGGTTTAGTTATTTGGAATTTCGCGCAAAGCTACACGAGGGCTGTCTGCGCTAGCCGTTCCCAATTTAGCAGTGAAAGACTAAAGGGAAGGCAGCTAGTCATCACCACCAACTCTTTTTACCAACGAATAGTGGGATTAACCGTTCATATTATAACGCCCCCACGGCTAAAAGGGCGAGCATGTTTGGTGGGACGGAGATGGAATTTAATTAGATGGAAATCTTTGTGACACATATTAACAGGAAATAAGAATATATACAATCAAATATTTGACGAAAACGGTATTGAACTGTATTATATACGTAGGGAGAGATTATGAATGGTTATGTTGACCAAAATTCCTTCCTACGCAATGAAAACGTATCGAATTTGCAAAAACGTAAGTTGTTACTATGTAATAGTGGGCCTCTTGGTAATAAAGCAGAATAATAATATGCTTTATAAGTGATCTCAGCTTAACTTCTATATTCCACAGGAACTATTCTAAACTACAGTTGTCGTTCAACAAAAGATATAATCTTTGTTAGATATACATGTGCCAAAATATGTCGTACTTAAATTTAATCTCTTTGTTCAGTTTTATGAGGTGGCGTTTACTGGAGCTGTATTATGTATTACATTTATATAATCGCTATTGAGAAATATTTTATTGTTGCTCGGATGACCTAGTATATGTAGCAATTAGAACTGGTTATGATTTTACAACGTACTCTATGTAATTGTATAACCAATACTTTCTAACCATTATAGAACTATCACTAAAAACAAATAAAAGATAAAACCATTTTCAGTAATTTTTACAGATACTAGATTTTCGTTTTACGATCAATTTAGGAACTGACGGCTAAAACGAGCAACTCGGAATCTGCAGGTTGCTGGACTGAAACCTGATACCGATCATGCTTACTTTTTCAATCGCGAGAGCATTACAGTATGACGGGCAATCCCATTATTCGTTATTAAACAGTATCCTAATAGTTGGTGGTGGGTGCTGCAGGCTGCAGGCCGGTTGCCTTCTCTATGGTCGGTAGTCCAAAATGGACGCGTCAGATAGTCCTTGGTAGCTTTGTCATATCCCTTCAGTGGCTCAGAGGTAAGTCTGAGGGCTTATAATACTAACATTCGAGTGTTAATACCTGTGGTGGACACAGCACAGATACAACATCGCTTAACAACAAAGACAAGCTTAGCTATAATCATACCAAAAAAGTATGAGACTTTACAGAGACTAACGAAGGCCTATGTAAATCACTATTTGTAGGATTATATAGATACAAGATGTATAACGTTTCTCATTTGAATAGCTTCAAATTAAAAATACTTGTTTGTGCGTTTTAAAAAAGTATTTTTGAGTATTAGGTCGTCAAGCAATTAATGTCGCTTTTACAGATAAAAAAACCCGAACAACTTATATATCAAAACAAAACATTTATTAAATGAAATAGTCTCCATTCTTATCGATGATGCTTTTCCATCTTACAATCAGGTTGATAATACCCTGATTAAAGAAATCACTTGGCTATGAAGCAAAAAACATGTCGATGTCCTCTTTAACACCTTCCACATTTGCATACGTTTTCCCATTAAGATGGTGTTGCAATGAACGAAAAAGAAGGTAATCTGATGGTTCCATATCTGGAGAATATGGTGGGTGGGAGAGAACTTCCCAATCCAACTCCATAATATTGTGTTGCGTCAAACGTGGCACATGTGGACGTGCATTGTCGTGGAGAAGAAGAACATCTTTCCGATTGACGAGTAAAGGGCGTTTCTGATGAAGGGCTTGATTTAAACGTTCCAGTTGCTGATTATAAATCTCTGCATTGACAGTTCGCTGTGGATTGAGGAATTCGAAATGAATTACTCCTTTGATGTCCCACCAAATGCAAAGCACCACTTTCTGCGGATGGGGTCAGAAGTGATTTTTGTCTAGGACTGAGCCATTGTTTTTGGCGTTAAATATTCGCATAGAGAATCCATTTTTCATCACCGGCCACAATTCTGGTTCACGCGCATTACGCGCCAGAAGAGACGAAGCAACGTTCATACGTTGGAAACGATGATCATTGGAAAGTTCGTGAGGCACCCAAACACCTTCTTTATGGAGTTTTCCCATATTATTTAAATGTTTACGTATTGTTTCATGAGAGACATGCAATTTCACGAATGTGTTGCTTTGGATTAAGCCCAACAAGCTTCTTCAGAGCATCAATATCAATTCCAACATGTCGGTCCCTGCCATCACAGTTTTTAAAGCCTAAGTCACTCGAACGAAATTTGCTGCACCATCGTTGACACTTATGAGCGTTCAAAACATTTCCATAAACTTTGATATTCTTTGTGTCTACAGAGACGTCGTTTCCCTTTTTGTATTCAAAAAGCATTACATGCCGAATGTGTGTCTCGTCGTATGCCATCACTATAATGGAGTAGAGTATACTAAACTTTACACATTATATAGGCTACACTAACGTGACGTTTAGTCGGTTCGTTTAACTATTATACATGGTGTACGTTTTTTGGGGGGTGGTTAATGAAAGTGTTCGAAAACGCGACATTAATTTCTTGACGACCTAATACTTTCACTGCCATTTGCTTTGTTTTCCTTCGTTTTACTAATTGTTTGTAAAACCCGAAAAGTTTTTAACTGTGTGTCAAGAGAAAGCATAATCAGATAGACGAAAAAAGATCAAACACCGAGTTCACCGTTTTTCAGAATCTGTAAGTTTGAAAGTTTAGACAATAAAGTAAAACTACGACAGATCTTGATTAGTCAAATGAATTTTAATTTTATATTCTAAATGTATCATATAACATGTGGAAATAGTTCAAGGAAGCCCGATAACCTAAGCGCTTTCGAAAGGTGAATTTAAATCTTTCATCAAGATCAACGTCGAGAAAAAGTAAACAAAGGTCAGGGTCTTCAGGAAAGTCACGCTGTTGCTTTGGGAGTTCATTCTTCCAACGTGGGTATTATTGCATGGTATTCCGGTACTTTGGTACGTGGTAGAAAAGTATCTGCAAAATCCCAGGTCCCGGAAATATTATACAAATAATTTCTAAAACGCGCAGCAAAGGAAAAAGACCAATGAACACAAATGTAAAAATAAACAGTCTTTATTTATACAACAAGGTGAACGTATATGGAAGTCTCTAACTTACTGTCCGACATCTGTATTATGTTGAAGGCTGCAACTGGCTCTGGAGTAAACAGCAGGACCAAAATTCGTCTGTACTAGAGGAAGAGAAGAATCAGGAAAAGGATCTAGGATCACGTACAGTACCCACATTTAAATCAAACCAGAGTCCTGGTACAGTATCCTTACATCTTCATATTACCTATGTCAACGATAATTCCAAATAAACAAATTTGAGGGAGATGAATCCCAAATCATAGGAACTTGTAAAGTCTCCAAAACACCCTCTGGAATAAGTATGACTACATTCCAAAATGGCACGAAAACGAAACAGGGCCAAGCAAATAAAAGCCTATGGTGCAAGCACTGTAGCATGTAACCTTTGTCTAAGGTAGACTACTTACTGCAAGTTCATGATCTTCCTAGATGTAATTTTGTTTAAGAAATACATAATTAACTACACACACGAAAATTTAGAGAGAAAAAACTACCTCACTAGAAATATTCTTTACAGATTCTTTATGAGATGGTAAAATATGATGATATTTCCTATCATCACAAATGTTGCCTTATGATGGAATGTATTTCACCCACTTGGGTTTATGATATTATGTACTCTACAGCAGTTTTTTTTACAAATATAAGCTATTGCTCAGTTTTCGTAAATTCAGACCATAAATAAGTCTCAAATAATATATTTTGTGTAAAACAAAAGTTGTTGTTAAATTTTATTTACATCTACAAGTAGTTGGCAATATGCAATACATGTAGCACCAACAGCAAATTTATGTATAGGTGTTTATATAAACTTTTATTTTTTAATAAATACTGAAGACTGGCATGTTTTGAGGCACAAAAACGATGGTCTCCAGTATATAAAAGCACAGATAACAGACAACAAAACGTTGAAAGTGTTTAGAATATATCAGACTAGCTCATCATTATAGGGTTATAGAATTGAAATTGCCCAACAACAAGATCTGTTTAAAGTACGAGTTTTTAACGTTATGCTTTGACAATTGGAAAAGTACTTCTTTTACAAGAAAAACAAAAATCGGTGGTATTGTAAGGAGTCATACAAGGTACTGAAAATTTTGATATCAAACATCATTTTAGGATGTGGCAATATTAATGTAAACCATGTTCATGTGTAGGGTATCTTATGTGGTGCTGTAAAATTCTGATGACTAAATGTCAAAAACCATAAATAAATATGTATGAGGAGCTTAGATGCAACACATTGTATATAGCATTCTTGTAATAACTGAGCTACCAACAGCACTGTATTGATTATGTTCACTGTTAAGCAAAAGCATGTGTTTTGCGCAATGTAAAAAAATTTCTTTATCATCACTAGTTCCCAGATCAATCACAGAAATCTAAACCTTATGGAAAACATTTCTGATGTGGCATGTTTATGTTCTAACTTATCAGTTATGTTTCTTACTTGATTGATGTAATTAACTATTTTATTCTCCTGAATGAAAATTTTCCACAGTGAAATAGTTCAGTTGATAAAAAAAGAAAGTGTATTTTTCTGCTCTAAATGCTGCTCAAGGTCATTATTGCCTTTCCTTGTGACTTCAACAACAGTCAAGACAATTTTATGACATTAAAGGTAGTACATATTAATGTAAAAGCTTGCACAGGTTACAAGTATTCTATACTAATATTTTGGTTAAACATCTCTTGCCAGCAATGAAAAACCAGTTTTCCACAAAACAAATAGTAGCCATGCTTCAGTCTAACAAACACAACACCAGCAACTTGAAAGTAGAAACATGTTATCCTATATGCATGTACATTGTTCTTGGAATATTATTCAAGTGTTGTGTAACCTACATACGTAATAACAATATAAAGCATACTTTGTTCAAAACAGTACAGATCAACAATTTTCTAAGCAATCACTATTCATAATCTCTCATGTAAATCAATACCAAGTTAATGAAAATTATATTATCCCTGTTACACAGTTAATGCTTATGTGCAAACATAAGGGAAGTTTTTGATAGCTTTCAGAAAAAAAAAGAAACAAAAACAAAACTGCTTCTTATTGAGTTACAAAAATCTGTTTAGAATATAAATGAGTGGCTTCTTTTTTTTCTGCATAAAATTATCTACAACCATAAAAAAGCTTTAACTCTTTTCATGTCTGGCCATACCAGGTATTACCCCTAAAAAACAGCAACATAAATTTTTGAAAAAATTGTGATTTTTACAATAAGTTTCTTCCAAAAATAAAATTCAAATGAAACTGTTGAGATTTTAAGTTTTATTTTGATGTAAGTTCTATAAACATTTGGTTTAGATGAAATAAATAAATAAAATATCAAAACTTTAACCTTAATTGTAAATTTTTAGTTGCTTGTTGGAATTTGTATTCATATAGCGGAAACAAGTAAATTTCTCATCCATGCAAAGAAACGTTGTCAACAGACCATTAAAAGTTGGCAAAGGATAGATTTAATACAATTGTTTAACAATGGAAGAACATCTGAAACAAAGTCAGCATAAGAAAATTAGAGACCACTACCTTAGCAAAACAATACAGAATCATGTTGTGCAACAGACAGTTAAGAAAGTTTACCCTGCTAAATATTTTGTTGTGATAATAGACTGTACTCTTAATATTAGTCATAGGAAGCAATTGTCAACAAGTCTACATTTTGTTAAGAATGTAGTGTATCAGATGCTGCTGTGTTTCCGAGCATTTCATCAGATTTATCACCACTGATGATTCCGGTGGGAGGGAATTGCTGGAAGCTTTTTTGTCTCATATACAGAAGCTGAACATTGAAATTAGCAATTGCAGAGGCCAGTCTTATGACAATGGCTCCAATATGAAGGGCATCAATAAAGGTGTCCAGAAAAGGCTGTTGGACATCAGTTACAAAGCAATATATATATATATGCCCTGTGCAAGCCACACATAAAATCTGCTGATATTAGATGCTGCAAAGTCAACAGTGTTTTTTTGGCATTTTGGAGTGACTATATGACATTTTTTGTAGCTCAGTGCAGTGTCTGGCAATTCTGAAGGAACACATGGCTGATTTAACTTTAAAAAGGGTATTATTGGGTACACATTGGAAAAGTAGAATTCAGAGTGTGAAAGTTTTTGCATCATCATCTGCAAGAAGTGTGTGATGCTTTGAACAAATTTCAAGAGTGGGCAATGACATTGCTTCATGGAAGTTCATCATCTATATATTAATTTAATATGATGTCTTATACCAAGTCAACAGAGCAAGCAAGTTATATCAGAGTCCTGAAACAAGCACTGATATTTCCCACAAGGAAATTGAAGCTATTTGTATGTATCTGCAAGAAAATAGAGAGAGCATTTGTAAAAGACCAAGTGGATGGTAGAGAATGTTGAAGCTTGGAAGGTGAAAGAGTATTTCCAGAGGAAAGACAAAAAAATAACAGCCAGATAACACTACTCCCAAGGTTGACTACCTACAAAGCTTTTTCATCCTACTTATTGATGTTACTATAAGTAGCATAACCAAGCCATTTTTTCAAATGCAAACTTTCCATGATGTCTTTGGTTTTCTCTCTTTTATCAACAATAACAAAATTAATACAGATCAGAACATTCTACAAGCTAGTTAGTTGTGTGAAGATTGGAAACAAAATGGGGGATATTGACTCTAATGATTTATACTGAAAAGTGCCATGTGCAATTAAAACACTACCATGCAATATCTTCTCATAACTTCATACTCTTGACTGTTTCTTTGCATTTACTGTTGACTGTGCCTGTAGCAGTTGCCTTGGATGATAGAACTTTATGTTGGAAAAACTACTGGAGGTCTTACCTTGTCCTAGTAACATTTGAATGGTCTTGCTAAGGTTTCCATCGAGCATGAAGTTGCAACAAAGGTGCCATAGAATGATTTTATCAATGATTTTGTAGCCTCTAAAGCATGCAAAGCATATTTATAGAGCTGTATATCCTGAAGGAATAAAAGGTAAAGTTTCATTCATGTTTAAATCAAATAACATTTAGTTGGGGGAAGAGGTTGAGTGATCCAAATGTTAATATTTTCAAATATCAGGCTGGAATTTCTGGGTTAGTGGCTTCTGCCCTAAAAATACACGCAGAAACATCTCTTGGAATTGTTCTTTGAAACTGAATCATTTTTCAATTTTTATCAGCCATCTGAATCACTCTAGGAAGAAGGATTCCAGCATCTCAGTATTGCAATGGTTTAAATCCAACCCTGTTCATCTAGGATTCATTTTTAGTTTAAATAAAGCTTGTTGATAAAAATGAGAAAATCTTATACAAAATAAAAAATCTCACTTACACAAACAGTTACCCTAAAAAACAATTTCCAGTTGGAATGAGAAGGTACATTTACATCAAAACATACAAAACAATCCTATTAAACTGTTTATTGATAAGTGAAACTAGTATAGCAGGTGTGTAGGTTAAAAAATACACTAAAGTGAAAATATTCCTAATTTTTATACGTATCTCTTTATAATGTTTGACATACATAAATAATAAAAATATTTCCTCGTTGTTTAAACTTCCTTAAGAAAATGCCATATTTCACATACATTTGTAGGTATTACCTCAATGGAATGTAAAGCATTAAAGGATGTAGTAACATACCTATTACATTCCCCTGTAGGCATAAAGAGCAATAAAATAAATGTAATATATATATACATATACACATTTGTTTATTTTCTTGTGACCAACTTCACAGACATTTAATTTACTTGCATTAACTTTTCCTCCTCAAAGAACCAAACATGACAAAAATCATATATCTAAGTATAACATTTAAACAAATAACAATTGTCATTTTAAGAGAAAAAATTAATGAAAATCCTTTCATATATTTTGATAGCCAAACTTCAAGTTATCATGTTCATAGACAGTACTATGCAATTTTACACAAGCACTTAACTGCTCTCTGTTAGACCCATTACAATACTAAAGACTACATACATTATCATGTGTACATAACTACCAATGACTTCATAGCATATGTTAGTTTCATGGTAAAGCTCAATTTAGATTAAAATTTTAAAAATAAATCGAAGTTGCCTAGATTAATACAAGAGTTAAATAGATTTAAATCTGTAACAATTTAAGTACTTTTTTTTGCATGTTTTGTGATTTCTCTATGATAAAAAAAACATTTTCTATTGAAATGCTGGGATGCTCTTTAGTGCTATGTAGCTTTCAGTACTGTAAAGGTTCTAAAAATCACATCTAACTCATCTTAAATTACAAAAATTTCAATATTGCTTAAAAACCACAATATTATAATGATAACAAATTTAGTTTTCCTCAATTTTCAGGCCTAAAAAAATCAGCTTTCATAATATAAAGAAAGCATACAATAGTTATCAAAGAATCTGAAGTTGCACTAAATTTTATTATGGTACTACATAGGTAATTGAAACTGAAAAATAACTCAACCAAATACTGAAAAGTACTAAACTAATAAATTAATCACATCTTCACTTAAATGTACTGTTAAGTTTTTGCAATGAGGCATGTTTTTTTTTTTTAAAACAGCATATCATTCTGCCCTGAATCCTCTGAAGGTCCCATATGCTTACAGTAAATGTATAGAAATATGAAACATAAATATATCCACCACAAAGAAAATATTGGTGACCTCAACAACAGAACATTATATGTTTAAATGCATCATATTAGGTAATCATAATTCTTCTTCTTCCAAGGACATGTAATAGCTTTAAAGCATAAATGATGCTACCATGCAGCAACAAGTATGATCAGTGAATAATGACTTGAGTTCGCAGTGTATCAAGTTTCTCTATTTACAAAAATTATAAAATCTTCCTCTACACATAGATATATTTTTACAAATTTTATAATTTATATATATCTTTTTGGCAAATGAAAAGTATTCCACATATCAACCAAGCTAATATTGTTAATAAAACACTATACAATATAAACTCTTTACAAAAAAAAAATAATCTCTAGTATTCAAGTAAATCATACATGATACAGTGGGCAAAGTTGTGAAAGAACAGAAGGGTTAAATACTTCAGAAACTTTCAAACTTTATGTATCTAATAGCATCACTGGAAACATGAAAAAAAGGGATCTGTTACATATTCTAATAATTGTAACTTAACAATTATTAAACACATTTTCACTATTGCAAGTATATGTGTTTACCTCAAAATGTGCTTAAAAACACTGATAATCTTTGCATCAAAAGTCTTGTAACTTTTAACACATCATAATTTACTGTATACATAATTTGACTATATATTTGTTTATTGTCAAATTATACCATAGTTATAATAAGGGCTTAGAGCTATAGGCGGTCATGTTCTTTTATCAAGAAAATAAAATTACTGATTAAACATAAGGTAAAGCTAGCTTTAGTACTGTCTTTTGTTAACATGTAAAGCAATCAGTAGGAAATTAAATTTTCCACAAAGGTTTAGAAAAAATTTGTAGAACAAATTTTCTTACCTAAATCTTACGAATTATCCATTAATGCATTTCAAGACATGTAATTAGGCATACATGCATCTCAAATTTCAAACATTTGTTGTCCTGTATCTCTTACAGATAAATTTAAATGTTTTACAATGCATACTACATGTACTGGATACAAAGGGACACAATGGGCTATCTGTGCTCTGCCCACCATGGGTATCGAAACCCGTTTTCTAGCATTGTAAATCTGCAGACGTACCGCTGTGCTACTGGGGGGGGGGGGGAGACAAAAATTTATGAAAAAATGTTGAACAATGTAATTATTTATATATAGTATTTTGCAGTGACAATAAATACTTAGTATGAAGTAAGGCCTATACATATATCACGAACTGAAACACTGGAAGAAGAATTTTTATAATAAAATAAAATTCTAATAAGTTGATTAATGTAACAGTTCACAAAGAAGAAAATCAAATCACTTTCATGACAAAAAGTAAATTTCTCATTTGGATAAACTGCTTGTCAGTTTTATAAATGTACTTATGGAATAAACAATCATTATTCTTTTGAATGCTACAAATTTGTGTAGCAAAAAAAGAAGTTAAGTGTCCAACAGTGATCATTCATTTAACAAGAAAAAAAATCTAATACATAAATAGCTACTCAATGATGCAAGTGCAAGAAATGATTGCAAAGAATCAAAATGCATATGGTAACCCTTACCATTCGTATTAACCTATTCACTGGAGTTGGTACATATAGGGTTTCTTAATGTGTTTTTTTTTCTGTTCATTGCCTCAACTGATCAGAGTCAATATTATCTAGTAAATCCATAAAATAATCTGGAATGGATTTTACACAGCTTTGGCAGCAAGATGTTGTTGTACAGGACTGTCCTACATCTTGAGGAAACCTGGTGCATTGAAGGCAGAAATAACAGACTTATTGTATGGCAACATACAGTGGAAAGTTGATGGACCACATTACCATAAAAACGTATTATCCAACACCTCATACACATATTGTATAAACAAGAATCGATGTGTACCCGCTGCAATGAACAGAAAAAACATGTAAATGACATATATATATATATATATATATATATATATATATATATATAT
>NW_013665675.1:14851-15366 GCF_000517525.1 Limulus polyphemus | reverse complement strand
ATATATATATATATATATATATATATATATATATATATATATGTGTACCAGCCACAGTGATAGGAATAAGATCACATTTATGAAGGCAATAAAAATCAGAAATGTCGTATTCTAGTACGAGCTTTCTATAGAAAGAAATAGAGTAACTGGCATCAGTTTTGGCATCATGATCATTAGAACGATGCAAGTAGAGCTGAATATTCTTCTTCATTCTGTGGGCAAATATTTGACTTTTACTTGCTTGTTAAAAGCTTACCAAATCAATGATGAAATCAGGCCCAATAGTCCCTGTAATTGGCTCAGAGTATAAATGCACAACCCAAAGAGTAGAACATTTTGACTGTATACTATTGTACTACTATAATACATAAGCCTCAAGATGGATAACACCTTCCAGCTACGAGTAGTTTTTATATTCACATTTTACGTCTCAACATCAGAGGAGTATCTTGCTTGGCATCTGGCCATGTACGATGTCTTGTTATGTGCAAACTGACAGACAAGAAGGAGTTAAA
>NW_013665675.1:0-14155 GCF_000517525.1 Limulus polyphemus | reverse complement strand
GATATGAAACAAATTTTTTTAAGTTTTATATATACATTTGAGTAACTAAAAATCATAAATTACTACATCAATACCACAGAATTCCACATTAATTTATCAAGCTTAGTAACGAAGATGCATGTTAGTTTAAAAAATTATGAAATTTTGAGCAGACTAAAGACACACCCTACCTCGGTGAAATATTGGTTCAGAAGAAAGAAATGGCATCCAAGCCCTTTAAAATGGCTGAGAAAGCCACTAAGGTGACATTCTGAGCTTCCGAATGGTTACTCATATGTCATATACTGAAGTAATTGTATATAAAGGAAAGAGTTGAGAGGAGCCACTGTGTTTGAGTCAGTACATGAGTGATATCTCAGCAAATAGAAAAGACGAGGTTCTTATTTTATATTCTAGCTTGTCAATATTGGTAATCTGAATTCCTAATTCGTACAAAACTATAAACTTAGTATTCTGACATCACAAACATCTAATTTGAATCAGTACTGCATTAAACATACCATGTGACACACACAAAATTGATGTTTAACCATTTTTTTTATATTTACTTTTAAATTAAGAAATTGAATAATGTATAATACTAGCATTTGAATTATAATCTACTGTTTGATACCATACTTATCGATATGAATTAATGAAATATTAGTCCAATAAAATTTTGAATGCTAGTCAACAAACGTGATGACATGGCCTTTTACCCATGACCCACCTCGAAAGGTTTAATAAATTATCAGCGAAACAGTCACATGCATTTAAAAATTCCAGCCAATTTCAAAGATAAAACTGTTGAATATTGGATCAAATTTTAATATATGCCAGAAAGTCAAAATCTCCAAGAAATACAACAATCCAACTTAAATTAATGTTTTTAAAAAAGCACCTTGTTAATAGTGACAATGATATATTTGGGAAAACTGAACACTTAATTGAAGAAATGTATGAAGATTTAAAATACAATGGCATAAGAACTGCTACTCATACTTCTCAAGAGTGACAAATGTGCAATGATTAAGAAAACAGCAATAATTTCAAAATGTTCTTGTTGCTAAATAATCTAGATCACATAAACATGAACAATTTACACTTGAACATGTGTGGAGCTATGTGGACAGCAGCACAGTTCTGCATTATATGGATGAAGATCAAGATTTTAGATGTTAAAAAAGTGTGGTTGACAAACAAATCAATGTTCTGATAGATGCTGCACTGGTGTTCAAAAGTTTCACACAAATATGTGCTGCTTTGACCCTGAATTATACCATAACAAACTATAATAAAAAAAATGACTATGAATGTGATTAATAGACCTATTCTAAAAAAGTCTGTACATGACCAATTTTGTTAAGTTTTAAAATTTTGTTTGGAATATATCATTCAATGTATCTTTTAAAAAAGAACTCAAAAAAGTGCTGACTCAGCAGTATTTATGTGCTTAAAGATTGTTTGTGTTAAGGTGACCGAGTTATTTTCAAGAAGCATTACTTATCTATTCATCTCAGACATTATGACAAAAGCAGATTTCAACAACATTTATATACCTGAAATGAAGTGTTACAAAACTTAAAAAAAATTCAGAGATCTTAAGCTGTCCTCTTATGATAACCATTACATCTTAGGTCTCATCCTAGTAGCCTTCTTTTGAATCCTTTCCAACAATTCAATGTCCTTCTTAAGATAGAGAGCTTAATAATGAGCACAATTGTCTAGTTCACTGGTTAGGTCTCATTTAGACTAAGATTTAGTTTTGCTTTTCTAACAGGATAACAGAGTGGTTGACTTTTGATGTGTTTATGCATTAAATTTAAGACTCAATAAATATTCTAATGATATTGGCTGGATCTGTAAGGTTTTTTTTTTTAAGTTTTGTTGTGGATGGGACAGCCTCAATGGACCAACAGTCCCCTTGCTGTTCTTAACTGTTATATTTGCTATACAACTAGCAACAGCAAATTGCTTGGATGGCTTAAAAGATTGATGAACTAAAATACAAAGATCCTTTTCTTCCATAACACTGTTGAGATTATCCACATGAAAGTGACCTACAAACCAAAATCACTACAAGACTATCATGAAAGCCAAAATGAATACAAGATCAATGCACACAGTAAGAAATTGACATTCTCATAAGTACTAGTAGTTTCAATTAATACTACCTTAGTGTACTATCAGAAATATTCACTCTTTCAGGTTGGATAAACCCTAAAATACACTAGATATAAAATATAGGAGCTAGACTACAGAGTAAAATATGAAACTTGTCTCATACAAGAAGGAAGTTTAGCAGATTCCAAACCCACAAAGATCTGACATAGCACAAGTTCAGTAATTACAACTGAAGAAAAACTTTTCAAAAAAGGAAGTAAATATAAGGATGGTTAATATCAACTCATCAAAAAGAATGCAAACAAGATAGTAGGAATGACATTTGCATCATCCTTACATAATAGCAGAGGCACACAGTGTAGTACAATGTCAACAGACAAAAATAAGATAAGTTAAACTCAATTATGATTGAATATTTAATTCTCACCCGTGTTCTGATGTAGGGATGATGAAAATGCCACCCCTACTATCTTGTTGGCATTGTTTTTAAAGGATTGATTTAGCCATCCCTACATTTGGTTGCTTTTTTAAAAGATTTTCTTGTTTGTTTTTAATGCAGTGTTTCAATAGACATGGGAAGATTGTATTTATAACCAAATTCTAAATACAATGAGGTTCCAATTGTAATATTTATTATCTATTATTGGCTGGTAATTCCTTTTTCACACTGTACTTAAGCATTTTAAAAGGGATAGTGATACCATCACTTACACTAGAATTGTGATTTTTTTTTATCACAACTAGGTATTATTAAATTGGTTGACATCACTGTTTTGGTTTTTGAGTTATGTACTAGAAAAGAAGCAAAAGAAAGAAAAACAAGAAATTCAAATTTTTTGCTATGATATTTACAGACATTCCTAGAACTTGCATAGATATTGTTATGAAAGGAAATACTGTAAGGTTCTGATGACCTATTGAGGATATATTTAAAATGCCATTTTGATGCACAATCCGAGCCATTCCTACACAGGCAATGCTACTGCCTGCCTGATTATTTTATCTACTTTATCCAAAACTTTATAGGCATTTATCACCTTTAAGTGGATTTCTAATTTATCAATAATCCTTTACTTCAAACAAGAAATGTTTACAGTATTAAATTAGACTATGTCAAATGCACCGAAGACTGTAAAACATAAGATTCAGTAAACATATGCCAATTATATTGTAGACACAAATCAGTCCATCAAATGTTAGAAAAACTCTCAAGAACTCTTACATAATACAACCATTACATTAATGATGTTTTCTTCAAACTAATATCCACTTGCTAAACTCAAACTTTTATATATAAAAAAAAAGGAGAGAGAGAAAACTTTAGTGCTCAGTAACAAAGTCATTCAAATATATATCATAATTCTATTTTAATATACATAAAAATAATTTTAGAAGTTCAGTTTTGCAAGAAAAATCGTGTAGTAACTAGACTGGAATGAAAAGTGATACACAAGTTACATCTAAGAAAAACAAATATTAGTTTTATAAACTTTTCATGTTAGATTTTTTTTTCATGAGATACTCGGGGACAGTTGGTAAATTGGTACAAATTTCAACTGAAATACTCTAATAAGTACATGTAGCACACAGAAACATGCAATATTCTCATGATAATCTAATTACATCAATCATAGGTAGATGCAATAACCTAAACATATCCTCACATTGTCTTGTTCTTGGAAGTTTTATTTCTGGAAATCAACTATGAAAAACAATTGTATTTTAGATGCATATATTTTGAAACACAAAGAGTCAAACTAAATTCACCATTTTAAGCACTTTCTCAAGAAGTATAGTTTAATAACCCCCATACATGTATGACAAAAAGATTAACCTCTAAAAATAACAAATTTTCCTAAACAAACAATCTTCTAGCCTAATTAAAATTATTTTTGCATATAAAATCATCTCTACAGTTTTTCTACTGATTTTGTAGTCAGATATGTAATGACTTCCTAACTTCAATAATGAACAAAATCAGACTTCCCAATCTTTTGTTAAAATGTTAACTTATACATTGATGTTGTTTCTTTAAATATTTGTTTATTTGAGATAGCTTAGATTTTACATAAATCTTTAGACTCAAGAACTTAAGACATTATTCAGGTTACAAAATTAAAGTTACCTGTACACAGTAACCTTTTCATTAAATATTCACTCACATCTAAAACCTGTGATTATTCTTTCACATATTCCATACACATCACTTAACAATATGTGTTATATTAAAAGAAGTGAAAGTGCTTGTTTAAAAACAAGCTTTTTTTAAGGCATTCAAAGCATGTCCTCTATCCTGTACATGTCCATCAAGACATACAAAAACTTCACCCGATAACTAAAGCAACAAGTACGAAACTACTGAAATAGATTGCACTGGAACAAATAATGTAAGAAAAAAATCTTTATTTATCAGGGAAAACACTTTATGAACTTAAAGTTTTTTAACCTTTTTTTTTCTTTCCATATTTGGCCTGGAAGCCAACACTAGGAAAAACATTAGGTTTTATCTGTCTACTTAAAAAACTTCCAATTTCTTTTCATAAATGCAGTTAAACTTAATAAATCAATTCATCTTCATAAAAAGCCAAAATCAGATCAGATGCATCAAACTAGCCCAGTAATTGTACAAATGCTTAAGTTATTTCAAAAAATGCATTAAATAAACATACAGAAGTATGAATAGTATATTTTTTCATTTTAAGTTTCCAAGTTTTTAAGACTTAAAAACCAACAACAATGTACTACCAACCAACAGATCTTGATAGTCAGGATGAAAAAAAAATATTTGTTACAGAGAGAGAGTACAAAAAATAATAATTTTGTCACTAAATTGCAAAGACTAAGCCAGTCTTCATACTACAAAAATTACACAGACAGTAACAAATACTGCTAAGTATATATACTACATGTATATAAGAGTGTAGCTATCTGCAAAAAAAAATTACTTCAAGTCTGTATTCCACATACTAAAGTTAAACAAGTATCACAGGAAGTCTGTAATAATCAAAATTATAATGCTACAAACATTTTTAGTACATTTTTACATAATGAACACTTTAAACAGAAGAAGCATTGTGACATAGTTCACAGGAAGTTTGAGATATTCTTAAATATTCATTACACATTGTTTTCAGGATTTAAATATAATACTTTTATTAATTTACATTTTCTATATACTGCAAATACACAGAATACCAACTTCAAGTTAAAATTTCATATACACACAACTAAAGTAAAAATTAGTTCTTTTCAAACAGTTCCAGACATAAGAGGATACAAGTTTAAGATTTGGGAAACATAAGCTACGGTCCAGTTAAGACAGCTTTATTTTTATAACACAGTAACTGGTTTATGTAATGAGTTGCCATTGTCAATACTGAAGGTTAGCATTTTATACAAGTTTAAGAAGGGAACTGATGATGTTCTAAAAAAATAATGAAGGCATGCTTATATTTCTTTCAAAAGTAGGTGTGCTAAGATAGATAGCTTTGAAGGACCAAATGGTATCTTGTTGTCCATATGTAGTTGCAGCGGGAAAAAACTTCTAAAGTTATTCTTAAACATATACTTTAAATAAATACATATTAGTTTTTAAATGTTCCAGAAATTAAGTTTTAGACTTTACTCATCCATTAAAGTTATGGAACTTCTACTCAAAAGTCCTACCAGTATACACTGAATTCACTGGGGCTTTAGTATTATATTAAGTTGCTTTAATAAATCAATAATCGGTTTAACATAAAATAAAATACAAGTTATCAAATATACCTACCTGTAATATTTTCTTTCATACAAAATAACACAGACATTTATTTTAATTGAGCTACTTGAGCTTTGGTTAAGAATCACTCTTCATTGTTATATTTTGTTATTGGTCACTGTGTTTGAAAAAATAATTTGGTAAGCTTGATAAATTCTATAATTTAAAAAAATTTACTCTTAGTTCAATAATGGCCTTCCTCTAAGTAACCTTTGATGCGAGCAGGTAGAGGAAGGTGCTGAATGTGGTCAAATCGAGTATATTGCCGTATCACAAATCTACATAAGTACTGCAAAGTACGTACTTGAGTGAACCTAGACATAGCTTTTGTTAAACGAACAGGAAAAGATGGCGACCCACGGTACCGACTGCGAGAATAACAAAACACTCCAGACTGAGAATAGTTCATGGACTGCTCAATTAAGTCCACAATTGATGAGTGGCCTTCTGGTTCTGGTTGAGCATAAAAGCTGAATAAACCATTACAGTGCTCGATACGAGTATGTAGAGTTCGTCCATAAGATCGAAAACTTAGACTAAGGAGGTAACGATCATCTGAACTGTCTCGCACCAAGAAAGCCCCATCTGGTTGATCAGAAAGTTTCTCTTCAGCTTCACTACGAGTGATTGGACCCCAGTACCAACCACATTTGGATAATTTGAACAATTCTTCTGTAATGCTCACAGTCTTGGGGCTATCAGGTACATCAGCATAAACATTAAAAACTGCTTGTTTACACTGGAATTCAGTGCATGATGAAGGCACATCCAAGGCTAGGCTTGAAGAATCTGGAGGGATTTCAGATGATTTTGAAACATTTAATTCATTTTTGCTTTTCTGCACTTTAACATGTAACTCAATTTTATTTTTCTCTATACTATTACTAGAAATGTTATTCAGATGATCCTCTTTGTTCCCTTGTATTGGGTGACTAGATGTACTGGGAGAAGAATAAGCTTTACTGTCTGGGAATTTGTCAACACACTTCTCAAGCTCAATTGTGGTACTATTTCTATTACTCGAAATATTAGTAGACTGCTTTGTTTCCATATTTTTAAAGAAATCATCAATGTTTTTATCACAACTACATGATACTGAGGTATCTGTACCACAGCATTTTAGGATAGGTTTGGAATTACAAGAACAGTTTGTACATAAATCTCTATCTGTAACTCCAGTAACAGGCCTAACTTCTTTAGGCTCTATTAAGCTTATGCCCACTTGTCTTACAGTTACAGTTTCATTTGTACTCACCGCTGATGCTGATTGATCACTATTTTCTTCATTCTCATATAAACTACTAGATTCACGGCGAACACAGTGAATAGGTGATGGCATTGGACACACTGCACCTCTAGTCAAAGATTTTGTTTGTTTTGAACGAGGCTTTTGAGAAGTGAAGCTAGAATTTTGGATCAAGCCCACTCCAACATCAGAATTTTCAGAATGTGGGATTTGACTGCGACTTATTCGAGAATCACACACCAAACTATGCCGATTCTCCCGTCGTTTCTTTCTCGTGCTTTTACGCCACTTCCACCGCAAGGCTGTCAGTATAGTCTTTTTTTTACCTTTGCTTCTATTCTGTGTCAAACCTTTTTCATTGCTGCGTTCTGTAACATTAACAGTACAACTGGCTGGTTCACACTCACTTTCAAAGCTCGATTTTTCAGTTTCAGCCTCTTTATTAAGCTTGCCGAGGGCGTCGCCATTTGCATGGAGACATCCTGAGCCACCAAGTTGATGCTTAGCCTTAGATCGTCTTGTAAAAGCTGCTTTCAAGTGCCCGAAATTCACTCTTTTCATCATCTTTTAAGCCGTTGGTCCATTTTCAAACACAACGATTTGAAGCTTTTGCCACAAAACACTCAACAACATTAAAACAAAACGAAAATACCTAAAAGTTAAACTTAGCAGCAACTCCTGATAATAATATTCGTTGATATCTGTTTAAGATAATTATTGCACATGCGCATTATAAAAACATGAGATCACGAGTCGCCACCTATTGACTAATAATATAAGTAGCAATTCATTCATTTGGTAGAAAATGAAGTCTATTAATGAATAAATATCTTTAACGAAAGTTACGGAATTAAACATATTCCATTTTCAGCAAATCTATGATATTAATGAAGGTAACAATCTTTAATATAATTACTAATATAAAAATGCAATGAAAAGTGTTAGGAAATTATATAATGTTCAATTTCAAAAGAGAGAGAGAGAGAGAACTATTTGAATAAAGCAAGGGGGAAGAGTTGGTAATTTTTTATGAGGCTTGGATTTTCATTCATGATATGTAGACTTTCTTTAATCAACAGTTCGTAATCATTACATCCATAATTTAGAATTGAAACATTTTTAAGGAAACGGGGCGTGATGGCGTTTCGTTGTGAGAACGTATAGGAAAGTTAGGGGGAATTTAAAGTTTAAGTATTCTTCATCTCTACTTGAAAGTTTAACACGTAAGTTTCTTTTAAATTCCATCTAACACTTGTTATTTCTTACCTTGGAAAACAAAGTCTTATCGTTAAAACCAAGTCAATAAGCTATTCAGATCTTTCTACCCCCAGATTAAACTCCGTATTTCTTCAAATTGTCACTTCGTATCATTAACTTTTTTAGAATTAGAGACATTCTATCTTCACTCTTACGTTCAAAGGTCGTATATAAATATTCAAGTTTTAGCTGTAAACCAGTAAAATAGACAAGACTTCTCGTCATTTACAAATACGTGCCTTGGATAGAGTGACCAGATTTTCAAACAGAAAAACCGCGACAGCTTAGCCCTTACCCTTAATTTCAAAATGGTTATTACAAATTTGAAATAACTTACCCTTTATCTACTTTGCTTTAAATTTATTGAACTGTTCCACTTTTTTGAAATAAGGTCAACTACATTCTTTTGGTCATATACACAAAACAAATGAGCAAAAGTAGTTAAATTATACATCCAAGAAATCTTTGATTATTCATTATATCCAATTCACCCCAAAATAGACTACTTCATCTCTGAATATATTTAAGAATCCATAACATTTTCAAACATACTACTTTTAGGTTTTAGCATTACTTTGAAATTTCTCAGACATGTTTTTTTCTGAAGAATGAATGTAACGTAGAAGATCTGTTTCTTCATTATATTATCATAAAATTTAGCATATGACTTTTTTAAAGTGTGTTTTGACGATGATCATTGCCTTACTGTTTAGACAATAATGAGCAAGTCAAGTAGACCTGTTACATCTGTGGTTCGATGTGACTAACAGTTTGATGTCTGTATCAGGACATTGGGACAAACTACCAAAAAATGGGACTCTCCCAACAAAACCGGTACGTTTGGTCACCATAGCCTTGGAACACACTTAAGTTCCTAACAGAACTAGATTTTAACTTCAAACTCTACTTAATTCTCTTTTATAATTTCACAATGAAACGTTATCACATCCCGTTTCCTTAGAACAGTTTTCAATCTAACTTATGGATGTTGTGATCACGCACTGTTGATAAAAGAAAGTCTACATAATATGAATGAAAATCCAAGCCTCAACATATATTACAACTCTTTCCCCCTTGCTTTTTTCAAATAGCTCTCTCTTTCTCTCTCTCACTGTTTTGAACTTGAATATTTTGTAATTTTTTAACAATCTTATTATATTGTTTGATTTAGATCAATATTTTTTAAATTTTAGACTCGGCTTAATTAACCACTGGATTAATAGTAGCAAATAAAACACTTATTTTTCGTTTCTATAATGCTAATACACAGCCATAGTCAGTAATTTATTTGTTTGCATTAGTTGTGATGTATCACTACGTGATGTTCACTGAAAACGTGATTATGTGTACTTCATTTGTTATTGGCCATAATGTTTCTATGTACTGTCTTTTTAGGCTTGTACTTATATGATAGTTGAACCAATACATCTAGTACATACACTATATTAGATGTTTTCAACTAGGATATTTTTATCTTTGAACCAGAAAAAATGTTTTAAAACTACATTCAGACTTAAGAATAACCCTTAAATTAATACACGGACAAGCTGTAAGGAAAAAGTTTACACATCAGATCTTTTATTAAGTTTTCACATAAAATACATGTTTGCCAGTTTAAGGCAGTGCCACTGATGGTGCTAACGTTGATCTCATTACAACTCCATTAGTTTGGTCATATACAATGTTTTCAAGTGAGATTTCTTTGTGACAAATCTAAAAAGCTGGTGAAAGAAATACATAGGAAACGTTGTTATAATAATTTTGGTTTAAGAGATCAAATGTCCATTCTTATCAAAGTTGAAATTCGGTATTTCATTGGAAAAAATGTCTGAAATGACATATTCGTTTTGTACTAATTGTTCAAGAAACATAACTAAAATTTAATTCACTGTTGTATGTAACAACATTATAATATGTAGTTCTAACAAGTCAACCATCTTTGTGTACTTTTGGAACACGTTCCAAAGTACCTGGGCGACACCTGATGGTCTTGAATAGAAATAATATTTTTGTGTTAGTTACTCTTTCTCCCTTTTCAAAGTTCATTTTATAATTATTTATGTTAGATTATCTAGTTTTTTCTAAGACTTGTTTTTAACGACTAATTTTATTGTATTATTTAAAACATTCGCGTCCCGATGCCACCCCAACCCCTCAACAAAAATTGCGTTCTATACTTTGCATAAGTATAAATATTCATTGTTTGTTTGTTTTTTTAATTATGCACAAAGCTACACGAGGGCTATCTGTGCTCTGCCCACCACGAGTATCGAAACCCGGTTTCTAGCGATGTAAGTCCGCAGACATACCGCTGTGCCACTGGGGGGCGTATATATTCATACTGGAACAAAATAACTGTAGCAAGATGTAAGAGTTAAATTGTTATGTTTTACAATAATTCTATTTTTTGGGGTCTAGTAAAATAATTTGTGTGAAAAGTTGTACGATGTTTTAGCGGGAATTTGAAGGAAAACATTTACAACATCGAAACTACGCATAGTGGTATAACTGTTTATGCTGTGTACATGTTTAAGGAAATATGAATAGTTTTCTATTTGCGAATTAATTTTATAAAATAATATTCCATATCCAATTAACGTATTTGTTGAGTTTATAGTTGATAGAGCCATAGGCGTAATGTTATAGGGTTATTTCTATCTTTAAGTGGATCATAGATTTTAGGTGTTGTTTGTTGATTTATGTGTAAAAAGTTGTGAAATTTACAGTTGCGTGATGTGTTTTTCTTTTAATAGTATTTTGAGTAATTTGTTATTATAGGCTAGTTTTAGGACGTTATTTCACTGGGAAGATTATATTTTTCTGACAATGAATTTAAAATTAAAGAATCATATTGTTTGGTTGGTAGAATTACAATAGAGTTTCCTTTATCAGTTTTCTGGATAACGATAAATTGGTTATTTTTCAAAAAGTTAATTTGTTTCTTTCTGCTGGCATCTGACTCTGTTGTACTTCTTTATTGCTTTCTAATAATTTAAATTTTTTTTTCATTGAAGTCATGTGGAAAGTTTTATATGAACCAGTTTTTTACTTTACTTGGTAGGTTTCTCAGTAAGGTATTACTTTTTTTTTTGAATTTTTGAAAATTTCCCGAGTTTTATATTCTTCTCTGACTTCGAACGAATTAGGCGAGGTTTCCTTGTTAGTTCTCGAAAACGAATTTGGTTGGTTGGATTTGTAGCTTGAATGGATTATTAGTCTTCTGTAAAAGTCTTCAAAGCTTGTTTTGATTCTAAAATAGGGATGCTGATGGAAGTAACTGCAAAATTACGAACTTTGTTTAAAAGTGTAGGTTGAGATATGGTGAGTTGAACTTCTAAAAGATATATTATATTTCTCTCTAGAGAGTCGTTTTTTTTTGATGGGTTGTATCGAATAACGAAATCTTTTCAGCTTTTTTGTGTAAAGATTTCTTTATTGTAAGCTCCTTAAAGCAGTTGCTGTTTTATACTACAGTTGAAATGGAGTTGTGGACTACAGGAATCATAAGACGTGCAAAGTTGTTTCGGAAATTAAGCTGTTCCATAATTTATTTAGATATTTTAAAGATTTTGCAATGAGATTTTGAATTTTGATATCATTTCTAAGCTTTAGTTTTGTGTTAGGAATGCTGACATAAAATACCTAACACACGCATACGCACGCACTACGACAAAATAACTAAAATTTGTTAGGGTTTGTACACCTTTCCTATACAGGGGAAGCATGATTATAAATAATTATGCTTTTCATAAGACATTAATATTATTCATTTTATATTTTTAACACTACATTCTTTATCTACTTATTAGCGATTTTTTTTCAAGAATTAAAAACACGTGTGATGATATTATTTCAACCACAATGTGTTGGTCTTATCCATTGCCGATGTCATGTTTCGCTTAATCAATTTGATTTGTCCTAGCCGGCCTGATGAGCTTTGGATGTGGCTATTGGTTAACGTTACCGAATTGTGAATCGAAACGTTAACGCTTAGCTTCCCGTTGCCAGAGAAACGCTCTTCACACTTTGGGGTCGTGGGTGAACTATAATAGTGACAGTCAACTCCCATTCTTCCATCAGCAAGAATAGCCCAAAGGTATGTTGGTTAGCTACCTTCCTTCTAGCTTGTTAGTTCGAAAGATTAGGACGGCTATAAATTGATCACACTTGTGTAACTTTGCGAGAAAAATTCTAAAAAACGCATAGCTAGTAAACCTGCTGATAAACCGTGAATTATGTCGGAAATACATTTACCGATGCCACGAATTTGACCAAAAGTACGCTGTGAGGGTCAGAGAAAACGTGTTTCAATTAAGGAGGATTGGATTGACATTTGCTTATACTTATGCCACTCTTTTCTCGAGATTGAGTGACAGAATGTCGGTATAAGTATTCTCGTGTACACTTAGTTTTACGCACTTTTTGTTAGTTTTAGTGTTGAATGTGCACTACTCTATATACACGAACACTTATATGTATATTCAGATTTCTTTTTAACTGTGTACATCGTCGGAACAAACTATTGATTTAGCAGAGTGGAAATCCAATTAATGATTCAATGCATATCAAACATTGTTAGATCCAGTTTCATTGTGTAGAGAGAAATGATACCATGTACTTCTTGCTATTTTGTTTTATAGAATTGTCTTCATTAATATATATATATATCATTTTGGGTTCTGACCTATATTTATAGTGAGCTTACGTTTGACCATAAGTAACTTTAACATAAGTAACTGTAATATCAACAACAAGTTTAAAAACTATTTTCTTGTTCCGTATTTTTATTTTATAAAACACGTTTGTAGTTTCTATGACTTGATTTCGGTACCAAAGTCATAAGCATGATTTTTCATTCTTTCATAAAAATATTTAAAAATGTAATTTTATGAGATTATATTTAGGCTTTAGTTGCGTCGAAATGCAGAAATACAGTAATCATACTTATTTAACACTTTATAAGTTTAATCATAATGTATGCTTATCTCAATTTCATTTGATTTTCAGTTTTGTCCGTTTTGAATTCTAAAAACCAAATTCTAAATTAAACGATCTCTAATGGCTCCACGATAAGCTCGAGCGCTTATAACAGCAAAATTCCAGATTTCACCACCGTTGTGGATACATCAATTTAGCTCAATGTTCGGTGTTGTATTAATTTGATTTTCAGTTGTTGTTTTTTTTTTGTCCCTTTCGATTTCTAGGCCCAGCATGGCCAGGTGGTTAGGGCACTTGACTCACAATCTGAAGGTCACGGGTTCAAATCCCCGTCTCCCCAAACATGCTCGCCCTTTGAGCGTCATAATGTGATGGTCAATTCCATTATTCGTTTGTAAAAGAGTAGCCCGAAAGTTGGCGGTGGGTGGTGATAACTAGCTGCCTTCTCTCTAGTCTTACACTGCTAAATTAGGGACGGCCAGCGCAAACAGCCCTCGGATAGCTTTGCGCGAAATTCAGACAAAACAATTTTGATTTCTGAAAACCAATATTCTATATTAAACGCCCTCTAGTGGCTCGACGATAATCTCGAGAGCTTATAACAGCAAAATTCCAGATTTCATCACCGTTCTGGGTACATCAAATTAGGGCATAGTTCAGTATTTTTCTTAATATCAGACAAACAAAAAATTTAACTAAAATTTCGTCCTTTTTTATTCACATTTTAAATACCAATTCTAAGCAAACAAAAGAGAATAAATTGAGTCGAGCTTGATTGCTTATTTACATTTCATGCAGAAATTATCACGAGTCGTTTTCATTTTCCTGTTTACTTAACCCTGAAAAAAAAA
>NW_013665674.1:1395032-1396937 GCF_000517525.1 Limulus polyphemus | reverse complement strand
CACGCCCACTCACCAACGCCTGTTATGCAACACTGCCAGTTGCCACGTGATGAAAGCTAGTGCCGGTGTTAACATGCCGTTCCAGCCACGTTTGTTACGTGTTTTAAACGCGTGCAAAACTTGCGGACCAGAAGCTAGGACTTGTGTTGCTAAAGTTTCGTCGGAACGAATTTACGGAAAATTAACTAACGAACGGAGACGTAACAATAAGAAGACATAACTGAAGCCTCTCTCTCATTTTTGTTTATGCATTGCTAGATTTACAGCGTTTGAGGCATTATTATTGACGGAAAGATTCTATCCACGGTATCCATTTTGTTCTTCAGATGTGAAAAATGTTACTTCATTGTTAGCAGGCACTTTAGTAAATTCTATATATGGTTTAGGAATTGGTCTTATTACTTACTAGCTGAGGTACCCGGCGTTGCCTGGGGGATTTTATATATATTGTTACGAAAGCGGAAGTCATGCGACGCAGGTAATACGTAATGCATTCTAGAAAGATCGGGGAACGTCACGAATAATCCAGTATTTGCTAGGCGCCCTCTGTTCTTGTATATAAGTGCGCCAGACAATTAATCGGGATGGTATAGCCGACAGAGAGATTGAAGATATAGACGGACAATTGAGTCAAGCGCGGTAGTAAGTAAAGTGCGTGAATCGTTTTGAGAATTATAGCGTGTGTTTAAGTGACTGTGGAAATTAAGTGTATTGCAGAGTTGTATTGAGAAAGAATAAACCAATTTTATTTAAGAAAGGACTTGTATCGCTGAATTTTGTCGGGAAGAATTTCTACCGGAAATTATCAAACAGCAGAGACGTAACAGGCCTACTTATGTTTAAACGAGCAAGCACGCGTGATCCGCCAGCACACTGAATAGTTTTTTTCCTATCTTCAAGCTTCGACACCACTTTTACCGCAACATAAGCCTCAAAAACATTTTAAAACTCTTTATAGCCTAAAACCTTCAACCCATCGCACCCGGCAAGTGTTAACGTCATAAAGTAATTGGTTGAATAGGCAGATCTATTACAGGACGACAAACAGACATCGAATCGAAAAAAATCGGCACGTCACTTTCTTGGCCTGGTCAAATCACGCATTTAATGTATTCATCACTTTGCTCTAGCTGGCCTGTGGTCTGAGATATTGTGTCACTACGCCACAAACACACAACGTTCTTCCTTATATATATATATATAGATTACTTATTGTCTTATTCATACCTAACTGATACTTAGATAACTTAATTTGTAATTAATACTTTAACAGTTTAACAGTAATATACTAAATAGGGTCCTAATTTTACAAAGGTGGTAAAAAATTGTTCCTTTATTAATTCACAAAATGAATGTAATTAATATTCAAGTAATTGTCTGATTTTTCATCACTGCATTCTTTCATTTTTTTCTGTTTTAGGAAAGAGGAATGAAAAATAAGAAATACAAGCAAAGTAAGCTGAGCTTTGGTTTGCATCAGCATCAAACCCACCAAGTTCAACCTAAATGCTCACATCAAACCTACCAAGTTCAACAGAGACGCTCACATCAAATCCACCAACTTCAGCTACTTCAACACCGCTAGCAAAGTCAACGTCCACCCTTCAAACAGGTTGTGCTTATTCTTTTGATTTGGGAATTGATATTCCTAAACAGTCCAAACTTGGCCAATACTCTGAAACCAATAAGCGACGATTTTGTTCACAGTTGTATAATAACAGACCTTGGCTTGAGTATTCAGTGATAAAAAGTGCTGTATTTTGCTACTGTTGTAGGAAGTTTGGCACGAGCAGTGCAGAGAAAAGTTTCACTGATGTAGGTTACACAAACTGGATGATGGCATTGTCATCTGGTAAAGGAATCAGAAGGCATGAGACCTCAAGTGACCATCTACGATGTATGACA
>NW_013665674.1:1385560-1394093 GCF_000517525.1 Limulus polyphemus | reverse complement strand
TTCCTGTTTCCTTTTTTGTTCTAGTTGCCACTGCTGTAATATTTCTTCTTGTTTCTTTTCTTTTTCCTCCAACAACTGCTGTAATCTCTCTCCTTGTTTATTTTGTTGTTCAAGCTGCCACTGTTGCAGGTTTTCTTGCAACTGCTGTTGTCTCTCTTCTTGTTTCTTTTCTTTTTCCTCTAACAACTGCTGTAATCTCTCTTCTTGTTTAATTTCTCGTTCTTCTTGTTTCTTTTCTTTTTCCTCCAACAACTGCTGTAATCTCTCTTCTTGTTTAATTTCTCGTTCTTCTTGTTTATTTTGTTGTTCGAGCTGCCACTGTTGCAGGTTTTCTTGCAGCTGCTGTTGTCTCTCTTCTTGTATCTTTTCTCGTTCTTCTTGTTTCTTTTGCTGCTCTTGTATTGCTGCCATCAAGTCTGCTAAGCTGTAGTTTGATTTTCCGCGTCTCGTTTCCATTTTTTTTTCGTCCCACTTCTGACACCAATTTGTTACGTCTCCGTTTGTTAATTGATTTTCCGTAACTTCGTTCCGACGAAACTTTAGCGACACAAGTCCTTACTTAATAAAACCGGTTTATTCTTTCTGAATATAACTTTACCGATACACTTATTTTCAACAGTCGCTCTTTTACAACCGTTTTAACAACGAACGTTAACTTCAACAATACTTCCTGACTGTAGTTCTATTACTCACTACCTACACACATTGTTTTCACCTTGTGAGCGTCTTATATATATACCAGACAAACATATATCTAGTAAATGCTAGGGCATTCACGAAGGAACAAGATAGTTCTTGAAACGTGGCTGACGCAACAATACTGTCAATTAGACAGAACCACGATCGTTTGAGGTTATCATTTTTTGACAAATTGGTGTTATTTCTGTGCAGATAGTTAACAATGTAGTCTTTGAAACCAGAGTTTTCACGACGTCTTCTCTTTTCTGCAGGCTGATGGTCTTGTACTGTTACACTGTTATCATCACCTGCAGTATTTGCAAAATCAGGCTTAACTTCATCCAGCAAAGTGGTAAATGTTTCATCGGTTCTCAACAAAGCAATGGATGCTCGCGAAGATGACATCAGCATCAAGGCCTGCACCAGATTGAAACTGACTGATTGTAGATGAACGTTTCAATCCGATTGCCTCCACCACTAATTCAGGTAAGAATGTGTTATTCTCATTTGTGGCAATGTCCGACAGAATAGTCAATATAGCTTTATGTGATCCAGTGATGACTTTCACAGTAGCTAGGTGGCTAGTCCACTGCTGTTCCAACAGTCGCAGAATCAACTTAACTTCAATCCAGCAAAGTAGTAAATGTTTCATCGGTTCTCAACAAAGCAATGGATGCTTGTGAAGATGATATCAGCATCAAGGCCTGCATAAGATTGGTAGTGACTGATTGTAGATGAATTTTGACAGGTGCTAGTATACTCAATGCTTTGTGGACAGCTACAGCATGGAACAGAAAGGGTTTCTTTTTGATCAGCTTCAAAAAATACTGCAGGTGATGATAACAGTGTAACAGTACAAGACCATCAGCCTGCAGAAAAAAGAAGACGTCGTGAAAACTCTGGTTTCAAAGACTATATTGTTGACCATCTGCACAGAGATAACACTAATTGGTCAGAAAATGATAACTTCAAACGATCGTGGTTCTGTCTAATTGACAGTATCCTGGTTGAGCTTGATGAACGTTTCTCGGAGACAAATTTGCGTCTTATTCGTGCCATGGTGTCACTAGATCCCGAATCAGAACATTTCTTTGACAAAGACCGAATGGGATTTCTCGCAGACTTGATCGGCCTTGAAATGTACAGCTTTGTTTTGGCTCAAATTGATGTTGCCAAAAATACATCAGTGACCACTGGAGGAAAAACGGCAAACATAACCTGGTGTCTGTTTTGCAACAGCTTTTACATTTGAAATCGAAGGGCTTTCCAGCCATTACAGAACTGTATGAGGCAGCATTAACAATTTGATCCTCAGCTGCAACATGTGAAAAAGTTTTTTCTGCTCTGACAAATGTGCTTACAGACCTCCGCCCAGTCGATGTCTCATGAAAGACTAGCGAACTTGATCCTCATCGGGTTTGAGAAGTGCATCCTTGATGATATATGTCAGAGTGTTGATGAGAAGCATAAGATATTGAGAGACTTCAATTCTATTCAGAATAGAAGATTACAGTTGTTTTAATAACAAAATTTGGACTTCGTTTATATTGCTTTGATTAAGTACAAGAGTCCATTCAACTTTTCCTGAGACTGACTCGTGCTTTCTGTTTTGATTAGCCTACCAGTTCATACCTAACTTAAGCTTTATTGTCGGATATCAAAGATTTTTTCATGAGTGGATTCGCTTATGAATTAATAAGGAACATCAATAAATGATAACGAAAACTGTAAATGATTACAATGTACTCGCGCCCTTTGAGTTTGTCATTGCACCCTCAATGTGTGCGTCCTGGCTACGACACTGTGTAGAAGTCATAGAAAAATCAAACCATGAAATAGGTAATTATGCTAATTGATGGATGCCACGATTAACATTTTAGGAGCTCTAAGAATATCTTAATGTAAGAACTACATTTATGACTGCTGCCTGATCATCTCCAGTTAGACAGTTGTCATCCTTATGACGGATAATCATTCATAAGAATGTGGGAAAGGCGACGTTGTTTTAGCCATATTATAAGTTTAAAGTTAAATGGTTTTAAAGTTAATTTTAATTGTCGGCTTGAAGACAAACTAAAAGAGAAAAGGGTGGGGAAAAATGTACTTGTGCAGGCGTGCTATACATTTTCTTCCTTCTTTTATCAATATAGGAATTTTCAAAAGTTTTCGTTTAGCCTGATTCTCTGCAGTGTTAGCATAAACATGTGGCCCAGAAAACCATTGGGTTGTTTCGTTCTAGTTACATTTGTTCCTTTGTTGTTCTCGTGTAAATTATACTTACTTAATGTGAATTTACACACTGTGAAAAGCAGGTCAAAGACAGCACTGTTTTTCACTGGCTGACTATTTGATGTTTAGAGGTTAGAGCATTAACTTTACTGTACGAGAATGACTAGTTATGTGAGTAGTGCTAGTCATTATGTTTTGCATGGAGTATTAGATTCGTAACAGTTCTGCTTGATTATCACAGGAAACAGTTCAATGGAAATACATCTTGCCATTTAGAGACCCAGTATGAAGCATGTTTGCGCTTTTATATATTAATAAAGAATGTAATTCACTTTACATCACGAGTCCAGTCCGTTTATTCTAGGTGTTTAAATTCAGTCGTTTAGCTAAATTGAGATTTACTCTATAAATATCATGCTTGGATCTTTCGGACATATTTAATACCCATGTGGAAAACAACTTCATCTGAAAACACCACAGAGCGATCGTGATAGAAGTCAGCTTCAGTTTAGTGGATGAAAAAGTTTCATTGGCAGTTGTGCCAAAACACTATCGTTAAGGGCTAAGTTTATCGAGAAATTTGAATCAATAGTTTTGGGAGCAAGCCACAGGTATTCATTAAGAGTGCTATGTTTCGAGCCCCACATAAAGCATAATCCAGCTCTATCAAGATTAACTGTATATTCGTTATTTGCACAACGAGTTACATGTATTCACATTTCGGGGTGGGTGAGGAAAAATTTATTCAGTTTTTGTTTTATAAGGAGGTATAATTTGGGGTATTAGTGTTTCACACACTTTATTTTTTTTGAAAACAACAACAAAAAACGTTAGGATTTAAAAATCATCAGCGATTCATTTAATTATGATATTTATGAGTAGAAAAACATTAATTCACCATATGGTTCTCAATTATCTTCTTTTTGTTTGTTGTTAAATGCAAAGCAACACAACGAAATGTCTGTGCTGTGCCCACCATGGGCAATGAAACCTAGTTTTTAACATTATAAGCTTTCGGACTTACTTACCTGCTAAGCCACTGAGGGACTTTTTATTTTTGAATTTATATAAAATTATGTGTTGCTTAGGTTTAATTACTCCAAAAATAAGAAACATGAGTTTTTATAATTTGATGAAAATGTGCGTTTTTTGTTGTCTTATTGTTAAGCACAAAGCTCGACAATGGGCTGGCTATCTGTGCTGTGCACATCGCGAGTATCGGAACTCGATTTTTAACGTTATAAGCTCTCAGGCTTGCCGCTGAGCCATCGGGGGGAGGGAGCGGTGCGTGACAAGTAACTATCACAACTAAACTAATAAAACAAAGGTTACATATATAGGACACACAACTAATTTCAGTAGAAACAACAAAATTTTTACATGAAAACATTGTAAATACTATATACCACGACGATATAAAATCGAAATACATGTTTTAAAAATAAAATGTATTAATAAACTTTTAATGAAACACGTGTGTTCACTCCTCGCCAGCTACGTTTTTAAAATCATACTCGAAGTATTTCAGACATCATCTAGTGACTACTATAAAAATAGTTTTTCATAACACGATTGTTTTTTTCTCTGTAACTCTTCAAAAGTGAATCATTGAAAGAAAATAAGAATTGAAAATGTCAGCGAAATGTGAAAATGGAAGAGATATTTTGATATCGGTGAGGTAGTGCGAAGTAAAACTTGAAGTTTTGGTTTATTTTTAAGATGTATATACATATAAGCTTATAGTAAACATGATACTGTCTTTTGTAATGTTATTTCTGTTTATAATTATTTTTCCTTTATTTTTTCTAAAAATAAATCCTAACAGTATTTAGTAACTTGAGTACACTGTACAGGCTACAGCCAATCCTAGTCCTAAGGCATACCACAATCTCAGTAATGTACTGAATTATATTAGTAATACTATAACATTAGTAAGTAAGTGCTGAGTTGGCTAATCAGTGTTAGGCTGCCTCTGCAGTAGGCACTTAAGCAATTATTGTGCTTTATACATTAAAACCTTATACTTATTCATAGGGGAAATTTGTCGTTTGTGTTGAAAACACTTTTTAAACAGTATAAATTATATTTATAACATTTTGCAACTGCATTGAGGTCCATATACTGATGATATACTATATATAGTGATATACAATGTAGTAGTACTATTACTACTGTGAGTACTGGTAGCAGGGGTAGTTCATTTAATAAATTATTTGTTGATTTATGTGATAATGAAATTTAAAATTGAGGGAGATGTAGTGTATGTGGTATTTTGGACAAACATAGGCTATGTATTTAAAATTAAATTAATTATAATGACATCAGGCCTAATATTAATAAAAATAGTGAATTTCAATGCTTTTGAATTTGACTTGTGTGTGAGAAAGGTGTTAATATTGAACTTAGAAGTAATGTGGTTTCACTATCTAATGCTGTAAAACACAGTGTGTATCTGTCTGTCTGTCTCTTGGTCATGCAATGATGTCATAGCAGCTTATTACATAATTTAAGTAATTTGGCTTCCTATCAGTTAGAAGAGAGTAGTCTGTGGTTGATCGAAAATTAAAAATATATTTGGACTAAAATGTAAAAAAATTGCAACTTTTTTGCTATTTGAAAACATTTCTTTGTTAAATCATCGAGTAACACCAGAAAGGAGGTAAATATACTTTAGTAGACATTTTATACATATTGAAAGCTTATCAACGTTTTTAAAAAGGTCTAATGTTATGTTGTACAATTATATTAGAAGATTATTTATTGATAGTATTAAGTGTGGTAAGGTTTAGCCATAACTGAACTAAAGCAAAAAACATACACAAGTTACAGTGTTAATTTATCGAATATAGGCCATACTTAACAAAAGCTTAACTAATGTTAAGACTAAGACAATTGGACATATATTTCAGTGTTTGTGATTACAATTCTTTTGTATTACTATAGAAATCCTGTATTTAAAGAAATGATGTTGTAATAAAGATACTAATTTGGCTGCAAATGTTTTGCAAGTCTCTGCTAATTTATAATAAAGAGTGAAACCATATTACTTTTAAGTTTATGGTAGAAGTATGGTTATTCCAATTCACCTGGTTACATTTTATTAGTAAGAGGTCTTTTTCCATACAATTTTACAAATGCACTTATGCTTCAGAGTAAAATTTATCTTTTGATTAAACATATTTATGTTCACATTATTTAACATAAGTTTTACAAATTTCAGAAATTAACTATTAAAAAAAAAAGTACTTAGCTAGGACTTTTTATAACTAAACACCTGAAACTTAAACAGAAATTCTTGAATAAAAATGACAATGTGATCAATATTACAAAGCACAAAAAAAAGTCAAAAGAATGATATCAAACACAAAAAATAAGATTAAGTCACAAACAATAATTGAGTATAAACTTGCATCACGTTTAATAATCAGCAAATGAATGCTATGTATTACTTAGTCAAACTGCACTTGCAAATCCCAATATATATCACATTCTTTGATTTTATTTATCAAATCACAAGATATCAAATGTATAACAAATTAACATTGTTTTACTTAATCATACATGGACTTAGTATCCATATGTCACTGCTAGGGGAACATCATGTCAGTTTCTTAATATAACAGTTACTCATTTAATAATTAATACACACTAGGAGGCAGGTGAGCAAGCATTTTTAAGGCAAATACAAATCTAGCTAAACTAAATGATAGAAGAAAAAAATGCATGAACTACAACCAAAACCATAGTGACAAATATATTTAAAATTGCTACTTTACAAAATATTGGCCTTGAATACTGCCAATGGTAGCTAATTAGATAAGTGAAATTACCCTATAAGGAAAATAAAAACTGTCTTACATGGAGTTTAACATGTATTTTACAAATCTTTAGTTTGTTCCTCTCATCCTATTATCTTCAGAATATAATGCAAAGAAATTATTTAGAAGAGCTACTTTTAACTTATACTGTTGGGTTGCTTCCCATTTATATTATATGTGTGACCCAAATATTTTACCAACTTGTGAATTGATTCAACTCATTCCTTAATGTCTCATCCTCAGTACAGCCTGCAATACTTAAGATTTTAATGTTGTCAAGAAAATTTCCTAATTTACTGTATTTTAGTTATTTCCATTTAAGCAAGCTTTGCATTTATGGTGTATCTTTCTGAACATCTTGGAAGTTGCAATCAAGCCCACAATTCTCAAACATATAACCTAACTCTGGTATCTGTCGTAGCGTGTAAATTCCACTCTACTATTCCTGAATTACCTCTAACCATACTGAAGATTTGTAGTCTTAATTTTCTCTTTCCAATTTACCCATCCAATAATTGTATATTTAACTAAAATTAAGCTATTTCACAGTTTATAATCTAATACTAACATTCCCTATTGACTAAGACTGATAGTAATTGTTTACTAATACCACAGATATTATGTACACTACATCTTATTACATGTACCTGTCAAGTAATAGATACAATAATTTCAATTCTTGAGATAAATAGATTTTTATTTAACTAAACTTTTATTATTTAATATGATTAGTATCCTGTAATCTAGTATTATGACTGAAAACAACATTAAGTTAAAACTGATGTAGCTTTAGACTTAAAAGTACCAACAAATAATGAAACATAACTCTAATCCTAAGTTACTTAACTAAAATAACTGCTCCAAACTTGTATAAATCAAAATTAAACTTCTCTAGAAAAAATATAATTTAAATATATAACTATTTCTAATTTCTTTTTCTCACAATTAAGAATATTACATTTCTTATTTTCAACTTTTATATCCGATTGTACAAATTACCAGATGTTTTGAAATTATCATAATCATAACAGGCCAAAGCTTAAGGTGTAGCCATTGCAGCATATATGATATTAAATGGAAACATACCAACTGCCATATGAAATCGATTTTCATAAAAAAGATTACAATTTATTTAGCAGTAATCAAATTTATTTCATTATGTTTTCTTTCAGCTTGCATATATTTACCATGTTATAATTTTTAGGTAGATGTGTGATTAATATTATGGATATGACTTCAGTGTAAAAATGTAATTTGTTTATACAATATAGCTGGTTTTTCATTCATAATGTAGTTTCATTTTATGTAAATGTGGTTATCTTAAAATTATTATTCTTTCAGATGGTGATCTAAAAATATTTCAGTTTTAGATTGGGAAAGTATCCACTCTTAACAGCAGTGGTGGAACTACACTATCAAGTGACAAATTTTCATCCATAGATTATGGAAACAAGGATTTTTTGTTGGGGAAGTGCTGTTAGTGGGGAGCTTGGATTAGGAGGAATTGAAGAAGATCATATAGTTAGTCCAAGAAGAGTTTCTAACTTTCCTGAAGAGAAAAGTGTACAAGACATTGCTTGTGGTAAACAACATACACTAGTCCTCCTACAAGATGGAACCCTCTTTAGTTGTGGGAATAATGACATGGGTCAGTTGGGGCATACAATGTCACGAAGCAGACTAAGTGAGTTTGCTAAAAATATAATTTAAGTATGTGTATTTTTGATTTATGTGTTATACAAAGAGCCATTGATAACTAAAAGATTTGAAGAAGAAAAGTATGTTTTATTTTTCATTTTTAAGGTAGT
>NW_013665674.1:1354097-1384560 GCF_000517525.1 Limulus polyphemus | reverse complement strand
TCTTCATTACCCATTTAAGCCGTCTCCAGCCATTATTAGTCTCAAAGTGGGTTCCTCGTCATCGAATTTTTATTAAAAGTACAATGAAAATAAATGTAGGGATAGAAATAATGAAATAAACTTACATTCACTTGAGGGAAAGCAATAAGGAAGATTACATTCCCTCTTGCAAAGTTACATTTCTTCATGAAATGTTTTTTTATTTAATACATGCAATATGTTCACTTTCATTGGTCATAACTAAAGGAATACAGATGGACCATGCATTCCCAACTGAGAAAGCCAATTAAAAAGATGAAATTCCTCAAGTAAAGTTAAATTCCTGGGGAATTCAGAAATTTAATATTTCAATCCTGAAATGTTGAGAAAAATTGGTAAAATCTGATTTAAAATCTTGGTAGATGTATTCAGGCCTTTAGAGGTTAAAGGTGTTTTATGAATGAAAACTCAGTGGTATTGATCATTTTAATTTTTTTGAAATGTATGTTTTTTTCCATATGAAAAATATAGTGTTATTATGTATAAAATATTTAACATATAAATTGGTAAAATGAAATATTGATCTTAGAATTTTTTTCCTCTGAAACGAAAGCTCATACATTTTTTATTGTAAAATGGTAATTATAATAGTGTCAGATGTATTGATTTAGTTACAGTTTATCTTCAAAGGTAAAAATTATATATATATATATACTGTAATTTTTTTGTATTTTGAACCCCCAGATTTATTTTTATCTGAAAATTATAATGTTTATAGTTAGTGAATACAACAACATTGAGTCAGTTTTTGTTGCAGTGTTAATTAGAATGCAGCTAAAAGTTTTGTATTTTTTTATTTGAAAGCCAAAGTGAAGGCTTTAGAGCCTCATGTGATCAAGCATCTGGCCTGTGGAGAAGCTCACAGCTTAGCAGTAAGTGAGGCTGGTCAGGTTTTTGCATGGGGTAGTGCAAGTTCTGGGCAGTTAGGTTTGGAAAATGAAGGAGACCATTTGCCCTCTCCAAGGTATAATATTGCAGCTTTTAAGAATTTTCTATTAAATTATCTTATAAGTTTATATAACAACATTTTATTTCCTTGAAATTAATTTTTAATTTAACACACACACTTTAAAATACTTATTTTAGACAGTTAAATATTCTTGGTCTATTTATTGCAGTGTTCCATTACACTTAAAATTCTATGTATGCATTAACCTTTCTTTACAATATTTCTTCATGGGGAATTTCTAAATATGAACAGATATATTCAAGCTTTTTTATTTAAACTGTAATATTTATGGGCATTTCCATTAAATATTTGATTTTATTGTTAAGCCATATACACCTACTTAGCAGACTTTTAATAAAGGTTAAACATATTAGCATATTTACTATTAGTTATTTTAAAACATGCTTAACTGCACCTGAATGAAAATTTACCTATAAATAACTTGTAAATGTATGTGCAATTCATTTTACATAACTGGTTATTAATTAAAAATTTGTCATCTGTCAGGGTGGAATTGTCACCTTTAATTCTGCATTGAGCTTTGCATAAATGTTCAGGTTCATACTCATTTAACACATTCTTAGTGATGTATTAAACTGTCAACTGCTCCCATATGCCAGTCAAACCATCAGTACTTTAACAACATGGTTTTTCATGCTCAATTTTCTGTAGTTGCGTGTCTCCCTGTTGATAGTTGCTAAACACTTAATTAATTGTACTTGCTCTCTCTCTTGCCCATTGTAATAGTACCATTAGGCCAAACAAGGATGAACTGTGAATTGTTTAACCCTAGATTTACCTTATAAAATCTAAGTATTACACTCTCTCATTGTCATAAAAAAAAATGCAGCATTGCAGGAAGTTATAAAAGCATTTTATGTTGTGTATACATATATATAAATATCCAAACATAAGATATAAAGTAGTAAAGCACTTTTCCCTGAAGATGGCCACCTGGAGACAGCCAAAACATGTTTAGAGAATCAAGCCTCTGTTGCTTGCATACCTTCCGACTGTGCTCAAGTAAGTGCCATCACCAAAACAAAGAGAAGTTGTACAATTTCTACATAATTTTAATAGAAGACAGCAGCTAAAATGAAAACAATTTTAGTTTCAAAGGAGGTCTGGAGCACTATGGCTTTATTTCATTTTCACTAGACCCATACATGCCATAGGATACTTACCCAGTACAGGCCACTGAATTTGTTGCCAACTCGTGAGAAAGAGACTGAATTTGAACATCAGATTGGATAGTTTGTTAATAATGTCAATGTGCAGACTGAAAAACTATAATACATAAACATCAGCACTTAGAAATGACAAACTAGCATTAAGAACTGAGGATTGGTTGTTAAAGGAGAAATTACACTTGTTGTCATTTCATTAGCTCACCTTTCAGGATGACAGTAAAATGTTACACAGGTCAACCATCAAACACAGTATTGTACACTTTTGTACTCATTATATTCTGATAATTTAATTCAAAATACATTTCTACCAAAGTTTCAATAGTTTTTACAATACAAAATTTAATGAAATTAACATTAAATTTAACTGTGCAGTTTCTTGCTCTCAATAGTTTGGACAAGTCAGTACTGAGAAGTTCCTGCATGGTTTGTCTATAGTGCATAGATAGTACCTAGACTCGGTGATTCTGCTTAGCTATATACAGTATGAAAAACAATACACTTGCTAAACACACACACTGCTTCTGTTCAGTTATACAATGCAGAACAATACTTTGAGATCGATAAATAATAGTGGTTTTGAGTAGCTGTGTTTTCTGGTATATATAACAGATTTGAAATGAATAATTATATAATGTGCATTTTACGCATTCTGTTTCTAAGAATCATCATTTATAAATGTGTCAGAAACATTATTTTTGTATTTCACTAATCCTAACAGCTTGTTTTGACAGGATAAAATAAAAATGATCTCTTTAAATATTATGAAGTATTATGTGAACTCCCATTGCTAAAAGTTTCTACCTGATTTGTTTTGTATCTTTTACATTTTTCAGGATGATAAAGAAGTTGGCCACTTTGACTGTGGTCCAAATAGCATGTGGTCATCATCATTCACTTGCTTTAACAAACAGTAAGTACTCTTTCTTAAATTACACATCATCATTCAGGAATTACACAGGAGTAAAAATTTTATAATACATTTGTCTAAGGTTTATTGGAAATTGTCAACCATTTTTCTTATTTTGATATCTGAACTAATTACAATGTCTCTAGTTCTTGATCAGATCTGAGATATAAATACAAAACTGTTTTTTCTTTAACCCTTTCACCTCGGACTGATGCAGTTTGTTTTACTTTGACTGGAGAAGGACATTTATGCAAAATTATATAGTAACTCCGAGTATTTCTCATAAAATTTCATAAGGTTTTGTTAAAGTTTATAAGTATTTTGTACACAAAGAATGACATTATTTTAATTATGTATTTCTAATAAAAATATTATTTATCTATAGTAGTTATTTCTGATCAAGCTGTTAAAATAGTTTCAGTGCAAGGGGATTTTCATTTTAAGTATAAAAATACTTTTCTTCATCTTATAGTTTTCATATTTCATTTGCATAACCTCTAGAATCATCTAAATGGATATCAAAAGGTTTTTAAGGTAAATGTTTATATTTTAATTTTCATTTTCTTTACCATATCACTAACTCCAGCTATTATCATCAATGTACAATGCAATGAAATTACTTAAATTAGGAAGTAGAAAAAAAACAACATACCTTTTAATTTTTTGTACAATATCTTTAAAGATATTGTTTTGGTTATATATGTAATTTCAGGTCTTTTCCTTTTCACATATAGTTAATTTTTAATGTTTTATTTTTCTTTCCTGTCCTTTCCCACTTATTCATCTCGCCACAAATCAACGGGGTCTGCAAGGCATATAAGGGTGTCTCTAGCAGACATGTTCAACCCTTCAGCAAAATTTGTGTGCACCGCGTAATATTGTATGCCTTGAGAACTAACGCAAAATATGATGTATATTTAAAAATGTTTAAATCTTTAAGTTATGCATTTTAAAATGTAACTAATACATAATTAACTAAAATATAATAGTAAGACCTGAATACAATTTAAACTCTATCTCTAACTATAATATATTTAGGTAATAAACAATTGTAATTGCTATAGTTGATTAAGCAGCCAACAATACCACAGTCAGTTACATGCACTCTGTGACGACAACTGCGTGTCAATTTCAAAATAACTGTTGTTAGATTATAGTGTAAAATGAGCTCTTTCTAATGACTATACACATGTGTATGTAATGTCTACATATAGGCTACAAAGCTCAGACAAATCTGTTGAAGGTGAGTGTGGCACCTGTCGGGTTGAAAAAAATTAGTACTTGTCTCAACTTTATTTATTCAGAGAACTTTGAAATGTATGAGCCAAATGAATACATAAGAATTTCATAGTCTTGATGTACATCTGCACACAGAGTGCCAAAGTAGAGAATTTTTATAGCTCGTTGGTCACGTGACAATACATCTGAAATTTTAAGTAATTTTTTAAAGGATTCTTTTTGAAGTAAAGGACTTAAATCTTAGATAACATAAAACTTCGAATATTAATATACATTATAATGTTAATTTAATTCACATAAGTTGACAGTAAAGGTGTTTAATTACATTTTGAATGTAACATAATGACTTGAGCTGGAAAGTGTTTAAAGGGTACCCTTGGCTAAAGGATTAATTTGTGTAAATTACAATTAAGAATAGTTGGTTTTGCTTAACTTTTTTTTTTCTTATTGTTATGGCTTTTTAAAGTAAATAATTTATTATGCAATCTAAACAGTGTTTTTAAACTAAAGATTAAAGATAACTAAGAGAATTTTGAATATGTGTATTTCATGCACTATGCAGTATGTATATTTCCAGCCAATCCTTCACTGAATAGTTGCAGTACATATATAATTAAAAAAGTAATATGTGTGCATACTTAGGATGCTTTTTAAACTATGCAAAAGTGAAATTAGGAGTAGGTAAGTTTGGACAATATCACTGTATGCATAAGGGAGGGTTGGTGTAGTTAGGAAAATGTATTTGGGGAATGGATCTGTCATCCCTCAAAGCCCCATCTCAGACAGCAGTGTTTATGTGTTAAGGTTTTGTGTGTGAATTTCTTCATTTGTTTATAGACACTTAGAGTACCAGTATCATCACCCTCTTGAGTCTTAATACTCTCCCCTGATACCCAGGTTTTAAAAGTGTTGCTAGATCTGGTGTCTCTTATTAGATAAGTCAATAAGTTTGTCATTTACGATCAGATCATTTGGCTCAAAGTGTCTTTTGTACTAAAGGTGTTTATTGAGTATCATGTATTATGGAATAGGTTTATCCTCGTAGTTATTGAGCTGTCCTACAAGGCCATCAGATTCGTTCAGAACTCAACATACCTAACCTCTTAATTGAGTAGTCTAGACAGGTCACTTGACTATTTAAATTATCCTAAATACACAGCACTGCTTTTAGATTTTATAAATCTTGTGTATTCAAATACAAAATACCACATCAAAAAAATAATGTTTCATACTAGAAACACAAGTTTTCTCCCTAGTACATATAATAAGAACATCATTCAAAACTGGGAAATCAAGCTCCTATATACAGTTTTTCTGGTGCAAGCTTTATGTGACCTTTGCATGATTAGTGACTAAGCAAAACTCTTGCATACTCTAACCACACAGTATTTGTATTTTGTAATTATAACAAACTGTAATTATAGATAAATTTTTTAAACATATATTTTGATATATTTAAAGGGTTTACTTAACATAAAAGTTGGCTTATAGAGTTATAAATCTAATAGTAAAACAATTGCTTAGTTATTAATTTTTTGTGTGAAACTGTCATTGGTAAGATGAGTGAACCATTGCAATTCAGATAGCAACTGATTCTTCTTCTCAAAGGCCAGGTGGTTAGGGAGCTCGACTCGCAATCTGAGGGTCGTGGGTCGAATCCCCGGCCCACCAAATATGCTCGCCCTTTCAGCCATGGAGGCATTATAATGTGACAGTCAATCCCACTATTCGTTGGTAAAAGAGTAGTCCAAGAGTTGGTGATGGGTGGTGATGACTAGCTGTGTTCCCTCTAGTCTTACACTGCTAAATTAGGGACGGCTAGCGCAGATAGCCCTCTTGTAGCTTTGTGCGAAATTCAAAACAAACAAACAATCTTCTTCTCAAACAGGGAAGTAAAAATCCATTAGCTTGATGCCTGGAAATACCAAATTATGAATTCTGTCCTCTGTTTCACACATACTAGCATAAAGCTAGAATGGTTCTGCTTGCGCAAAATGTGTGAATGTGTATAAAATTTAATCATTAAGTTTAATTATTAAAATTTACAAAAATGCAATCTGTTAATATTTTTTTCTTTCAAAATTCTTAAATGTCAATTGCAACTAAAATTTTTGCAAGAGATGTAGTATGCTTATTGACAAAAGGATAATTGATTGTAAGATTTATACTGAAACACATATGCTTGACTTGGTTATAAACTTAAATTAAAATGCTCAGTTATTTAGTTTTGTATTTATAACAGTTTCTAATTTTATTGATATAAGATGAAACTGCTGCATTAGAGCAAAATAATTTGGACTTCCCACTCAGAACTCAGATGTTTGTGGCCTTTTTCCTAGGTATTATGAAAAGGGCAAAATGTTCTGAATGTCAGTCTCCTGTGTGGTTGTTTTGATTATGTAGTATATACAGTCTAGAAAACCTGCCCAGAGGTTATATATATATATATATATATATATCAGATTTCCTGTCTACCAAAAAAATCATACTTATGTGAAACTCTTGCTATTTATTACTGATATTTATTTTAAACTCACTAAACAATTTTAATTACAGCTGTTACAGGAATTTATTTGATACATGCTCCATCAAGAAGGTGCTGAACAGAAATTGTATAATTGGTAATCACTTTGTGTGTGTGGGAGGGGTAAAATAGTATGTGCATGATTCATTGGCTGGTAGGCTACTTTGACTCTAAAATTAGATTGAATAGGTTCTTATTAGTATTATGCATAATTAGAAAATGTGGTACTGTTTGAATAGTTTACTGATGAATTTTTTGGTTTAATTTAATTCTTATTTTTTATTTTATGATTTGACAACCTACAGTGTATATCTGGCTTAACTGTAAAATGTACAGTAAAATTAAATTATCTCACTTTAAATTTTAAATGTGGATAATGTAAATGCCCATTATTATTATTATTATTTAATATATCATCAAAAATAATCCATTAGATAGTTGCCTTTTTTTCAAATATGGGGAATATGAGCACTTGCTTTAGAACTTAAGTAAATACATGCATAAGTAGAAACTAAAAGCAGTAATTTACATATTTTTTCACAGTATTAACATGTGCACCTAAAATACAATAATTCATAAATGATACTTCTCTGTACCACGAAGAGCTATTATCTCATGCAACTGTCATGGAATTTCTTGCACATGCCACAAACCTTGAACAAACTCTCACCCCTATGTGTGTCTACATGTATTATGTCAGCGTATGATATAATCGTAATAATACTGTAGCTCTTCAACAGTAGAAGGATGACACAATCTATATGTGCAGTATTCCCCATGAGTACTACCACATGTTCATAGGCTCATTTTTCCTCAGCACTGCCGGTGTTTGGATGTATCTTTTTCTGTACTTTTTGAGTTCCTAGTTATCTTAATCAATTTCCCTTCTTTCTTTAGTGCTACATATTAATTACATTAATTGTTAATAGGTGATTAAATCAGCACTATAAAACAATAATGAATTAAATATTGCATTACTGTAATTGGTCCAGGTTGTCAACTTATTGTCATAACCGATAATGTCTGTGGTAATAGCACCCAAATGTGTTGGGGATATCCATCTATCAGACAAAATCCAAATGTCAATGTCAATCTTGTCAGCCATCATGGAAAATCATAAACAAAATCAATCAAATAAGGGTTTGAAGCTGAGTGCTTACACCCACAAAGTCTCAGCTTCTACTGCCTTTCACTGTCTATAGCCAGTTGTGGGAAGGCATTTACCCTTAAATTTCGTAAAATAGAAATGAATTGAAATATGTAATACAAAATCTGTCTCAGTTGTACTCAATAATATTCTAGATGTCTTATTTGAAAAAATACTGTTATCAAATAATCCGGATAATTTTTTTGGATTATTAAAAATAACATTCCAGTTTTGAAATGTTTAAATATTTTATATTCATCAAAAACAACCAACTTTTGTTAATATGGAAATAAATATTCCAAAATTTAAATTGACTAAAATTTGATGTAAAAAATATACTTCACTTTTGTATTTATAATAGTTATGTTACTTTCAACGAACAAGTATATTAAAAAACAGTGGGTATTCCAATGGGGTCGAATTTCTTTTCAAACATGGCCAACCTGTATCTGTTCTTTTATGAAAACTCATTTCTGAAACAGATATCAAATCCTAATTTATATACCTTCAGTTACATATATGATTTACTTCCATAAATAACTTGAATTTTACACCAACCTTAATATATCTGAAAGAACTTGCAATAGAAAGAAGCAATAGTAATGATATTCATGTAATTATTTATATTTAGACATTCATTTTGTAGAAAGCAGAGTACGGTTGACTATTTTCGATAAATGAAGGGAATTTAATTTTCCCATTCTTGATCTACCCACCCTCAATAGTGTTATTCTGTGTATAATGTTAAAAGGTATTGTTATATCTCAGTTATAAAGGTTTTATAATAGTTTGTAACAACAGTATTTTTTTCTATGGATAATGTTTTATTACTCATAAATAAACTGAAAGTAATGGATATAAAGACTGGCAATTTTTTTATAATAAATATGAGAATATTTGAAAAACTTATCTTTTGGTCATGGAAAATACCTTATGGAGACATTAGAGGTCATTAGTTACTCTTCGTTTATAAGAAGCTAAATTTGAAAATATAATTTTATTCAGTATACCGGGATGGAAAGACTAACTTCAGGTAGCTGGGCTTGCCTTGTAATCTTCAAGTGTTGTACTTGAATCAGTCTTCAAGAGAAAGAGAGGAGGTTGGGTATGTAAGAACTATGTAATAACTATTAAGGTGGGGTTTGTAGTTGTCTTTAAGATTATTTAGTTGGCGGAGGTTGGGAGTTTCACAGACCTCTGCATAATGGTATACTGCAGATTTTGAAACACATGCTACCTCACTTGCAGTGTTTGGAAAAAGGAATTATTTCTGACTTGTTATGCAAGTCATTTGCGTGTGTGTTTCTTTTTATCATACATACATGGCACTACAACATGTCAAAGGAAACAGACATGTGTGCCACATTCTACAGACAGTTACCCTTACAGTTTTTAAAGTAGAAATGAAACCACCCTAAAATTTCTACAAATACAAGAGTTTATAGTTTGATCTAGCATTCAGGAGATGACAGAATTTTTAGTGAGACCAGTTTTGATAATTAAAAGTGAAAAGGCTTGCAACCACTGGCCTAGAAGAATCCTTTTTGGAAAAAAGATGACTGACTTTGTTTATTGTAATTTTTCACCTATATTTGTGCGTTGCTGTTTGTAATTCTTTATTCATGTTGTATAAGAAATATTATAGAGAAAAGATCTTGTGGGTTTTCATTTAAGAAAGAAGCTTTACAGTGTGAAGCTTTCTTATACATTCCTTATTTAGTTTTAGAATTTCCTGTGCTGTTGCCTTTCAAGAATTGGCAAAAGTATGATTATTATTTTTTTTTAATAGAGTATATTGTTGGTTGTAATTTTTTATTTGTATATGTTAATGTACTCTATTAGATGGAGAATTATATGCTTGGGGTGAAAACAACTACGGGCAACTAGGAATAGGAGGAAAGGATACACAAAATTATCCTTGTTTAGTTGAAGCTTTGAAAGGTTTACCTATTGATCAGATTGCAGCTGGTGGTTCACATAGTTTTGTCCTTTCAAAATCAGGATCCATCTTTGGATGGGGAAAAAACTCGTAGGTTTTCTGTTTATTTCTTACTCTTAAATTTTGCAAACTTTAATAAGTATTTGTAAATAATTTATGGCTATTGGTTTGATACAATTTAAGATACTGATTAATATATTTCTAAAAGTTTGAATATAAAATGTGAATTGAGAAATTCAAAGTAATTATAGTGCAGTTCTAACTTGTATCCACATGTACTTTATAGATCATTAAATCTAGTATTAGAAAAATATCATAATACAAATATAATTATGTAAATTAACTTTAAATGCATTATCAGTTTTATTTATACTATAGAGTGAAAAGTGAAATATCACAGCATGACTTCTTATTGGTATATAATTTAAAGCCTATTTGAAAATATAAACATTGATAGTTGTAAGTCCTGATGATAATTGAATAACATTCATAATAAATCTGTTTTATTGTTTTCTCTAGAAATGATTAACAATTATTAGAGGGAATGGTATTAAGTTTTATCGTTAGCCACTGTAGTTCCAGTTTCATAGTTTCTATTACAAATGCATCCACATTGGAAAAAATCTGCATTAAATCAGGGCTAATGTGAATGTAAATGTGAATTTTAAATATAGTTGGACAATTTGCTAATTGATTAGTTGATGGGCTCATTAATTAATTATATTTGATTAATTGATTAGTAAAGCAATCTTCCAACACCCTCCTCTCCAACTATCATGCAATGCTGATCATCAGAGAGAAAAAAAAGGTGAGATAGCTACATCATTCTATCATGATATTCATCTTACTATTTTCAGCTAATTTTGATTTTTTAAAAGTAATTTTACAATTACCCTCTATGTGATATGACGGACATCTAACAGCTGTAATTTGCTCATTTTTTGTTCTAAAAACATTATTAGGGTAAAAACATTTGGCACAAAGTTTTCTTAAAGATGATCTAGACATTTTCTACTTGGCAAATTGCTACTGTCAACTAGAGACAACCAAGAAGTCATCATTTTGTTTGTTTTTTAAATATGCAGTATTGGAATTACCCTCTATGTGATATGATGGACATCTAACAGTTGTCATTTGCTCATTTTTTGTTCTAAAAACATTTTGCACAAAGTTTTCTTAAAGATGATCTAGACATTTTCTACTTGGCAAATTGCTACTGTCAACTAGAGACAACCAAGAAGTCATCATTTTGTTTGTTTTTTAAATATGCAGTAATCGTCCATTGATCGTGCATAATCAAATGTATTGATAATTAAATATCAAAAACATGTTTTACTATCACTAATAATGGTAATAATGTTTTTATTTAAAAGTCATCATCAATGTAATTAGATATAATTAAGTAGCCTATTAGCCAATTTACTTATTTATGTTGTTTGAGTAGGATAAATGCTTAAATATTATTCAATAAATAAGGATTTGAGTCATCAGAATATTTTGCTCTCACCTGCCTTACTCACTGAACTAAGATTATCTGATTTGATTAACATAATGAAAAACTCATGCTTAGAACCATTGCAACTAAAAAAAAGTGTTTATCAAAAAGTAAAAATATTAATTATAAATAAAGAGCCAAACAACAAATGTGAAATCAAACAAGTCTTCCTAATTAAAACAACACAGTCCCTTCTGTAAATCAGAGCACCTATGGATACTGAGATACCACCAATTTGGTAATAAACTTTATTACCATAGAAAAAACCTGACAAATAAAATATTTGAAAAAAAGAACATGACTAGTTTTGGCTTTAGACTAACTAACATCAGATTCAGTTGAATACATATTTCATTGTTGGAAATGAAGTAATTTTTCAAAATGTGCAAAAATGGATGCACAAGATTTGATCAACAGTACTGATGTTTGTAGAAAAAAAATAGAATAATGTCTAAGCTTGCTAGATGGAGTACTAATTTTAAACATTTTTTGAATGTGTTGTGAAAAATAATTTTTGTTCTATCAATGACAGATGTATTCAAAAGCTTACTCCTCGGTAAGCCTATGGCTAAAACTAGCTGTGTGTTTTTTTTTAGTCTTTTATTTGTGAAGCTTTTTAAGGGAATAAAGCTTACTAACTTTATATAAACAGTTGTTGAAAATGTTTAAGTATCTTCAGAACAGAACTGTGTTGTTTAAATGTATGCAGATAAAAGTTCATTTTGTCTAAATGTGCATTTTTCTGTTTTGATCTCCAATTGTTTTTTGTCATCTGTTATATTCCATGATTCATCTTTCCTCTTTAGGTTTCCTATAGTAACCCCAGATTTCTCTGGCAGCAGTTATATAATATTCTTAATTTCTATTCATTTTTCTTCAACTCTGTTCATCAATTATGATAGTTAGTATCTGAAGCCTATTTTGTAAATCTAGTTGAAATGTAGCTGTTACTTCTGGATTTTTTTTAGCTTGACATAATTAAAAGGTATAAGCATTTTTTCTTTTTTGCACAGTTTTATTTTTATATTTGCAATGACCAGAAAGTTATCAGCATTTCCCATGTCTACACCTTTAAATGATCTGATATCATGTTTCCTTACGAATTTCTTGAAATGAAAACAATGCAACACCAATAACCATTCCTGTCCCAGCATTACACACAAACTGAGGCCATTATCATTCTGTATCTCCATTCTGAATGTATCAATGTAACTCCAGAATTGATACATACCTTTAATGTCTTGTTTTGGAATTATATTAAGTAGATCTCACAGTTTAGGATACTTCTGTTACACATCACAAGATTGAGTTTACCATTCTTCGATTTAAAACAGTTAGTAGTCTCTCTTATATAGGTACACATGTCAACAAACTCGCTGCTAATTTCCTAGGGCATGACATAACCACTCCATGTGAAAGTATATCATATCAACCTGAAAACTAGTTTATCTTCAATTTTGAATTTACCTGTTACAATATGTCTGTATTCAGGAACTCCAAGAGCATCAAGATCACCTCTAACCGTTTCTTTCAAAAGTTTGATTCCTTTTGTTGTATCCCAAAGAGCCTAAACATTCCACGTACCAAACTTATATAATGCTTTGGAGAAATAAAATGGTTCATCCATTCAGTGAGACAGTTCTCTGATTCCCAGACAAGCTTAATGAAATCATGGAGTCTTGCTTTGACTCTGCCCCTCCATACAAGTTTCTCCCATCAGAACTAAGAATTTCACATTCACTTTTCACTCCATTATTAAAAATGTAACTACCTCTCATAGTGGGCTTTAACTAATTAGTTATTTCTGTAATCAGTAAACTTAAGGTGAGTGAGTGATTAGTCCACAGTACCCAAGACCAGTCATAAAACTGGTCACTTGGAATTGCCCATGGTTGATTGCACTAGTGTGGTGCTAATGTACTACCCAGGTGAGCAACAAGATTGCCACTTCCCTACAGAAATATGCAGAAGATAAGTTATAAAATGGAAATTTTTAAACATAAAATATTATGCTGTTGTAAAGTTAAACAAGTTATGTAAATGATAATTGACAAAAAATATTGAAGGTACAGTATGTATATAAATTACTATACACATACACATATTCATATAAGTAATATATATATATATTTATAATAAACTATAAATTTTCAAACATAAACAATTATGTAATGATAAAATTGAAAATTTTATTTTTTTAGCGGCATATATGTGTGTATTCACAAAAATACACATATGTAAATATGTGTGTGTGTACATAAAAATACTTTTCTACTGGAAAAATTAGCCTTGTTTACTGTAAAAATTTAAGTTGATAAGATATAACATTGTTGTAGTACACATACAGAAGTAAAATTATGTTATCAGATGAAACTTGCAAGAATTAGGTTTGCTTAATAACAGTAGGATCAAGTAAGAAATATTTGCAGTAATTGTGTTTGAAGCCTGCGTGAGGAAATCAGATGACTGGGTACATCTAATGAAGTGAACACAATCTTCATTCACAAACAAATGCAAAAAAATAATAGAGTTTATACTTTCATAGAAGTTGAGATACTAAAGATATTTTTGGAGAAGTGGTTTTTGTATTCTAAGATATTTTTTTTCTCATGTTTAAAAGCCGTTGAAAAAACCCTATAGAACCCATTTTTGCACAGTTTGTTTCTATTTTGTAAAGACAACAGTACTTTAGTACTTAGATTCTTCTGGAACTTCTTATGTAGTTAGACACCTCATACACTGAACATGGTTCAGATGTGTACCCAAAGGCACTGAAAGTACTGTGTCCTATTATTACAGTGCCAGCTCTGGTGAAAACGTATATGCGTGTAATTTTTAGTTAATCCTGTTAAAAAATTAATAAAGATAAACAGGAACATATGAATGAAAATGCTTACTTTCTCATTATATTTAATTCTTGCTATTTGTTTTGGAGGTACTTTCCATAGCTTAATATCAACTTTCTTTTTCTGTTCAAATACTGAAGTTTTAAAATTTAGTCTATTTTTTATACATGATTGGATATTTGCCAGCTGGCAAATGTTGTTTAAAACTTTATTTTACACATCTATATTTGGGAGATAAAACAGTGTAATCACATTCAAGAAAGATTAATTAATTTACCACATTACTGATATTTCTGGATAAATCTGACATGAATTCTGTGCTTATTATCTTAAGTTGTAAAGTTTAAGAATTTTTTAAGTTTATATTAATTTTTGGACTTCCTCATCTCACACAACAGCTATTACTCGACTGATATGGTTTATTTTCCTTTACCCATCTAAGTATTAGTCTGATTTATTCTTTCTTGCTCCAGTCTTTTATTGCCCTTGCCGATATCTGTCTCATGACACTCTCCACCTACATCAATGCGCCCTCTATCCTGGTACTTATATAATCACCTCCTTCCGATAATATTGTCACTTTTTCTCGATAAAGCATTCTCGAACAGGTTTCTCTGTAGTATGACCATTGGAGATATTTTGATTGTTCTTCACGTTACCTATTTGATTTTCATTTGGCAAGCCGATATACTGTATGAATTCCCGGTTTAATGTGTTTGGCATGGAGGCAAATCAGGTCTCTCCTATCCCACCTCTGATATTCAGCATTGCTCATAAATTGGGGGGAGTCACTCTCAGTTGAAGCTGTCCGTGACATTACCCATAGTGAGATGGAGACTTACATTCAGTCTGGCGGTGTTTCCCCAGGGGGCTCTGAGGCTGCACTTGTGGGCAATCCTGGACATTCTGGAGAGAATTTAGATTCGCTTTTTCCAGCACCTTCCTTTACTCAGTTGGCTTCTCATGAGGCCAATTTGGATCAGCCATCTCTGATTCCTTTTCTTCAGGTAGTAAATCGAGTGTGAGATGTCTTGAGTCTTTCCCCAGTTGCTTTTTAGTTTGCTCCTTCCTTAATGCCAGAAAGGTCTGAGGGTGAGTACTTAGTTCTCCCTCCATCCCATCATATTTTAGTTCATGCAGGGAAGTTTACTGCTCAGTTATGTGAAGAGACAGCTATGCCTTGTCTGCCACGTTGGTCAGAACAACATGCTTTAGCCTACCACTGCCAGGTGGAAGCATATTTAGACTTTCAAATAATAGATCCACCCCTGAAAATGTGGGGATCCAGATAGAGTGTGTGTGGTCATCCTGAATAGATCACAATTTTCTAGGATTCATCTGACCCCAACTGTGGTGCCGAGATATTTATCATCCTACACCTTTTTTTGGAAGTCTCTCAGCAATTGTCACATCAATTTGATGATGAGATAGAACCATTGTTAGCATCCAGTTTGGTTTGATTGTCAGCTTCTGCACTTTACCTACTCTCTTGGCTGATATATTGTTGGGATTTGTTGGGTAGAGATATGTTGTTGGAGAGCATTCGTCTACCTGCTGCTGCCATCCATTAGTTATGCGAGGCCCTCTTTCTCTGATCCTTGATTTTTACAGGCATTTCAGAGTCTTTGGAATCAAGGGATGATGTCACCTGTCTGCAGTCATCCCTGTCATCATTGGCTTCTTGACTCGGCACCTGCAGGCGGTCTTAGTTCCACTTCTATTCGAGTGTCCTGATCCCTGATATCAGCTCCTTGGTCCTTTGGTACCCAGAATAGATTCAGCGTGACTACCATATGCCTTTGGGGGCTGTTTGAACTTGGTTTTGAGAATTTTAGGATGTGTGGAAAACCTTTACTACAGGTCTTTGCATCAGGATTAGTCATTCAGTTCACATCTCCACCACCATTATCCCCAACCTGTAGTGTCTTGGATTTTGAAATTTTGTTCCATGGCTATCAGAGGTTTGTTGGTCAAGGTGGCATAGAGAGAGAGTCATTCCAGTTCTTCCAAGGTTTTATTCCTGTCTGTTTGTTGTGGCCAAGAAGATGGGAGAATGGCATCTGATCAGCGATCTTTCTTGTTTAAATCAGTTCCTGGATTCTCCAAAGTCATTCCTCATTCTATGTTGGCATTTTTAGCCAGGACTGTGGATGATCAAGTTTGATGTCACTGATGCATATCTGCACATTCCCATAGAGGAGTTGTATTGTTACTATCTGTATTTGTGCACAAGGGTCAGGTGCAGCAGTTTAGAGCTCTGCTCTTTGGACTAGCATCAACACCATATGTGTTCTGCCAAATTGTAGGAACCTTTTCTTGTCTCCTCCATTCCCTGGGCCTGTGCACACACCATTACATGGACAGTTGGTAACTGCTGGCACCATCTCATCTGTTAGCAGAATGTCACACCCAGATACTGCTTCCTGAAGCAACCAAGGCAGAATTTCATATGAGATCCGAGAAATCTCTTCTCACTCCAACACAATATATTGTCCATCTGGGTGTCTTTTTTGACATGTATCTTAGTCGGGCTCAGCTGACTTCCATCCCGTTCTATGCTGTTGAACAGGCAGTCTGACTCTTACTCATGTCTCCTTTTCCCACTGCGGGGATGGATCTTTTTCTTTTAGGGGTGTGGGTATTATTCGATTACCTCCTTTCTTTGAGACCAGCACACATGAGATCCCTTCAGTGGTCTTTACATGACCAATGAATCATGAACAAGGATCAAATGGATTCCCCAGTCTCCTTATTCAGGAGTGGGTAGATCAGAACATTACTATGACAGGTGTTCCTCTGCTGCCACCTCATCCAGAGATCCCTCTTTTCACGGATACCTTGCTTCAGGGATGGGGTGCATATCTTCTGTATCAGACCCACTCCCATCATATCATTCTGCTAGCTTGCTGGGGGTGATGAATTTGGTGGATCAATTGTCTTGACTCTACCGGTTTCTCTCGATGGAATGGATACTTCATCAAGGAGTTTTCCATTGTATTTGCTGTTGGTTTGGCACACCAAGGATTGATACATTTGTTACTCATTGAAACACTCAACTACCAGCACTTTGGTCTTCTGTACCTCATCCTTGGGCATTGGCAATAGATGCATTCAGTCAGGGGTAGACTGGATTGTACCTATATGCCTACCCATTGATTCGTCTGTTACCCAGAGTTCTATAAATGATTTGTTCAACTCCTTGTCACATTCTGTAGGTAGCACCGGATTTTCTGGCTAAATTATGGTTTCTGCTTCTGTGGTACCTTTAGAAGTGCTCACTTCTTTGGCTGTTTCTGTTGAAGCAGACATAATCTGACATCTTACACCCATCTATCCTGAAGTTTAAATCTTCATGGGTGGAGGTTATGCTGTCCTTCTTATGGCATTGGGGTTTATCTTCTAAGGTTGTCATGTACCTGTCTCAGTTTTTGTATTCTCCAACAATGGACATTTATCAATGGAAATGGCACACATATTGACAATGTTGTATTGCAAGGAGATTGAACTCACTTTGTCCAGATGTGCCAACCATAGCTCGATTATTGACTTGACTCTTTGACAAGGGTTTCACATTTTCCACAATCACCCTATATAAGGCAGCCTTATTGACTACCTTTAGATACTTGAAGACACAGAAATTCTCCTGTGCTTTCTTGTCCCCTCAACTTGTTTCGGGTACTTTGTCCCAAACGACCATTTCAGTTACTTAACTGGATTTTAAAGGTGGTATTACATTTTCATTATATTATATTTTTTGTTGCTGGTGGCTTGCAGACTTTGCTGGTTCCTCAGGACTCCCCAATGTGAATTACCCTCCCTATTCTACTAGTGGAACTAGGGAGTCCTTACCACTCCCGGTTTCCAATCTCTGGGGTAGTGGATAGTGTTCAAGTGACTTTCCTCCTCTATTGGAGAAGAGGGTGAAGTTTGGGGCCCTCCTACCCAGGACCCTTGATGTTTTTTTTCCCAGATGTCGGTAGGAGTGGCACCAGCATACACAGGAGCCTTCTCATAATATCAGATCAGATTTGACACTCAGCTATCCAGTAGGATTGGGTGTAGTCCTCCTTTTTGATCTATATTGGTTCAGTACATTGTTCATGGAAGAGGGTCCTTTGTCTACTCGAAATTCTGATTGCAGGGTGGTCCCATCTTGAGTCCTTAATTGAGCACAGTTTGTTCACGTCCTCCCCATAACTCTGGGGGTAAGTGGAATTTACCTTGCCCACATGATTGGGGAGTGAGGATGACCATTCCTATATCCAGACTGGATGAGTTTTGTTTCCTCAGCTTGAGTATGGCATACAGGATCGTGTCATTCTGAGTTTTGGATGTTGCCTTTCAAACTTCTTCAGGTTGAGGGGAGGGTTTGTCCACTTCTATGTTGCTTACCTTCTCATTGTGAATCCAGTGGTTCGGAATGCATTACTCTCTAGCTACAGGTTGGGAACCACTCACAAGTATATGTAGAATGTTGTCCAAATGCCCTAGCCACCAACATGTGATTTAGGGGCTCTGGCCCTATAATTCCAACTTCAAGCAGTGGGACCTTGGCTACCTGGCTAGGGTCTGGCCAGTGGTGATGACGAATCACGTCAAACTCCACCTGCAGTGCATGATTTAGTATTCAGGTGAATAGCATACTTGTACTGGATGTAGTGCAATTCCCCCACTAATCTTATATTTCTTTTGGCATGCCCATGCAGATGCATTCTGTATGGATATTGCCCTCACAGGCCCCTTCACCTTATCAATGTGGGATTCTAGCTGTAGTGTGAGAGGAGGTAAGTATGTTTTGGAAGTTAACATCTTCTTAAATCAGAAATGTATTTCCAATAATACTTAATTCCTTTCACATTCTCCCACCCTTCCTCCCCACTCAGAGCTAGTGTTAGAGACTGTAAATTAGGTCAGTCTGTAAAAATTGACAATATTATCTGAAGGAGCTGCTTATATACAGTAGCAAGATAGAGGGTGCAGTGACATAGGTGGAGAGTGTCACGAGACAAATATTGCCAAAGGAAATTAAGTGGGAAATAAAAGACTGGAGTAAGCAAGAAAAAATTAGACCAATGCTTAGATGGGCAAAGAAAAATAAACTGTGGTGGTTGAGTAATAGCTATAGTAGGAGAGGAGGCAAGTATTATTGGAAATACATTTTTGATTTAAGAAAATGTTAACTTTAGAATTACAACTAGAAAATTATTAGGATAATAGTAAAGAAAAACTTGTATATTAGTATTTGTTGTAATTCATAATGTGTTCGACTTATTTATATATTACAGCGATTGAAGTAATGAAATAAAATCACATTCACTCGAGGGAAAGCTTTAAGGAATATTACTTTTCCTCATATAAAGTTGAATTTCATCATGAACTATTTTTTATTTAATCCATGAAATATGTTTTCATTGGTCATAACTAAAGGAATATGGATGGACTATGCATTCCTTATTAAGAAAGCCAACTAAAAAAAAACGAAATTCCTCAAACAAAGTTAAATTCCTTTGGGAATTCAGGAATGTAATATTTTGATCCCTGAATTATTGAAAACCATTGATCAGTTGGAATGTTTTATATTTTTTACAGATGCAAGTGGCATCTAAATTTGAAATGCAAATAAATTTATTTTGAAATCTGAATTTTTTTAATTGTAGATTTGGACAGCTGGGTTTAAATGATACAGAAAATCGCAAAGTTCCTACTTTATTGAGGCAGTTACGGTCACAGCGTATTAAATACATCTGTTGTGGTGAGGACCACACAGTAGCACTTACTCAGGTGAGTGACTCTGTAAATGCTATTTTTTTTTTTGCTGTGGAACAACACACCAATGATTTTAACTCTTAAGAGTTTCTGACTGGTGAATAACTGTACATTTTTACATTTGTAATAATAATGTAACCCTTGACCTACTGTACAATCAATTTATCTACAAATAACATATTGGAAAAAGAATTACTTAATGTAACAAAACCAGAATGCAGAATTAAAATAGCATTGGCTAAACAAAATGAACATAATATTTGCAAAGTTACTTCAATATTTTTTTTTTATAATTATAAAATCAGATCATTGAATTGGGGCAATAGAACAGCTAAAATGTATCCTATTTGACAAATACATTAGAATAAATCCAAAAAGGCAAGAATGTAAAATTAGATAAAGATAAGAATTTGAGATGAACATGTATTTAAATCTAAATAGCTTAGGTTACCATTATACAAAGAGACTTTTTTTTTTTATCAAAGCTGTGCCATGGTTGTATTTTCATAGATAAAAATGACTTGGAGTAGTTTGTAGCAATGAAATCTTAAAGATTATTTTTATGAACAAATTTTGAAAAGAGAAATTAGAATGTTAGTGAAGCAAGGAAAGGTGTGATTTCATGATTTCTGTATGACTGACTACCTACTGCATATTAGAGGAAGTGAGAAAGTAAACAGCTTGTTATCAGGAGCAAGTAAGAACACAATGGTTTATATTTAGCTAAAGTAAGAACCTCACTTGTAATTTGTAAACATGATAATTCACATGGATTGATGTCTACAAAAGTTACACAAAAGCTATGTTGACAAGCTTCTCCCAAAGTGCACAGCTTAACAAAAGACCAAGTATGAAAAGCTGTATGAGCAGTATTTGGCATGTGAAAAATGGAAGTCTGTTGTCACATTGGACAAGTCGTATGTTTACATGAGTCCCTAAAAAATTCTCAGCAATTTATTATCATCCTGTTAGTGATATGATATATTAAAATGGTAAGGAACATGTCACATAAATTTTTACAAGAGATTTGTGGCATTTGATGTTTTTTTACAGTTTTAATGATAAGTTAAACATCTGAAGAATTGAGAAAATGCCAGTCTAAATTTTTCGTACTATTTGGCTAACATGTTGACTGGACACCACTATATTGTAAAGGAATACCATATTTGTTTGAACTGTATATCATTAAGGTGTGACTCTATTAACAGAAAACATCCTGGATATCAGTGAGATGTGGCTCCATTGAGAGGAAACATCAACATCCATCCAAGTAAACTTCGGGTTTGAATCCCCATCCCACCAAACATGCTTGCCCTTTGTCCTTCTGGCTGTGGGGGCATTATAATGTGATGGTCAATCCCACTATTCATTGGTAAAAGTGTAGCCCAAGAGTTGGCGGTGGGTGGTGATGACTAGCTGCCTTCCCTCTTCTGCAAGATGCAAGTACAAATGGGAATCAACACTATAATTTTTACAGCAGAGCTGATGATTTTGGTTCAAATCTGTGTAATAACATGAAAGTATTTCCCAAACTTTAAGCTGTGGGTGTAATATAAGAGTGACAGTCAATACTTTGGCATGGATAGCGGGTGGTAGGGTGTTGCTGACTAGCTGCCTTCCCTACAGTCATTTATTCAAAAACAAAGATAACAGCATATAGCTGTAGCAGCTTTGCCATAAATACATACCATTCACAGACATTTCTCATTAGATTCTGTGCCTTTGGGCTGCACACAGTGTATCGACTATGTAAAGATGATGGACAACACTGATCTCAGTGTATAGTGCAAAAGCCTACAACAGCAGAAATTACCAGAACAATCACATAGAACAACATCAGTTATGGAAGAAGAGGGTGTAAAGCTTAGGTAGTCAACCATGTACAAACTCCAAGATGATGAACACCAATTTGTACATGTGTGCACATGTAAAGGGTGATAGTAGTGGAAAGTAATGAACAAACACCTGGCCAGATATATATATATATATATATATACAATATATACATTTTTTGTGTATGCATACAGTACAAACAAAATGCACTGCCCTGTTGGATATGACTGGATGTATAATTTTGTCCTACCCATATGTCTTGGCTCTAAGCATGTCCAAACAATTTTATATTTGGAACTCTGTATGACTGTGTCAGTTTCATTAATTGTGGATGCAATCTGTAAGTTTTACATCCTGTTTCATGGGCTACTTGTTTATGTGCACTGAGCAAAGCCACAGCTGTTTTTGTAAGCCTCCATTGATACCCCTTTTAATGTGCACATCACAGAAGTTTAAAAGGTCAACAAAACAATTATCAGTATTATAAATGACCTTCAGTAAATATCGGGCATGTATAAGCATTGGATTTTTAATTTACCTTTTGAGGGAATGATTTTCAATTAATAATCAGAATTTACTAGAATTTTTAAACAATTGCTAAATTCATTAACATGTACAAGAGATTGTTAATTTGATAGATAATTAAGTCCCTTGCCTTTTAAGAGTATTTTTCTTTCGCTTCTATACTTGAAGAGTTAAATTTTCCATTTCATCAAATTATTTTTAACTCAATTTCAATTTTCATATTTTCATTGATTTTTATATTATGGGGAATGAATCTCATAATCTATCATAACATACAAAAAAGAGTGTTAGTTTTTGAAAATAGTAAACCAAGTGCATATACACACTCTCATATAAGGAACTAAGTATGTATTTATAAATCCTGAAAGACTTCTAAAATACACAAAAATGAAAAATCAAATAAATGTTTTGACCTTTTGTAATTTGCTTTGAATTTTGTGTCAATGTGTAATATAGATACTAGAAAAAAAGTGCAATGATAAATTGAAGTCCAAAGATACAGCTTTTGAGTGGTTGAGTGGATTGTTTATTTTTATTTAACCTTCTTATGATGTTTTGACCACTCGTGTGGCCATCATCAGACACAAGCACAAGCACTTTGTTCCAATTCAGAAAGCACATAGGGTGACACTTGTGTTTTGATATAAATTAGGTTTTAGTTCACGATTATTAATTAATGCTTTTATTCTTCTATTAATGTTGTTCTCATTGCATAATATTTATATATGTACATATATAATATGTATAAGATTTAGTTAGTTAGTTAGTTTCAAAATGTTTTAAAATTTATTTGATATCTTGTTTCTAAGTGTTACAGTCTTGTGTACTTCATTCATGTTTGCTTATTTTCAAACTATTAAAAATCTGGTTTTTAATATAGGTTTTTATAAATTCTGAAATATACTTGTAAATTTGTTTTATAATCTTGTTTTGTAAGATGCAGTGTTTTAGTGCTTCTTAATATGCATGTGTATGTATAAATGTACATCAGTTTACTTTGTTATCTTTTTCTCTTTAGGATGGAGGAGTTTTTACATTTGGAGCTGGTATGTATGGTCAATTAGGACATGGTAGTAAAAGTAATGAAATTCTTCCCCGACGTGTTCTAGAACTCATGGGCAGTGTTGTTACTCAGGTGGCTTGTGGTAGGTAAGTAACAAAATTAAATTTACTTTGAATTGCAACAAATATACATGAAGGTATTGATAGGTATATAACACAAATAACACACATGCACAAGCATACTAATGTAACTCAATAATTAGTTGCATGATTTCTTCATTTTTGAATTTTAATGTCATAATTAATACACTGTTATGTGCATAAATCTTTGATTTTTTTTTCTTTTTATAATTTATTTCAAACATATGACAATAGCTGGTTAGTTGTAAGATTGATATTTTATGGAAAGTTACTATGAATGACTTTGTTTTAACTGAATCATTCTTACTTTACAAGTGTACTACAATTTATCATCGTCGAGTACATCATTTACCTGAAAAAGTATAAATAAAAGTGTAACAGCTCAAATTAGTTCATATACTTAAGCAATTATATTTTAGATGAAATTGGATTTATTTGCTACTTGTAAATGGAATTAGAGTATAAATTATTGTATATCAGAATTGGCCTAGTTTAGTTTATCGTATTATTCATGTGTAGGGTACAGATACTGTAATTTATTACTTTGTAATTTGAGACTTTAATCACCTGAAAGTGAATAATATGAACATCTTCGAGATACGGTGTTAGGTAAGTTAGATTAGTTTTGTCTTACCTAAATGGCATAAACAAGGTTATTTGTGCCATTTTTATCCAAAAAAGAGGTGTAGATATTAATTATAGTATTAACCATAATTTTTAACTTCACTGCAGTATCATCCATGTTTTTACAAAATATAAGTGTTAAGGTTAAAAAAAATTAGAAACTAGTATTGATAGGTAATATTATTTTATACTTTGCCCATTTAATTTTGAGATCTAATACCAATTATTATTCAAAGGTATGTTATTAGGCAAACAGAAGCTCAGATTTAATGAAAGAAACTGAGGACAAAATTTTGATATTAGTATGCCATGACTTATGCAGCACAAATAAGAAACTGAAATTAATTATTTAAAATTATTATTGCACTAGCTTATTTTGTTTGATGAGCACCACATGTGTATATAGAAAATATTTCTAATAAATATGAATTGTGTGAGTAAAAATTTGTTGAAATAAGGTATATGCAAAACAGTATATATGTTGCAATGTCTAAACATGTAGTTAGGCCTAAATAAAATGTTTTTAATTGTGTACCAGATTTAGTGTTGAATATTATTTATGATTTTAACTTTATACACAAGTGCCAAAATACAATAACATAATTTATATTATTATATATGTTAATAGAGAAGAATTCTTTTTAATGCTAGGAGACAATTAATATTGTTGGTTGATTATATATATACACACACACACATTAATATAATTAATTTTTTTAACAGGTTTCATATTTTTTAAATGTTACTTTAACTTATTACTTTTGTCCCTAGGTGTCATACATTGGCTTACGTACCTGGTCAAGGAAGACTCTATACTTTTGGCCTTGGAGGAAGTGGTCAACTAGGGCTAGGAACAACAACAAATTATTCCACACCTATGGTCATACATGGCCCTTGGGTTAACCACTGTACAGATTTAGCTGTAATAACATGTTCTTCGAGTGTTTCTAATATTACATCCATACACCAAATTCTAAACAGTGAATTAAGTCAGTCACAGTCTGAGAGAAAAAGTGAAGACACATTAGTGTTACATTCTAGAAAATCTGAAAAAAATTCAAATGATATACCTGGAGCATGTGTTCAGTCCACTTCATCTCAAGGAAAGAAAACAAAACACAGTTTTAGTGATGAATCAGAATTAGGTTATAAAGGGACTGACCCAGTAGTGGAAATGGAATGGAGAGAGTCTGATCCTGGACAGAATGAGTTAAAGATGGAAGTAGAGGAAGGTATAACATTTTTTAAATTAAAAGTTGGCATAAATGAATATCTTAGATGAATCATTAACCATATCTTAGAACTATTTAAATTAGGTAACGTAGTGGATATTTCTGAACTTTAGAGACTGAATATTATATTACTCTAAAATGTTTCCCTGTATGAGTAAATGTTTTAGTAAATAAAATATGTGGCAGGCAACTTTTAAAAGAGTTGAATTGTTATTTTAAGTTTAATAAGACATGCTTTATTTAGCTGTGGCATTGTAACTCATAGAATGGCTCTGAGTTTTTCAAGTACAAACTTTTAGTTCATAGCTCCATCATTTCTTGACCGATTTGACATCTAATTACAGTTTTGGACTCAGAAGGTCAAACCATTTCGATTGATGTATTTGATCACATCCAAGGTCTCATAGATTAATTTAATCTAATCTTGCCTAAAAGAATTTCAATTTGAGGGTAGGCTGGTAGAGATCTTGATAAGTAATAAAATTGAATCAGGTATACGCACACCCCACACTTGGTATTGCTGGTGCACAAAAGTATACCTAAACAAAAAGGAAATAAAGGTCTCATAGGCTAATTTCCTCTAATTCTGCCTAAAACATTTTCATGTGCCATGGCTATTGAGGATTTCCTCATTATTTTTTTTAATCAGATACCAGTTTTCAATGGTATTTTTCAGATTATGTAAGTCATGAAAAGAAATTTATAAAAATCTCAAAATTATTTTATTATTAAGAGTGATCTAGGAAAGTGAATTTTTTGAGCTAACTAGATCATGAATTTTTTATTTAAGATGCTCTATTCTCATAAATATATTTTTATATACACTTCACATACCAGTAAACTATAATGACCTTCATAAGTCTGGAGCATCTCCAATTATAGCAGAGAATCAAGTTTCAAATATACAATATTCTACTTTTAAACACTTTAAAAACAAAACCAAAGATGTACATTTACTGCTATAATTTAAACAATGTTCCTCTTTCATAATACCAAACATTTCAGTATTATTTGAACAAGATCAAGTTTTTGTTTTCATAACATCATTGTCGTATTTTGTTTCTAACAAATTGATCCAGGATTGTGTGTGTTTAGTAATTGTCTCAGTTTTTTAAAACCAGTCATTTGCACAATCATCAGCATGAATATAAATAAGTTCTTCTAATATTTCCTCATCCATCTAATTTCAAATAAAAACTGGATATTATTTCCAACTAACTAATTAAATTGAAACCTGATCTTTAGCATCATAAGCCTGCAGTCTTATTGATGAGTCAGTGGGAGCACCAAACCCAGTGAAAATACCTGTGGTGGGTTCCTCATCATCAAATTTGAGTTTTTTTATATGTGTTTGATTTCAGGCAGGTTTTTAAGTTTGTCTTTTATTATATTTGTGAACTATGTTATAGGAGCTTGTGTTAATTTTTTGTGGCAGTTAGTATCATTAAGTGGGTTAGTAGTTTCAGTAACATAGTTCTTTTTGTTTAGAATATAAACAGAGCCAACTTTGACAGGAGGTTTTATTATAATATTTGTGTCAGATATAAAGTTTTCATGATCAGTTCTTACTTTAGAGATAAGGTTATTTGTATATTTTGAAGACAAAAGCTTCAATAACTCATTTTTTAACAACTTTAACCCTTTTGCGTTAGGCTCATGTAACTTGCGGAAATCGAGTCACGAATTTCACTTGTACACAATACATTTGGTAACTGAGATTGCTTAGTGTATCCTCTCAAAAACTGTTAAGATCATAAGTATCTTGTACTCAAAGAATGATATGGTAATTGTTTTTAATAAAAATATGTTATTTATCTATTGTAGTTATTTGCACTCAAACTCTTCAAAAAATTGAGTGCAAGGTGATTTTAATTTTAAGTATAAAAATACTTTTCTTCATCTTATAGTTTCATATTTCTTTTACATAATCTCTAGAACCTCCTTAAAGAATATCTAAAGTTTTTTAAGGTAACTATTTATTTTTCGTTTTCTCTATCATGTCACTAACTCTAAGTATTATCATCAATGTACAATGCAATGAAATAATTAGAATTAGGAAGTAGAACAAAAAAGTGCATACCTATTGGTTTTTGTAGAATATCTTTAAAGATTTTCCTTTCGTTAAGTTTGTAATTTCATGTCTTTTCCTTTTCCCATATTGTTAATGTTTAATATTTTATTTTCATTTCTTGTTCTTTACCACTTATTATTCATCTCAACATAAGTCAATGGTGCCCTCGAGGCATATTACAGTGTGTCTGGGAGACATATGCAACCCTTCAGCAAACCTTTTGTGCACAATGTAATATCATAAGCCTTGAGAACTAATGCCAGGTGTGGTGTATATTTAGAAAATATTCAAACCTTTTAGTTATGCATTTCAAAACATAAATAATACATAATTTATTAAAATATAAAAGTAAAACCTAAATATAATTTAAGTGTTACATGTATGTATATATCACCACTTAATACTTCACCACCTACTTCCATTTTTGAACATCTCACACAATCAAACAGGAATGCATACCCACCAAATGATAAGAAAAACTCTCTATACACATGTGTATAGTTATTAGAAAGAGCTCAACTGTTATTTTGAAATTGGTATGCAGTTGTCATCAAGGAATACATGTAACTGATTGCATAGACACATAGATTGCACAGATGTTACATACACTTGTGTATAGTTATTAGAAAGAGCTCATTTTACATTATAATCTAACAACTGTTATTTTGAAATTGGTATGCAGTTGTCATCACGGAATACATGTAACTGATTGCAGTATTGTTCGCTGCTTGATTGACTATGGTATGTATGGTTGTTTCTTACCTCAATGTGTTATAATTAGAGATATATATATTAAAATTTGTTTTTCATTACATTTTCCAAGGTCTTTAGGAACAATGTTTTCATTCACAATTTGTAGTTCAGTGTTGTGAGAATACCTCTTGGCTTTGATTTGATTTTTTTATTTTTTAGGAAAAGGGGGTTCAGTATTTCATATTAATTTATTGAGAATCTAATGTTAGTCAGGATTGCATTTATGAAGATAAATAAAGTTAGAGTTTTCTTTAAGATTATTAATAATTTTTACAGAAAATGTTTTGTGATTTTCATGAGTTTTAAAGAAATGTTTTCATAAGTTGGATGCCATGGATTGCAAAATTTACTATTGCTTAATCTTATTGTAATAGAAGCTTTCAGTCTAGAAGACAAGGCTGTTGTTGTGATGAAATGTTGCATATTGATCATAGTTTGTGTGTTTTTGAAATAGTTTCTGAAAATGTTTTATGTTAGAAAATCCATGTATGTTTTTTGGTGTATATTAAGTATTAGTAGTAGTAGGAGAAATGTGTTTCATTTAATGATGCAAGAGAAGAAGAGGACATAACATCCTGAGATTGGTTAAATTTGTTTTCATTGTAGGTAGAAAACTGGTAAGTAACAAAGAGATAGACGAGTTAGAAAAATAATAAGTAAGAAAGAGATAGATGGGTTGAAAGTTACTAGAAAAGTTTTATCAGTTGAAGAGGAAGAAAGAAGTGAAGACATAGACATGATGGAAGGAGTTGCTAATACATGGTTGATGTTAGGAGTTTTAATGGTAGCAACACAGACTTGAGTTTCAGTAGTGGGAAGATAGAATGTTAAAAATTGTTAAGAGGAAAGAATTTTTGAGTAGAAACAAACTGGTAAAGTAGAACTGGATTTAGGTTTAGGGAGTTAGTTTGCAAGGACGTGTGTTGCCCTTCTATTGGTGGACGGCTTTGGCAGCATGATATTATTATGCAGTAGCACAATTCACAAGAAATATAGGGGAGATTAGGTGAGAGTTGCTTAAAGACCAGTGGCATGCAAATCTGTATTCCAGATGCAGGGGGGAAATAGCTTAAGTGTGTGAAGAGGTATCTATCAGAAATACATTTCCAGGAAAGGAAAATGTTAGCTTTTGAGAGAAAATTGAGAGGAGTTAGTAGGGCTTATTGTAGATGTGTATAAGTGTAGAGTGGTATTGGAAGATAAATATAATGAATTATACTTCTCATAAGGGCCATTATATTTTTACTGTTACATTTTTTAATCAGTCTATTAGGGTTTTTGAAACAGAGGAAGAAAGTATAATAATATTTCAACCATGCATTAGAAAACCACACAGTTGACAGAAAAATTAACCAGTAAAATGATAATTATCATTTGTATGTATGTATTGTATAATTTGATACATTAAAACATTTGTATATGCATAAACACATTTGTTTTGGTTGTTTTTCCTTTGTACATTAGAACAGTCATTTAGCTGCCTGAAAATCATATTGTTCTGGCATGATTTCAGTGTTTGTTATATGGTATATCTTTATTCTTGCACCAAGGCCTAGATAAATAACTAACAGTATAATTCTTTCAATAATCATGTTATTTCTTATCAAAAACCCAATTATCATATTTAGTATTCGTGAAAGTCAAAAAATAATGTTTCATTTATTATTCATTTTAAACTTGTTTGTGGCTTTAAAAAAATCTCTCAAGCCCTTGTCATTAAGCATACCTTACCACTCCAAGTACTTTTAATGCCTCCACCACTTTTAGAAGCAAAGTGGGGCATGCTGATTTGCCCCTGTTTGTCCATTTGTCTATCTACCCTGATTTTGTAAACAGGATATCATGAAATGGGATGGGATGCACAGATTTTGACCAAACTTACACAACAGGTAATACATTCAAAGTTCTAGATCTGATTAGCTTTTGAAGGGCATGTGTCAAAGGTCAAAGTTACTGGTACATAGTAAATCTTCTCTATCCTTGTGGACACATACCAATACAGGATGAATGGATATTGACCAAATGTGTACAACAGGTACCAAATACAAAGTTTTAGACTTAAGTTTTGAAGATCATTTGTAAAGGGTCAAAATCAATTGCTATTAGTGGGGGTATAGGTTTTTGTAAATACAAATTGCACTTGTTTTTTGCTATTGCTGTTAACTGCTTCTACACAAAATATACCACCCACTTGATAAGAGTTATATATATATATATATATATATATATATATATATATAT
>NW_013665674.1:1352006-1353215 GCF_000517525.1 Limulus polyphemus | reverse complement strand
AAATGTAACAAACAAATTTTTTGTTTGTATGTGGTTTCATTTCTCCTTTCTTTTAGTCATGAAATTTGTTTGATACAGTAAATTTGAAACAGGATGAGAATGAGCTTTTTTTTTTTTTATGAAATTTCGATTACAATAATTAACTTTAACAAATATAATATTGCCTGTGGCTAGTATCCTAAGGGTTAAGCACCAAGGGCTGTAACATAAAAGGCTAAGACATAGTTTATGATCACTGAGTAAACAGATTTTTTTCAGACAAGAACAGTGCATGATTATATTTCTGAACTATAAACTTTACGATAATGCATAGTTTCTGTTTAAAAAGTCAGTGAAAATTGACACTCAAAATGTATCTTACATGTAAATAATGTATTTGGTTACGAAAAGTAAACTTTTCAAATATGGGGTACAAATATATATATATATATATATATATATATATATATATAAAATTATAATTATATATTAATATATTTCAGGTTTGGCTACAACTGCTTCAGAGAAGCACAAAAAACAGGATACTGTAGCTGTATCTGGAAAGGAAGACAGTTATGTGGATAGAAAAGAAGAAAAACATCTAAAAATTTACAAACTTGTTTGTGGAGGAGATCATACCTTTGTTTTGTGTACACCTTATGATGTAAGTAACCATTTTGGAATTCCTTTCTGTCTTTAATAGGACCAATGAAAGATCATTTCCATAATTAATATTACACTAATAGTATTTTAGAATTAATTTTCTCAATCAGTTCCAAATTTGGTATTGGAAATGAAAATTTGCAAGTACTTATCCTATACTATTACTAAATCATGAACCATGATAGCAGTTCGTAATAGGGATTGCCCAGAAATTTCATAAAAAGTCTGATAAAATATACAGGCAAAAAGCATCTTAAAAAGCAGACTTGTTCTTGAAACAACACTCAAGACCTATCTCAATGGCTAAGGCTGCTAAAATATTGATAATAGCAAAAAAAGTTGGTTTTCTGATTGTTAGACAAAATTCAAAATTCATCCATTTGTTCTTCATATTATTATTATTTATATTATTCTTGTTTCACGAGACTACAGAAAAAACGGCTATGAATATTTTATTCAAACCTGGGCAAACCTGCTAAAAAACTCCTGTGCAGGTGATAGGACTATTTTATGCTAATTCTTGAAAGAAAAGGAAAGATTTTACCAGTTTTTTCATGGCTACTCTTC
>NW_013665674.1:1344053-1351061 GCF_000517525.1 Limulus polyphemus | reverse complement strand
GTTCCCACCTCTTCCACTTCATCTTTGGCTCTTTTTGTTGAGGCAGCCACCATCTGACATCTTACATCCATTCTGTAGCTCAAGCTTCATGGGTGGAGGTTTTGTCACATTTCTATGTCTTTTGCAGCTTGGTTGTATTGCCTGCAGGAGGACATTGTGCGGGCTGATATGTGGACCTCCCCTAATACATTTATCTCATTATTTGCATGATCTGGCAGTTTCTTCCCCTGTTGATTTTAGGGGGATGAGCATTTTCTTTACTAATCTTGTCTCTTCTTTCCTTTTCTGGGTCTGTTACATCTTTTTCATAGGATCCCACTTTGTGGCAACTGTTGCCCAGTCAGGTGTGCTTTTATCAAATCAAGTCTGCATCAGCAACAACCACTAACACAATATACTTTATCTAGGTTGCTACAGGCTCTTTAGAAATGAGGTGTTCCATAAGACCACCTAGAGGCAGACTGCGTGGTATTACTGTACTGTGCTGGACCACCACTTATGGACTATCAAGAGTAAAACATAAGGGGTTCCTGCTCTTTCCTGCCAATCAGTGGATTGCATAAATCTGGGTCGGTTTGCTTTTAAAAATTTACGGAACTTGGTTCACCTATTGTACTGTTTCCAGTGCATTGTTCCTCAGGACTCCCCAATGCACATTACCCTCTTGTATTCTACTAGTGGAGATAGGGAGTTCTTACCAATCCCAGTTTTCAGTCATTGAAGTGGTGGACAGAGGTTATTCTTCCACAGTGTTTGAGTAACTTTTCACCACTCTTGGAGAGGAGGGTGAAGTTGGTGGTCCTTCTTCCTGGGTCCCTGGATGTTTTATTCCCCAGATGTTGGTAGGAGTGGCACCAGCCCAGGTGATAGCCTACTTGTAATACTGGTTCAGATTTAATGCTCAGTTATCCAGTTGTTTTGAGTCTGGCCCTTCTTTTTTATCAATATAGGTTCAGGACATTGTCAGTGGAAGAGGGTCCATTGTCTCCTTGTAATTCTGAGTGCAGAGTGGTCCTATCCTGGATCCTTGGTTGAGCACTACTTGTTCACATCTTGCCCATAATTCTGGGGGTAAGTGGAATTTACCTTGCCCACATGGTTGGGGAGTGAGGATGAGTGTTTGTTCACTTTGCTGTTGCTTACCTTCTCGTGATTCCGGTGGCTCGGAATGCATCACTCTTTGGCTACAGGTTGGGATCCACTCACAAGTATATATATAGATAGTACAGTCCAATTGCCCTGGCCACCAATGTGTGCGACATATGGATTATGGCCCTATAATTCCAACTACAAGCAGTAGAAACTTGGCTATCTGGTTGGGGCCTGGCCAGTAGTGATAATAATTCATGTAAAATTTGACCCACAATACATGAATTAAGTTCTGGGTAAAGAGCATACCTGTTCTGGATGTAATGCAGTTCTCCCACTAGGGTGCTAATTTTCTATTGGCATAACCATGATCTATGAAGACACACATTCTGTATAGATAATGTCCTCACTGGCCCCTTCACCTTATCAATGTGGCATTCTAGCTATAGTGTGAGAATAGATAAGTGTGTTTTTGGAAGTTAACATTTTCTTAAATCAAAAATGTATTTCCAATAATATTTTCCTCTGCTGCCACTCACCCGCTCTTCCTCCCCACTAAGAGCCAGTGTTAATGATTTCAGATTGGTTCAGTATTGAAAAAGTGAGAATATTATCTGACGGAGGTGCTTATGTACAGTACCAAGATAGAGGGTGCATTGATATAGGTGGAGAGTGTCACAAGACAGATATCACCAAAGGCAATTAAGTGGGGAATAAAAGATTGGAGCAAGCGAGAAAAAATCAGATCAATGCTTAGAAGGTGAAAGGAAAAGAAATCCTAGCAGTTGAGTAATATCTGTAGTGTGAAAGGAGGTAAGTATTATTGGAAATACATTTTTGATTTAAGAAAACATTAACTTCTTGAAGCAAGTTGTTGAACAATTCTGTTGTGATTGTGTTGTTCTTATTGTGTAGGAACCTGTGATGGTATGGACTGCATTTTGTGTATTATTCATAAGATTTTGAATGTTCATGAAAATAGTCTTAAATGAACACAATTTGTATGAGCCATCTTTTAGAACTTATCTGAAAACATGCCTTGCAGAATGGTAGCAGTTAAGGTTGATGCTACACTGCATTTCATCATTGATCACTAACATCCTTTGTATGAGCACATTGATCGGATAATTGTGAGCAGCTACTTCACATAAGTATGAAACAATAAAAGCATATTTTCTCTTTCCAGATACTGATGTTTTCAAACGTATAAATAAGGTTACTCTTAATTAGCTTTAACAATTGATATAAAATTTAATCTACAGTTATAAATGTATGATTCTTATATTAAGACATAAAGAACAATACTTCTCCTACAAAGTAATTTCTTATGCTTTTAAAATAGTGCCTTTTGGCAACAATGCAAGAGTGTCTTCCTTGCAGTTATTTTTCTTTCTTTCTTATGGTATAATTGACTTTTTTCAAGTCTTTTTATATGGGACATCCATATTTTGTCTTTGCTTTCTTTAGGCACTTGTATATCCTAGAGATTTCCGTGTACGCCAACCAGAAACTCAGATATTGCCGGTAGACAACAAAGTACTGGAAGAAGTTGCCAAAATCTCACCAGACCAACCAGTGTCTCAAGAATTAATGAAGTCAGAAAATTCTTTTTTTTTTTTCTGTAACAGTTAATATAAAGCTAAGAACTTGACTAAGCTGAACTATATGCTATTAAGATAAAACAGCTTAGAAAAACTTGGTTTAATTTCATGTGTGAATGACCTGGGTCTAAATATTTATGATTAAGAGTCAATATAAACAGTAGTAACTTTTTAATTTACAAATTTAGTTTTAGTACAGTTGTTATCCCTTTACTACCTTATCTGTTATCATCATTTGTTTCCACAGTCTTAAACTGTTATTTTTAGGCTTGTAGAGCAGTAGGAAACAGCATTAATAAAATATTGTTTACTGCGATAACTAGGATTATCTAGTTTTAAAAGTTAATGTAATGTATAAAGTAATAGTTGTAGCATTTAGTGGATTAATGTGAGTTTTTTTTCATCAAATAAATTTTTTAGTAGAACTATGAACTATGTAATTATGAGATAAGGTAGTATTTTAGTGAATGGTGAGTATAGATCAGTCGAAATTGTAAACGTTTTCATTTATTTTATGTTGTGGACCACGTACTTCATTTTGATGATGAGCTGTTAAAAATATATACACAGTTGGTGAGTTGTAAGCATTTTAAAGTTTAATTTACAACATAAAATTAAAAAAATGAAGTGGAATCAGTATGAATTCCTCATCTAACATCTGTAAAATATTTTTTTGTTTTTATATTTTAGTATTGTATGAAGTCTTTTTTTTTGGACACAGTTTTACACTTTGATATACATGCAGGGTTTTGAGTATTGTTTGTGAACACATCATCAAATATGAAAATTGGTTCTCTTTAATCTGTTAATCATTTTAATTTGAGTAATTTGATCGTCCAGATTCATGATTTCTTTTTCAGCTACTTGGAAACTGTGTTTGGTTCAAGTGCTTGTCTCAATGGTTCTTATTTGAAGTCAGTTGATGCTCACTATGACTGTGGGAATGAAAACCATGGTATAGAACTAAATGCTGCTTATTATGGCTTTTTATGTATCAGGCAATCTCAGCATGAAGTTATTTCAGAATTGGTGAGAATTTATTTTTTTCACTTATAGACAAGAAACAGATTTTTGAATCAGTTTATGAAATACATTGTATGAAACAAATATCAAATGGGCAGAAACATTATTTCTTGATATGCTGGTATAAAATATGGATATTGAATGTATGAGCTGTCTATATAGTTGTATATAGGAAGAAGAAGAGATAAAAACTGTTATTGTTTCTTTCATCCTGCTTGTACACTACTTGCCTTGATCTATTTCCCACCTAAATCATGTGTTTTGACATGAATTGTGCTGTTACTTCATGTAATTATCTTACAGTAATAACCCTTTACAATGGGAGGGCTACACATTCTCTGTAGGCATTAGATCCCCATAAGCACTTGCACTCAAAATTATCTTCATTCTTAAACTTGGTACTAGTGTTAGCAAATGTGTTTAATTTTGATTTTCAGTTTTGAATGATTTTGCATGATGCTATTGATTTAATTTAGTAATCCTTAATATCATAGTTCCTGTCTTTCTGTTTCTTTTATCAGTGCATGTGTATTTTTCATTTTGACTTTAGTGAGATTTATAATTCTATTTCTCACTTTTGTTCATTTCTGAAGAATGGTAAGCTTCAAGCTGTGTTAGGGTTACTTTTGACATTGGTTTTAAACTCTGCTAACAAAAATTATTCTATATCCTTGCCTGTACATCAAATTGATTTGTGCATCAACTGTTTTCTGTATGTTTCTGTACTTGAATTTCTAGGCTTATGATATATTAATTTGCCAGGCCATGAGCCTTTCTTTTAGGGTTCTCCTAATTCCATGAACCTGTTCTTAGCACTTGTTGCATACACACACACACACACATATATATATATATATATTCACACACACACACACACACACATACATACATACATACACACACAAATAAAGAAAAAAAGTTTTCAAGAAAGGAAGTAAGTGTAGAGATGGCTAATATCAATTTTTAAAAAACTGCAAACAAGGTAGTAGGGATAACATTTGCATCACTCCTACATAATACCACAGGCACACAGTGTAGTAGAATGTTAACAAACAAAAAATAGGATAAATTAAAGCCAGTTGTGATTGAATAATTATATATATTGCTATATTTTAATTCTTGCCTGTACTATTATTTGGGGATGATGCAAATGCCATTCCTACTACCTTGTTTGCATTGTTACATTTACTTGCTTTTTTGAAAGGTTTTTTCATTACTTGTTTTTTTTTAATACAGTGTTTCAATAGACATAGTAAGGTTATATTTACAACCAAGTTCGTAATACAATGAGTTTCCAACTGTAATATTTATTGCTTATCTATTATTGGCTGGTATATCCTATTTCACCCTGTACTTAAGGTTTTTAAAGGAACACCAAAATTCTGTAGAAAAGCTAACTTAATGGGTAATGATAACATCGTTTACACTAGAATTATAATCTTTTTGAAAAATTACTACTAGTTATTAATTACACTTATATGAGTGGATACTCTGTTTGTAACTATATCACCTCAATGAAATTGGTTGACACAATTGTTTTGGTTTTTGAGTTATCATGTAATTAAAAAAAAAGGGCAAAAAAAATATGAACAAGGAATTCAATCGTTTTTGCTATGATATTTACAGACAATTCTAGAACTTGTGACTCAGTCATCACATAGATCTTGTTTTAAACAGAAACACTGTAAAATATTGTAAAGTTACTGATGATCTATTGAGGAGATACTTGAAACACCAATTTTATGAACAATCCAAGCCATACATACATTAACAGTGCCACTGCCTGCCTGATTTAGACTTAGACACACACATGTATATATATATATATATTTATATATAGGTAGATAGCTATAATTCTGAGGATATTTTCAAACATTTCTACACTATGAACTCTCGTGTTTCTGCAGCTTTGTTCTCTCAGTACTCTACCTCTGTTTATGAAGCCAAAATTTCATATGGAATGAGACAAGTTATATACTATGTTTTTTGCATAACCTGAGGTATTTGTATAATGTAATGTTTTGAAACTCCCTACAGCTTCTACTTTGTTTATGGCTATTGGAGGTTTTTTGTCTATGGAAGATGTTACTGCCAGTTTTCACCATTAAATGTATTTTGCCTTTCTTACAGATTTCTCCCTATTTTGTGCATTCTCTGTTCCTCAGCCTGACCACAAGGTTGATGTTTTGTCCAGCTATTTCTCTTGCCTGGTTTTGCTCTTGCCTCGTCAGTCTCTGTTGAGGAACAAGTTATTTATTTCTCTCTTTGTTGATTTTGTCAGGTTTGTATTATGTTTTCCCTTTCTTTTGTGTTCTGTTTCTTCATATACGTTTGGCCACCTCAGCTCTTTTGGTTCTGATTCCACAACTGGCTGTTTTGGTTGTGGACACCCTTGACCTGTATTGATTTATTTTTTTCTGTATGTGTTCTCTACATGTCTACTATCTGCCTTTCCCCACATGTCTTGGTGATGTTCTATGACACTCTCTGTTAATTTCTCTGGGTAGCACCTTATTGGTTAGCTCGGTCTTAGATTCCTTTTCTACACATACTAGCATTTTAGGCACCTCTTTTTCTTTCATCATCCAGGTTTTTCTTCCTTCCATCTTCTGTGTTACTTTTTCATCTGCGAGTGTTGTTACTTTATCTTTGCTGATGGGATTGTCTGTTCATTTCTTAATGGGCTGTTTCTCGTATTGCATTGCCCTTCTATTTTTTTCCCACTTGATTCATCCTTTCACTCTCTCTTTCCTGATGCAGTTGGACATTTTTATCACCATGGTCCAGTAGCCATTTTCTGCCCATGAGCATTCATCTGTTGTCTGTCATTTGGACTTCTTTACCAAGCTGTTTTACCAGAGGTCGTTGGTTTAAACCATCATGGGTTATCATATGGCCTTGTCAGCCAGCTTTCTACCTTTTCACCACAGTTCCAACTTTACTTCCCCAGTCCTTTTACCTTCTTCTAGTCCTTCTTTCCTTCCTTTTTTCCTCATCTGGCTCACTTGCCTGACTGGGGCCTTTTTGTGATCCTTTACATGCTCACTTAGACCCTGTTTGAACCCCTGGCCACTTATTCCTTCTCTTAATTTTCCTTGAAGGCCTCTTTTTTTTTTCTTTCTTGAGTTGTTGCCATTCTGATGTTCCTTGTATGCCTCTTGTATGCTGTTATACAAATCTTACTCCCTTTTGTTTCCTGACTTTTCTTTTTTTCCTTACACATAGTCAAAGCTGCCCATGGGAGTGTGACTTTCCCTTTTCTTCCATCTCTCTTTTTCTGCCGACAATAGATGGT
>NW_013665674.1:1316131-1343147 GCF_000517525.1 Limulus polyphemus | reverse complement strand
GATGGTCATTTTTGGGCCCCATTTGAGCAATCTGGTGTTGCCCTCAATCACTATTCTATTTATGTAACTCTTTCTCATCCAGGGATCTTTTGTCCACTGCTTTTACCCCTCAGGTGCAGCACTTCATCTGAGTTGTTTGTTCTTTCCCAGAGAATGACACAGACTCTGTCACACCACTTCTTATCAGCTTTATCCCTTGCCTCACTCTTGTTTTGTTGGTAACCATTGGATGAAATCTTACAGAGCAGGTGGACAACACCCAACTCACCTTCTTCATTATGTGATGGTTTTGTCTCTTTCTTGACTTTTTTTTCTTACTTTCGTCACCATTCTTCCGTCTACTCTCCAATTTCAATGAGGTAAATACCTAATTTAATTCTTTATCTACTTTTAATAATAGTCTCATCTCCAACTCGGAACCCACACAGTTGCCTGTGTTGTCTCATAAGGTGTTCTTATTTACCTAAATCTGCATTGAATCAGGGGTTACAATGTGTTTAATAAACTCATCTGCCATGGTTCCTGTGTGGCTACTGTTGAGATGAGGTTCTCTGTAAGACCACTGTGGTGGTACATACATACATTCTAGGCTGTACCATCCATGGACTATCACAGAAAAATTCCAGCACATGCTGGATTTTCAAAATAGGTTTCATGGAAATTCATTATACTTTCTTCAGTATAAGATATTTGCAGTGGTTTGGTCCAGTTGTGTTTGGGAGACTCTTGTCATTCCTAGTTCCAAAATGCTAGGGTGGCCAATTGGAGTTCATTACCAGTTGTATGGTCCCTGTGGAGAGAGTCTAAATTGGCAGCACAGTGCAATGGGAAGTAGAACAGGAGTGTCCATGTCATTGCAGTGCAAGTCATCCCCTGTTATATTGTATGCCAATTTGACAAGTTAGATGGAGTGAAGTGTTATCCTTTGGAAACAAGAAGGAATTTTAGTTCTCATTCCTGTATGTGTGATGAGTAAATTGTACAACATAAAACATGTGAAACTGTACAGTCTGATTATTGCCTTAGCCACATTACATCTCATGATCATCCAACCTATTTTGTGTAAATGCTCAGTTGGTCATATATTTATCCCTCTCATCCCTGGAACACATTGGCTCATTTTTGCCTTTTTTTTTCATACTTTTTTCTGGTTATAGAGTTTACCCTGTCTGTGAAGGACGTAGCCACTCATGAGTGTTGCCTCTCTAGTAAGTTGTGCTATTGGGTATCATTCTCTATGTGATTTCCCTTCTTGCCACCTGCTCTGAAGGGAGCTTGTGTAGGTTTTCGTGGTTGCTACTGTATGTGGAGAAGTAAGTTAATCATTTTGGAAGTTAACATTTTTCTAACTTGAATACATATTTCTGATGGATACTTCGCTCTTGCACACCTTCCACCCTTCCTCCCCAGTACTGGTGCACATATATACTTGCTTCATCTAAGAATGAACTTAATTTCAAGTGTAAGTCCTGGTAGAGGATGTGTTGTTCTCCTATTGGTGAAGGTTATTACTACATAATGACAAGTACAATTCATGCCAAAACATGATTTAGGTGGGGGATAGTTCAAGGCTAGCATGAGAAATAGCTACTGTGTGAAGATGGGTATGTTTCTATTAGAAGTACATTTTCAGGTAAGGAAAATGTTGACATTATAAACATATATATATAAATATATCTGTATTTTTGTTATGGTGGTTGCTGCAAGTGAAAACAAACTAAGTTTGGTTTTCTTATTATGCTATGGAACTTTGTTTTTCATCTAAAAAATACAATCCTCTGAAAATAATCTCATTACCCAATGAAACAGAGTGGTTTTTTATTGGTGGGAGGAGACAGCTTACTTCTAAAATTCAAAGTACTGGTTTGTCCAGTACAAATAAGCAAAAAAAAATATAAGTTTAAGTTGATTAAAAAGCTTTTTTGGTAATTAGAAAAGTACTGAAATAGGTTTCTCATTTTCATCAGCAATATTCATGTATTTATTTAATCTTGAGTAAAGGCCTTAAAAGTAAAAAATAAAATGATAAATTATGTTATAGATAGGTCAGAAATTTTTTTATTATCAGATTTAGAAACAATGAAATGAAGAATTAAAAGAGTGTTTAATTCAAATAAAAATTAGGCTTTTGATTTTCATTATGCTTATAAAATGATTTGATAAAAATGTATGTGCTATATCAGTTGTATATTGTGTATGGTTTTAGTTATCTTGATATTATAAATGTGGGTAGAAGATTTCAAGGCTTAGCATGTTTCGTAAGTAAGATTTTAAATCACCAAAGTACAGTATAAAATAATATTCAAAGTGCTGTTTTTGTTGGTTTGTAAAATATCAGCATGAAGTTTTATTTTGAAGGTTTATGAAAGGTGTTGGTCACATGTTCTTATTTGTTTGCTCTTAAGCTCTGCCTGGTCTGATATATATGTATGTACACGTGTTAGACCAGTGTTTCTCAAACGAGCACATTTAGAGGGGGGGGGGGTTCATGAGCTGTCTGTGCTGAGTCAGCTTTTTTCTTTTAGTCCTCGACATGTTTGAGAGGTGCACATATCACCTTTGTTACGAACTATGATGGACTGTGCCAAGAAACATCAAGAATTTGTTCATCCTTGTAAAGATAATGGGGAGTTGTGATGACCAACGCTTGGATGCAGGGGTTGTCTGGCAAATCTGGCCGAGACAAAAGTTGTACTTGTAAATGTCTTACAGATCATTGATAAATTAGAAACAAATCATGACATAATTGATAGCTTCTAAAATAGGTGATTGTATGAAACAATGTACATTTGTTTACTTCACTTATTTTGGTTTTGAATGACCTATAGATTGGAAGCTGTCTTCAGAGAGATCTTCTTCCATCTCTGCCAGTGCAGCCTATTGATGTAGAGGCCATGCGAGTCTACCTCATATTGCCCATGTGCCACCTCTTTTGTAACCCAAAACAGTACCTTGGCACAATCATTGCTCCATTTATTCAGAGCTTACTGAAGTTGCCTGAAACGTTTGCAAGTGTGCTTGGTAAAAAGATTTTTTTTCTTCTAATAATGCATTAATACAATAAATTTGTTATCGATTGAACTAGATAATAATTCTATAACATTTTTATTAAATTCAACAAATTTGGTGTTTGCAACAGAGTGGCATATCAGAAATACTACAGAACTTGCTTAAATGAAACAATAAGAAGAATTGTTAATAAACCAAAGGAATTATTAAATTTATGCAGATTAGTGAATGCTTTTAAGGTGTTGAGTGTACACACCTGCATATCAAATTTCAAAATATAAGTAAAAATAGCAATTCTATTTCAACAATTTTTGACTAAGATATTTTAGAATTGTCATTTTGTTATACTTATTTTGTGTAGTTTGCAAAGAATGAAAAAAGGTTCAAACTTACATTTCTGTACAGCACTTATCAATATGTTTAGAATTTTTCTGCCAAATCCCAAGGCATATGTTTACATTTGGCAAAAAAGTATCATCCCTTAAGAATATAAATCTCAAGGTATTGCTTTCCTTCTCTTTAAATATATTAGAACAGCATCTGGTTTTCACCATTTTATGATCGTAGCATGTGAAGTGAACAACAAGTAATGAAATTAACTTTAAAGTAGTTACAGGCTAAGTTTAAATACCATTGATAGAACAGATTGTAAACTATTTGTATCAATCTAGGATCAATAAAGGCGTGTGAGAAGTGATTTATGGGTTGTTTTTGAGAAAGTGATTAGATGTAGCTCTTGTAGAGAACAACAAAAGAATATAGTGGGAAGCTTATAAAACTTAGGAATAAATTGCAGATATAGAAATGTTTTATAGAGACTTTAGGTTTCTTTAATTCTTGAAAACGTTTTTATGTTAAATTATATTTATTTGAAAGTAGCAGAATTTTTCCTTTATGATAAGACATTAAGTAAGCCTAGTTCAATTTAGAGAGTTAACAGCAAATTTTTCAATGACTCAAATCTTTCTTTATTGAATATTATTGTTACATTTATCATATTTAAACAATGCAGGTAAGTGAAATAAGTTATTATTTATTGAAAATAAACTATTCATTAGATATAAATTGATCATGACCAAGAAAATTGGTAGCAAAAAATATTGTTACTTAGTCTAACATGATGCCATTATGACAGGATAGGTCATAAGTCACTGATGAATGTTTAAATTCATGCTGTGTTATTAATCACTTATAGTCAGAAGTAGTGACTAGTGCAACTGACAAAATAAAACATAAAAAGAAATATGTTATTGAATATCAGTTAAGTTGAAACTGGTTGTATATATAATATAGATTTTTTTTATTAACAGTAAAAGCAATTGAAGTTGTAAAGACAAAAGAAAGTACTTTTATGTTTTTCCAAACTCTGTCTCAACATAATTTTTGAGATTTCACACTATAGAAAAAGTAAATCAAATCTTATGACTTTTTGATTCAAAAATTATAAAATTTTTAGGAAATGTCTAGCAAAACTAGTTAAAGTGGTTCAGTAATTCCACTGTAAGAAGGGAAAAATCAAGGAATGATGATAACGACACCCTCCCTCCTTCCTGGTCTGGAAAGGGTTAACAGTTGTTGTCAATTATGAAATTTTATCCCAATATTCTACTAAATTTGGTAGTTTCAGTATTTCAAAGGATGAAAAAAAAGAAAAAATTATACATATCTTCTGTTGCTTTTCTTGTGCTAAAACAAATAGGAGCTCCAATATTTTACAGTGTTTCTAAAGATCTTGAATTATTTAGCTGCAATCACCATTTTTGGTTTGTTTGCATGAAAAAGAACACTGTATTTTTCAGTCTTTATCAAATACTATAACACAGTTTGTTTTATTTTATGAAATAAGAATGTGTATTTATTTAAATTCATGATTTTTTTTTTCCACTGAAAAATTTCCAAATAGTGTACAGTGATTTTGAATTTAATTCTTGTTTATAGCTAATTTATTGCTTTGGTTTCAATGACTAAAAATGGCTGATACATTCGTATTGTTGATATGATATATGGTTGTCATTTTGAACCAGTAATCTTGAATCTAGTTTTTCCTTTATAATATTCAAAGAGTAAAATGTAACACTTAATTTACAGTTGAAAAGTAGAAAGCCTCTTTTTTTTTTCTTTTTGATACTGAAACTTTCCACTTTTTTATGTTATATTATTTGACAGTAATCTTATACCATCTAATCTGAAAAAAGTAGTCCAAATTTATGGTACTTTTTTGTGTTTTCATGAAGAACTAAAAACCTTATTGTCGCTGAAACAATATAGGGTCAGAAAATCTCTCACTTGTTTCCCAACATCATAATAACCAATTGGAAAAGTAAATAGGGCACTAAGTAGTTTTCATTCTGTGATAAGCTTATCTTTTTTCTATCACACATTATAATATGCTGTAATCTTCTACCAGATTTTACACAATTCCAGTGGTCTAGTGGTTGATTGCATAATAATACTAAAATTATTACGTAATATTTATATACATATACAATTTTCCTAGCTTGGGCATTACACACCACAGCAATTTAATAAACATTTATCTAAGAATCTTAAAAATATCTAACAACATATACAATTTCTAAATGTTTGACCTAGTGGTTGTGAATCAGAAAGTCTGAAGTTTAGGCTACATATCAGCTAAGATTAGCTAAACAGGAGGCATGTGCTTCTGTTTTGTTGCCCTCCCTCTTTTGGCAGTTCTAAGCTAGTGTTGGTAAGCCTGTCATAGCTGTTTAACCATAAGATGCTGTTCAGATTGAAGTTAACAATAACCAATTAATTGAAAACATAAATTTCCACTCCTCCTATTGAATCCTGCATTGAGCTCGTTCACTAAAATATTTTAAAATTATTTGCTATTTTACTGTAAAATTGTTTGTCATGACTTATAAAATTCAGTGAAATATGTTTTGGTCTAAAAATTGGATTAATAAAAACTACTCTATGTCTTAATTGGGATATTGTACTTTTATTTAGATAGATGGTGGGCTCAGTTAGAAGCAAGACAGTTTAAAAAGTTGGTGCAGGTAAGGGTATTAGTGGGTTTTTAACTAATTTTTTTACATGAAATTGTTGCCATTTCGTATACAGATGTCCTGTTTACAATTAAAAAAATAATTCTGAAAATTGTTTTTACTACTTAAGTGGATAAGAATTGTTATCTATCATTATAAAGACAGTTTGAATTTAAAAATAATTATAAAAATCATACTTTCAGTGTGAATCTTTTTTATGGAAAGTGTAAAAAAATATTATTTTTTAAATTTAAGTATATTAAAAATATTAGAGAACTTGAATAAACACAAATGAATTCACAGTTTTAGAGTCTTAAGTATGTGTAAACAATAAAATAAAATGTTGTATAGCCTGGGTAAACATCTATATTATTATTCTGCTTGTTTGTATGTACGACCGTTATGCTTTATGACTGAGAACCTGCTGCATAAGCATACGTAGTTAGAATGTTTCCCCAAGAAAAACTGCGCATGTGCATTATTCACTGAATGACAGTCTGCCTGCGGAAGAGAGCTGCAAAGCTCAATGATTAAGTCACTACAATTACTGTATGAAACAAGAAGTAACAACAAAAGGGGAATGTAAAAATACTTTACTAACCATTTTGTACAACAGAATATTAAAAACTTATCAAGGTTTTAAAGAAAGGTTTGACGTTAGGTCGTACAATAACATTATAAGTTTATTTATCGGTAGTATTAAGTACAGTAAAGTTTAGTCCTAACTAAACTAAAGTAAAAAAAAATGTACACAGATTACAGTGTTAATTTATCTCTTTATTGAATTTAGGCCTAAATAGAGTATGGCCTATATACAAGTGGATTTACACATTTCGCTGTCTACGATTACAATTTGTTTGTATTGTGCTAGAAATGTTATATTTAAAGAGGTACTGTTATGATAAAGATACTAATTTGGCCAGAAATGTTTTGCGGGTCTCTGCTAGTGTATAATAATCAATGAACAAGTTTATATCTGTATATAGACCAATATATATATTGTATTGATAACTATAAGGTAAATAATTAAATATGGAAAGTAAATAATTACAAATTATATTGTTAAAAAATATAAAGTTTTTAGCAGAAAAGGATCTCTTGAAATAAATGCTCAATAAAAACTTAATTGTCAAACTATGTATGAAATAATTTCCAGTTCCAATGAAGATCATTTGTTGAAAGCTTAGTTATTTTTATCCATTTTTTAAATAATTAAATATCTGAAATGGCATTTACTTTGCTGTATATATAGTTGCATTTATTTCTGTTTAACAAAATTATGGTCAAAGCTAATAATTGTTTAAAAATTAAGAATGAAAGCTTAGGTTTTGGTGAATTATTTAAAATAAAATATAAATTTTGAATAAATAAATTTATGACTTAAATTTGGTGATTGGTTTCTGTGTTTTTAAGCGCAAAGTTCCACAATGGGCTATCTTTGCTGTGCCCAGTACAAGTATCAAAACCTACGTTTTAACATTATAAACCCCCAGACTGCTGAGCCACTGGGGGTTTGGTGTTAAGAACTTCTGATCAAAATAGGTAAATGTGTAGATCAAAATTAAATTAATTTAAAAAGGTATTTATAAATTCATAACAATTCTTTTAAAGTAAACTGAGTTTATCAGTTGCATGTTCCTGGTTTTAAGCTTTAATCCAAATTGCACATAATGACTCACTATTTGATGCCATTACTTTAATTTCTATAGTAAGTGTTTGTAGTAAATTTAATTTGAAATTACATGTTTGTCAGAAACCTCAGGATATTTTTTAATGTGAGAGTTGTATACAAAGAGACAGTGTTAAATATTTAACTACACTTAATAGTAATTCATAATTTGTTTTACCTTAATTTTAGAATTCAGTATTTATTTTATGTACGCGGACTTACGATGCCAGAAACCAGGTTTCGATAGCCATGGTGGGCAGAGCACAGATAGCCCTTTGTGTAGCTTTGTGCTTATCTATAAACAAACAAACAAATTTACTTTATGTAATTTAAAATTTATTTAAAAATAGTTATGTTTCTTCCTGATGCTTAACCAGAGTATTCTATTAACAGGTTAGGAAAAATTATTTTATGTAGACATCTTAACCCAGATGGTTGGTCAAAATATGGAAGTTTATATTAAATAGAAAAAAATAAAGTATCCCTTTTTACATTTATAGTTAACTAATGTAGCTTGATGAAAAAATAAATACACTCAAATACATTATCAACTCTCTTGCTACAGGCTCGGTTGAATTGGCCAAGTCCGTGACCCCAAATTGACCTTTATAGATTCCATACTATAACTTTTAATATGTTTTGTGTATCTTCATGAAACTGCACAAGCTTTCAGTAAGCTTTAAGAGTCTTATAAACAAAAAATGGGAATCTAAAGAAAATTTCTCCATGAAATGAGTAAAAGTGTTAACTGCTCTCAGTGCAGTGATTTTCATGTTGGGATTAAAAATATTTTTATTCATTTGAAAATTGTGAAGTTTCATTGGCATAACCTATAAAAACCTCCTAAATAAATTTCAAATGTTTTTTCAGTAAAAATTTATATTTTTTTTCTGTTATTTTCTCTTTGTTAACTCTATATGAGGTTGGTCAATTTGACTGACCTTGTAACCACAATAAAAAAGTATGAAATAAATCTAAACTACATTTTGTTCTTTCTAGAATGACTGTAAATTGTAATTGGAAACTACAATTATTTATCCTAAATAGCTTAAAGCTCATAACAGTATACATCTATTTATACTTAATTTTATTTCTTTATTATAAATTGACCTGTGTCTAACCAACAATCTTGCCATGCAAGTTTTAAATCACTTGGCAAATATGTAGTTCACATTACTCTATCATATTATGTAAAGCATGGGCTACCTGCAAGCTGCTTGCTAGTACACCTCATTAAAATTTTTATTATTATTATTATTTTTCTTTACCTTACCTAATCTAGACTTATCTAATGTAATAATTTTTTAAATTTTAATTGGTTTTATAATAATAAAGAATACACATAAAAATCAAGAAATATACTACTTAACTGGATCTTTTGTTGTTTTTTTTTGCTGTTGACTGTCAATGAAACTTAACCGTACTTTTTTATACTAATGGTACTACTACACTAAATATTTTTTTATTTACTTAACTAATGCATCTAAGAACACAGAATGATAACACTCATAAAGCTGACAACATCCGTTAACTATCATAATTTTTATGGCTTTCTAACTATGAGAGAAAAGTAGTTAAAAAAATTTAGCTAAACTCATAAATGTGTTTCCCATAGGAATTATGTTTGAACTAGAAGCGAAATAGACATTTTTCTGTACAAAGAACAATGTAATATAATCTATCATTTGATAGATTAAAAATTTGATTCTCTATTGGTTATAAATAATATGGTATTAAATGTTAGAGAGAACTATTGGCAATTTGTGAAAGAGAGAATATGACAGGTGGGTGATGCAAGAGGGATGTGATTTTCTATTTTATGGCTCTGTAGCCAAATGAAATTGAAGGCTATAAAAATTATGCTTTGGCGGAATGATAACCATAATATAATGAGTAATTTGTGTTAAATTCCTTACTTTGTGGAGGGGTGGTAAATAAATTAGAGAAGAGGGGATGCCTAGAGAGCAAAGTCACAATTCTTATACTATTGTGAGATAGAGGATTTTTTAAATATTTTCTTATAAAATTAAGAACATAAAACTTATATAATATTAAAAATTGATTTATTAACTATGTTTTTATGCCAAGTTTATTCGTATACCATGATAATAAAGTAGTTTAATTAAATTTTGAATGTAACTATAAAAAGTCATGCATGTGCACTTTGACCTGCCCATAACAAGAGGGATAATGTTAAAATTTTATAATCTTTTAATTACTTTGCATTGCTGTACTTTTTTCAAAGAATTTCTTTGATATATGAAAATTATTTTTACTTACACTGTCAAAACATCCGACATAACCATTAATGTTTTGCATTTGTTATTTATTTATAGATATTGAACATTGAATTATCTGTTTGAATTTTATAAACATTTTTATATCTAGAAATCAACAAATAATTAAAGTATGGTATATTATAAATCTGCATTTCTAACATCATTATTGTGGTATTTTAAAATGTTATTAAGATTGTTTGCAAAATTTTCTTAAAACAGTATTTTCTAATTTAGATGTATATGTATAAGTAGTGAAAAAAACAAAACCATTTATTTTAAATTGGTTTTAATAAGTGTTGCAGGAATTCATATCCATGTTGGACAGTGACATGCACATATGTGTGTAATATTATGTTTGCTCTCTAGATCTTTAAAGACTGTGTATGCTACATACTCAACAGCATGGGTGACAGAGGAGTGCCTGAGGTAAGTTTCTCTTCTCTTCATAAGTTGTTTATTTACTTTTTATTTATTTTTAGATTTTGATGCACTTGCTTTGTTTTGTCATTGTCTGTTGGTTATTTTGTTAAATTGTTTTATTAGATTATTTAACGTGTTACATTAATGTGAAATTTTTTTGTTAACAATTAAAGGTTTCTAAGATCATTAGAAAATAAATTTTGCTTTATTGTTGTAATTTTTGTCTATTTAAATGTAAAGTAGTACTTTTGTCTAGTAAGATAATTTTTTATTTTATAATCACTTATATTTGATTGATTTTTATATTATAGTATTCAGAATAAAAGTGGAATAAAGAAAACACTATGAACTTTTAATTGAATGAAATAATTTGTAAGAGATTTAAGATTTTTTTGACATGATGTTTTGCAGGCATCTAAAAAGCATGAACAACTTCGATTATCCCTTGAGATTTTGAACAGATTGAACAATGTAAGTGTCTAAAGAGTTTCATATAGATATACATGCTCTTGTACATTTATCTTAAATTGTATGTTTGACATTTTTATGTAAGTGTTTGGTTTTATTGTAGGACCAGATTTTTTTAGACTGTACTTGAAAGTAGCAAGAGATCATTAATTCAAGGTGGGTTATCACTTAGTTGAGATTCCAATACAGGCAAGTCCCATTTTAACAAGAGGGGTTTGGACCAAGAATGTTTCATAGTTATGAATTTTTTTTTGAGAAACAGAAAATGGCCTCAAATATGTATATGCACAAAATAAAAGTAAAAGAAAGACATTATTTAACTTTATGAATGTTGTTTTATTTACCCAAGATAGTGGTTTTGTTATTTACCATGATTTAGGTGTTTTATGCTCTTAAAATACATTATTAATTAAATTTACTTACCAAAACATTTTCCTTGTATCTGCTTCCAAAAGTAAACAATAAACAATATAATACACAAATATATATACCTACAAGTATTTAAAAAAAATTTTCTTGAAATTTATTTAGCTGTATGATATTTAGGGGTACTTAAGTAAATGCTGAAGATGTGCTCCCAAAGGCCTCTTATAGTTCTCAAACTAATTATTGAGGATGTATCAGTGTTAATTAAGGGCAGCAGCTCTGATCCTCACCACATGCTGAAGATGAATAAGTTCTAGACCTGGGAGTGAGGGCTTGTGTGGATGTCTAACATAATAGACCCCTGACTGCTTTGGGGAAGAAGTTCTTGCAGCGTGATTTGCTTGAAAGATTTACACTTATTCTCTCAAAGTTTTCTTTCAACTTGATAGGTATTCATTATTTCCTGTTGTGAATAGTTAGGACAAGATTGCAAGGCATCATTAAAAGTCTTTTTCAGCACTTCAGTTGCATCATCATCCTCAGATACTTCTGTCACTGTTGTAGAAGGGTTAATAACAGACTCAACAAGCTCAGCATTGGCTGTATATTGCATTACAGGGGGCATCATTATCTATGTCTCACCACTTATTCCCAATTTCTTGCAGGACATCCTTCAGTGATACTGAGCTTTTTCCTAATTGCTTAATGGTAGTAATTACATTTTCTTTATACCAAAGCCTTCACCTTCCTTAGGTTCAAGATCATCTTCAAAATAACAGTTGGCTACAGGTTTTTCAGCAAGCAGGAGCAACACAGGAAAGATGTTTTCAGTAATTAGTATTTCTGCCTCAGGATGTGATTTACAGTTATACAAGACTAGAATGGCATTGCTTTCTTCTGGTAAACCAACTCAGAAAATGGGTTCTCAGTTACCATTTAAAAGAATAATCAAACCAACTCTGAAAAATTTGTGGCAAACACTGTCAATAAAGCCTTGTCTCATAAGTATTGAATATTTGCTCTGCAGTAAGATTATTTTCATCAGTTGGTTTTGCAAAAGTTTTTCCATACTTGGAAGCATAACACTTCTTCTGCAATAACAAGCTTGCGAATACCATGTCATTCTTTAAGAGAACTAAGCCAGCTAACAAAGAATTCACATTGTGCTTTGATCTCCATAAAATCATAAAACTGCTTGACTTTTTCCATAATTAGTAGTTGAGAAAGCAGCTTACCTTTACTGCCTTACTGTTTGAACCACTCCAAAATAACTTTGTCCAGCTTTGAAAACATTGATTTCTTATATTCTTTTGTTGTGCAAGACCTTTGTTGGATTTAGTCTTAGAATAAAACTTAAATATCTGTTCCTTCTGTGCTTTTAACTCATAGATTGTGATGATTACTATGCCATATTCACCAACAAGTTTGCTTACTGCCTCATCAGTATCAAGACTGCGTAAAATCTTGATTGTCATACTTATCATTTGTGTTACTTACTTCTTCAGAGTAGATAATGCTGTAAGGGTACCAATGGTGATTCAGTGGTGCAGTAAATGAACACAAACTCAATGTAGTGCATGGGAGACATAAGCTGATCACTTTCAAAAGACAAAGATGTCTGGCAGGGAAGTGAATGAGTGTATGCAGCGAATCAGCTCTAGGCATTGGATGAGGCCACTTCTAGAACTACAGAGCACCATGTTCAAATCATTTTTTGGTTTTGAAATTTTTTCTATTTTCTGGGGTACAAGTATTTGCTTTTCAAAGAAAGGAGAATTTTTTAGAACTCTTTATTAAAAATATGATTTTACTGTATGATGTTTCATTTTTTAATGTAATAAACTATTGGATTTAGTAAGTATGATGATTACAGTTGGTAAACATTTACTGTACGTTTGCTTCTGTTCAAAACTTCACTTTGGTCATTCTTCTGAGATGGAAAGAAGCTAGACCACAAAAATGCTTACTTATAAATTTACATACAAACTATGTAATGTCTATTTAAATAAAATAGAAAAAAAAAAATTTTTTTTTTTGTTTTTTGCTTCAAGAGTTCTCTGTGTAAAATGGGAAAGAATAATGCAAAATTAAGAAAGTAAGATGACAAATGTATCAAGAAGTAGCTTTCTTCTGTTACAAGTTTCAGTGTAGCATATATTTTGAGACATTCTGGACATAAAATTACTTTCAGACTGTAAAACTTTCAGTTATGAAACTCCTAGAGCATATTAAGGCTCAAACAGTTGTATTTGTTTTGTTGGAAAGATGAAGGTTCACATATTAAAAATTTACCAAATTTTCATATAAAGAATTCCAAGATACTGTATTAAAACATTTTTTGGATATTCAGATATCTAATACAGATTTGAAGGGGAATAGTTACTAGGCATATGAAATGAAAAAACAGGGAATATTTCACTTGGTTTTTGGTATAGATTATAGATTTTATGATGTACTTTATTTTGTATGCTAATGTTTTCATGTCATACAAGTGATACTCTTTGATTGTATTTAAAAACACACCAAGTCTGTTTAGTGTTTTTAATTATGTTTTGTCTCATGTTTTTAATGTGTACTGTTAACTTATTTTGTCTTATATTTGTAATCTCCTTTTTGTAATGTGTATGTACTGTAGGTAAATGTCGTAAATGAATACCTGATATCCTACCAAGAATTCTACATCTCTGAAGTTACAGAGAAAGTTGATGTTAGATATGACTATGTAAACTGGCTACAAATCACATCAGAACCAAGGGTAGAGTATGTTTTCCATTTGAAAAACTAAATAATTTTATTGATTAAAGTTTGTATGTAAAGTCTTTCATTTTGAAAAGATTAGAAAGCAAACATCATATAAGTAATCAATCTAAAAGAGGATACTTTCTTACATTAACATTTGGAACATTGAGAAGTAATTAGATCATGAATAAGTTAAATATTTTGGCTAGCTACTTATTAAACCCTAGTGTGTTTCTGTGAGATTACATAAAACTTACTAAACAGATGTATATTCACTGTAAAATACTATGCTGTCTTTCAAGCAAAATAACATAGTTACTGACCAATTATTTGTGTATTTATTAATAAAAAATTCGGAAGTATTAATACGTGAATTTAATACAACATTATTTTTAACAGATGCATTTTTTTCTCTGATACTATTTTATCATAGCTGCACATTGATACTTGTAGTAGTGTTAACTTTTTTCTTGATTTACATTACACTCTTATTGGGCAAGATGGATTGCATTAGTCAGATATAGCTTGTAAAAATTAAAAAAAAAATTCATGAATAGCTTGTAACAATAGAAAAAAATTATTTTTTTTATAAAATCAAAGCAGACTGCACAAGCAAGGTAAGGTAAGCTTAAAGATTAATGGTAAGTTTTGATAAATGTATTTTACTTAACAATAAAATCAGATCTGGCTAGTTTTGCTAAGTACCTCAGTCATCAAAAGTAGGTTTTAGCTCAAATACTGTTGAAACAGCTTCTCCTTTGTGGTAGTATACAAATAAGCTGTGATTGGTCAGGTTGATTAATAATTTGTTTTTAGTTTGCTTTCATTGTTTTCAAGCTAATACAACTGGAAATTGCTTAAAATAGAAAATTAACTTAAAACTCTTGTAATTTTTCTTTAACAGTAATTTGCATGTATAGTAGATTTCTGAACAACCTACCCTCAGTGAAATTGAGTGTATTAACATAGAATTTCTACTAAAACATCGAGCTTCCAATTTACATAATTGTCAATTTAAAAGAATTATCTGGAATTAGAATAATATTTGTTGGTTTAAATTATTCATTAATTGTAACACTAACTTGCATCTATTTGACTTAATAAATAGATAAAAGTGTCTGGAAAATACATATGTTTTTATAATACTGTTTACAAGGTGCACTGAATGAAACTACCCAGCAAGTTGGAAGTTGTAGATTTTGAGACATAACTGTATAGCTTGTCAATAAGATATATCACTTTTTGTGCTGTTGGGAGTAATTAATGTGTTTGATTAATCTGTGCATATGATTGATACACATTCTTATGTAATATAAAATTATGTTATATTCTACTGAAATTTTTTGTATTTTAACACATGCATCAGATTTTGTTTATAAACATTCTTTATGTTATTTTTTAACAAAAATTCTGCTAAAAAAGGGTGTAAAAAGTTTTTTTTCTATTTTAGTTTTTAATATTTTTAACTAGTTCAGCATTCTTTGTTTTATGTTCTGAATGGGATGATGATTCATTGGCTGTTATGTTTCTGTATGATTTCACAACTCTTCATCACATGACAACAGATATGGAAATATAAGGTAACTCTATACTTAAGACTAAATTTGTTTTATTTTGTTTTGTCATTTTTGATCCAAAAACAGTTCAATACATATTTGATTTGTACCTGTATCATGGTTTCTTACAATTGTTTGAAATGATTTTGAGGTAAAAATAAAAGGAATCAAACAACAATGGTGACTGTTTTGTATAGGTAAAAATAATAATCAACATTTAAGGCTTTTTACATCACAGATGTATGTACTTATTTTGTGGGGGATGGATGTTGGCCCTGTGGTAGTGCTCTGAATTTTGGAGCTGGTGAAGCAGGGTTCAAATCTGTATGATACCACAAAATATTCCCTGCAGTTTAAGCTTTGGGTGCATTATAAGAGTGACAGCTAATCCCTTAGCGTGAATGATAGGTGGTAGGGTGTTTCCAATTGGCTGCCTTTCATCTGGTCTTAGTTGGTTTGCCATTAATTCAAAAATACAAATATATCAATTTCTTTTCAGGCACTATATTAAGAAAAAAACAGCAAAAAACCTTATTTTGTATAGTAGCTGAAATATTAATTAGAGACGTGCTAGATGAGGAAAAATACATTTCACATAATTCAGAGGCTCATGTATTGTTATTAATAACATTAACCAGAGGTATGGTAAGTAAATACTCTATCTAAAAATAATTACATTACAAACTACACTGTTAATTAAAGCTAATAACAACAAAGTTTTATGAATAATAAATTACTAAAGAAATATATCTACTTTTGAATATTTTTAAAAATCTCAAAAGTTATACTGTTTCAGGTATTTTTCTTGTGCATTTTGTATTAACCATTTTGCTGCATTGTACTGTAAATGCTGGCATCTTTTCCCATCCCCACACAAATATATTTGCCTTTAGCTATGCATGTAATGCATCTCATGGGAATCTTGAAGTTATTTAATGATTATATGTACTGCAGATCATGTGACTACCACGTTTTTAACAGGATAACATGCTTTCACATTCTGTAAACCAGTGAGATAGGGTTATTTTGATACATCTTGATGAATGAAGCTTGGCACAACTTCTAAAACGAATAAAATAAATATTAATCAGAATACGACATCATATCATCCTTCTTATATTTACTCATCATTGCAGAAATGGCATTCAGATACGGTTCATTACCTCCTCTCACATTAATAGCTATTCTTGTTCAGTGCTGGCCTCTATATGCTAAAAAGTTGTTTACGCATGGCATAAGCCTTTTATTCCCCTCAATTGGAATTGACTGTTTCCAGTGTGTCTCTCATGCAAATCATCACACGACAACACTCCACCAATAAGAGTGTGACATACTCTCTTGATGCATGTTAATCCCTCTATTCAGTTCTACTGGTTAGCTCATTTCAAATGGGGGTAAATTTATCATACTCTTCTACTCTTTCCATAGTTGACTTGGATATTTGTTTTTCCAGTTGGATAATTTTTTCTTTTTACACTCCTCACATTCTAGTCTCTTTGGGGTGTGTATTCATCAGGAATATCCATTCTCCTTCACAAATGCATTCAAAGGTGTTTTCGGTTATCCAAGCTTTTACTTTGGGTTTTTCTCTTCCCTCTTCGTCCATATGCATTAATAGTTTAACATATTCCCCATGACTTCGGTTTTACTGCATCCTCCACCTCTTCTGGATTGTTTCTCTTTTCTGATGCTCATCTCCAAAGGTGGGCTGTGTGGTTTTATCAGGAGAAGGCTTCAAGATAATAGTCTCCACTTGAGAGGTCTTATCACCTTCACACCCGGACACTTCTGCCATTCCAAGGTGCTTTAGTTCACACTATTCTTCTTGTCTAGTTTGATTGATCCTGTTTCATTTCAACTTTTGATGGTGGTGGCTTATATCACTCGCCAAGGAGACACTCTTTCTTATTCCCTTTGAGGTAAACAGGGTATTTTTTTTTGAACCCACACATTTGACATACATCTCCTTGCGGGTCGTGTTCCAGGTGCTTTGTCTTTGTTGCTAATTGAATTTCCAATCCTGACACTTTCTTCCACATTATGACCTCTCTATCCTCCTAAATTTTGATGGCTGTACCTTCTGTGGGGTACTCTTCCATGTAAAGTTCTTGAATCTTTTCTCACTTAGTTTTTGGTCTCTGGTTCATCATCCTCTTTCCCTGACTATCGTCAAGTTCAAATAGGTGTACATTAGTTTTTTCTCATTCTATTAGTCTTCTTCCTCAAAATTTTGAGCATCCATGTCACTCTGGTTTAGGTTTTTCTGACTGATCTTTCCTGGATGGCACTGCTTTAGTTTTTCTTGGTGTTTCGGCTCAAATTGTTTCTTTTGTTATGGATCCATTTTATTAACCTACATTTTAGTGGCTCTTGGAATATTTCTTTAGACTTTTTCATTTCTTACCATCTTCCATGTTTCTTGTCAGTGGGATCCGGATTACCTTCTTGGTTCAGTACATGCTGTGGGTTGCTTCTTTCTGTTAAATCCATTTTCTGCATTTCCTCCCCTTACTCCACTTCTTTGTTTGTGGTTTTTCCTTTCCTCCCTTGCCCATTGGGCTTATATTGTGATTCGGTTGGCCTGAATTTGAGCATTTAAGGAATATCTGGTCAGGCACCACTCGCCACAGAGCAAGATCCAGCATGAAAAAAGAGGGCCATACCTCTGAAAAAGAAAAGCTATGTATACAAAAACGTAACTTACCCAGTCACAGTCTCATGAAAGATTGAAGGATGGCAACAGATAGATGACAGTACTCTGACAAGGAAGAAACATCTGCCCAAAGCAGAGAATGGGATATGATCATAGAAGATGTAGTTCCAGTGCTTGACAGATGAAGTACCTCCAACTGATGGCAGGGTAGACATGCAGGGAAAAAGGAAGGTGCATGATAGAAGTGAAGATACCAGGAAGTGAAGATCAAAATAAGGAGACAAGGAATAAACACTGTACACCCATGTCGACTTGCATATTATAATTCCATGGCTATGCAATGCACACTGCAGAGATGGGGTGTTCCACAAAATCACTTGTAGATTTATCCTCGCAATAGAATTGCTTCATAAGTTTGCCCGTCCCTAACTGTACTCGCCTATGAACTACATGGGTAAAGCAGAAGGGAAAAGCTGCCCATTCCTGCCATGCCTTGTATTGAATAAATTGGTATGGTCTGTTTTTAAAAATAGGGTTTTGTGGTCACCTATTGCATTGTCTCAGGTGTTGTTGTTTCTCAGGACTCTCCACCTCTGTTTCTCCCCCTTTTCTTCTTGTGGAGTTTGAAAGTCCTTACCACTCTCCATTACCAAGCCACTGTGGTGGTGGACCGTGGAGGAACCAGAGGGAATCTAGTACTCCCTGACTCATGAACAGGTCACATGTTAATATCTTGAACTGATAGATCAATCCGGGAACCCAACATCCAGTATTAAAAATATATCTGCATAATGTAAACCATCTCCCTCAAAAGTGAAATTTACCGGATTCTCCCCAAGCACAGTAACATCCTCAGAATAATAAACATTGAGGGACAGCGAAAAAAAAATAATAATCTGCAATTACCTCCACCGTGACCCACTGCACTGATAGAGTAATAATGAGGAAGACATCTGTAATACATGTATGAGGACTTATATTATTGGTTCTTCTGTAAATCCAAAACCCAGCCACTGGGAACCAACATCTACGTGGGGGTAGGATGAGGGATCCCAATGAAAGGGGTGAACTACAACTTTGACGACTCACTCCCATTTATCTTTATGTGTGTCATATTGGAGGATATCACATCATCTAAACCAGCACAACACCACTGCCCTACTCTCAACTGAATGGTTTTATAATCATTTATATATATTATTTGTATTTCATTATCACATTCAGGAGGATGGAGTTTTGGCAGAAAAATTACAACTTCCAATATGGTACATTACCTCTTCTCACATAAATAGCTAGAATCCCACATTGAATAGGTGGAGGGACTGGTGCAAGGGAAAGAAAGAAGCATTTGAAGGACACTCCCCAAGATGAAATAGTCAGATTCTAAGATTTCATGTGGGAGACTGCACCACTTCTGAACCAGATATATTCCTTGCCCATTGGAGAAAGATGTCACATATATGAGCAGAAAAACAGAGGAGCACGTCCAAGTTGAGAAGAACTATGGCCGGATAGTTATCCGAACCATAAAATATTTATGAAACTCAATCCTAGAAAATATAAAAGTGGGTAAAATGAAAAGGATGTACCCATAGGTGTAGAATGACTAGGGCATGACTGAACACACACAGCAAGTCAACTACATCCAAAACACAAGCCGCTGGGAAATAACATCCACACGGGGGGTAGTATGAGGATCATATCGTCGATAAGTCAACTACAATCCAAAACTCGGCCGCTGGGTACTGATATCCATGTGAGGGTAGGAAAGAAAATCATACCAGTAGCAAGTAAAATCCAAAATCTAGCCATCTAGCAGGAGTAGGAAAGAGGATCATACCTCAAGTTCATGACATTACAAGCTGATTTCCCTAGTGATTCTCAAATTAAAAAGTAATAATTTTCCTATACTGAAAATGTATTTTCAATAGTTACTTACCTCCTCTCATATAAATAGCTATTCTCATTCAATGCTGCCCTCTATATGTAAAAAAAATGTTTACAAAAGCCTTTTATCTCCCCTTAATTGGAATTGACTGTTTCAACTGTGTCTCTCAGGCAAATCATCATGCGACAACCCTTCAACAATAAGAGTGTGATATACTCTCTTGACACATGTCACTTCCTCTATTCAATTCTTCCAAACTATTACTTCCATCATGCATCTGCTTCAACACTGCATCTTTGGGTGTTACTGTTTCACAAAATATGGAAACAAATGATTTCTTATATATTATTTTAATCTTCCTTTTTGAAGATAATGATACTTTTGTGCTCATTTTTTTATGTTTTGCTGTCAGTGCAGTAATCAATTGACGAACCTCCGATTCAGCTGGTATTTCAAATTGAGTGGGATATCTTGGAATAGATTCTTCTTCCATCTGACCTGGACCCACAGTTTAACTTAATCACTATACTTAAACCATCACATTCACAAACACATCTAGAACATTTCAAGCATATTTCATTGCAACATCATTTTGGTTTACATTTAGTTAACTCCTCCATGTTGGCTCATGGTCTCAGGTCAGGTCACGGGTCCAGATATGGATCTGGTCCAACAACCTAGACCTTGAAGATATTGCCAAATGTCTTCTTTTTGTCTAATCAAAACAACCCAAACCTAATTTTTTTGAATCCACATCAAGATGCTGAACTGGCTTATGTGGCAGGAGTTAAAATGTGTTTTCAACATACTTCTCATAAAAGCTCATCACACACTTAAAACACTTGAAGAAAAGTTTTGAAATACATTATTAAATTACAGGGTTGTATTGCATGTTTTATCAAACTTTTCATAGTTTGACTTTGCAAGAAGAAAACTAGCATGCAGTAATGTTTTAAATTTATTTTATTTCATTGTGTGTGGACTTGCTGCACCATGTTGTGTTTTAAGTTACAAGGTAGATTTAAGTAGGCTTATGAAATATGTACATGTTTTTAGGACAGGCATGCTTAGTGTAATATTTGTGCCACATGTATAATTTTGTATTTTCTATGCATTTTTCTGAAATGAACTACTGTTTCAATTTAATTGTATTAGGATTCAAGTAAACACTAACATAAATACTCTTTAGTTTTATGATTGGAAGAAAGTAACAATACTCTTCAAAAACATCTACCATCTGAAATGCTTTAACTAACATATTATTGAAATTTCAAAAAATTTAAAGATGTCACACAAAAGAACTTTTAACATCTGGAATACTCAATACAACAGGATCTATATAATAAATCAATCCACCAATAAAAACAAAATAACCTTAAAAAAAGTTTACTTCTTTTTTTTGGTCTTGTTTAAAGCTCTTTTTGTTTTCAGAAGGGACGACTTTTTTTTCTGTGATTATCCTTTTGTATTTGATGCTCAGGCTAAAACATTAATACTTCAGACAGACTCTGCTATACAGATGGAGGTAAGAGGATTTGTTGAATTAATCTTTTTTAGATCATTGTAAAAGGTCTTTAAGAGTACATTAATTTTCATTTAATGGTAATTTTGTACACATATCTTTAAAAGAAACTAGTCGGGAATGAGATTTGTCAGGTACACATAAAAATTTTCTAAATTGTTTTCAGTAATTAAGAACATTTTATTACAAATGAAAACATAATGAATATTACAGCAAAATTATTTTCAGTTTCATAAGCTATAAAGCATGGTACAAAATCATAAGACCAGGGAATTTCAGACACACAAGAAATAAGTGTCTTATTAACATGTATTGTATTATCTGTTATTACATTATCATGTCCATTTGTTAGCCAAAATTTACTGTGAAAAAAGGGTTATTACAATACATAAAAAGTCCAGCATGCTTTAAAACTGAAATACAAATATGCAGAAATTCATGCATGAATATATGTAATATTCTGTATCTGCTTTTTAGTGATTGGTATATGAATTTACATTAGTGGAAACTGATTTATATAAGTATTTTTTTCAAATTTCATGAAATAACCAATTTGTATATTAACTGATTTGCAATTTTTAATGTTGAAACATGTTAGTGTCAAAAGATGTCAAATATTAAGTGTTTACAGATCATCCTATCAATGACTAATATGAATATCTATTACCTCAATTTTAAATCTTAAATATTCACCAGAAAGCATTTAGCCCCTTTGGCTTCATTTGCTGTTCTTGTCCCTGACTAATACTAAAATAATTTGTTATAATAATAAATACTCACTTGAAACAATTTTCAAGTGTTTACATACAAAATAATTCTTCACTTATGAAGTTTAGGGGGTTTATTCTAAGTCTTGTGTGTCTACTTTTCTTTGTTTTGTTTTTTACTTTTGTCTTCAAAGGCTATGTTTGAAAAGTGTATGCCCATAACTTTTTAGAATGTCCATTTTAAGATAAGTACGTACATAAAGAAATAGATAAAGTGGTAGCAACTTTTGAAATCTTGAGTTAGTTGTTAAATCACAAAATATTGTTTTCAGTTCAGAAAAAGTAACTTTTTTTGCTTAGAATTGTTGAAAATGGTAATAATTGTGAAAAATATATGAATTCCTGTAAAGTATACTGATACTAGATGTTTTAACAGTTTCTTATGAAAGCCAAAATCCGTGTAGTTCTTATAAACATGATGCAGTGCTAGCAAACAAATAATGAATTTTGTCTATGTTGAGCATATTGGCTTGAACTTTCTATTGTTATATTAAATTGTGCTTGAATAATTCTTAAAAGTTAGAGCTCCAAAGAATATCAAATACTATCAACAAAGGAGCTTCCTGCCTGCAATGACTCAGCAGTAAGTCAGTGGACTTATAACTAAAAATCAGGTTTTGATACACATGGTTGGACACAACACAGATATCCCATTATGCAGCTTTGTGGTTAACTACAAACAAACAAAGTCAACAAAGAAAAATAAGTATTATGAACATCCTATGTAACTATGAAGGGAAATTACAATAAAGGAACAGGAAAACCTTTCTGATCAGTCATAGTGTTTTTCAATTCCGAGACCTAATGACTATGGCTCTCCATTTCTTGTTGTGTGCACCAACTTTCCTAATTCAAGCTTCTCATCATCAATTTATTTTCTATTAAACCTTTCTAATAGAGGTATTAAAAATATATAGAGATTCAGTAATCCTTTTACATCCTGATATTTTCATCAGTAAATGAGTATTTTTTGTAGTAGAACTGTGTCATGATATTAAAGACTGTTTGGTTTAAATATTAGTGATTAATTTATATTTGCGATTGAATACTTTATTATTTTTAAGTTTTGTTATAATAAGAGTTAAAAACAGACGGTTGTACAAGGTTTTGTTAATAACTATTTGTTGTCGAGAATATAGACAGTGGCCAGACGACTATGTAATAAAGATATAAATAGCGTGAGATGAGCAGAAACAGCAGACAGATAATAGCAGAATAAAGTAAAGTTACAAAGGGAAAAGTTAACTACCATAGACGTCATAGGCCTAACATTTAGTATGTTAGAGTGAAACTAACAGTATAAAAAAAAGATAAGAAGGATAATTTTATTCCATCAAAGCATGGATCTAAAGTAATTGAATCAGCCTGGGTACACTTTGATAAAAGGAACAGAGGATCTTCAGAAGAAAGAAGACCAAACGATTTACAGTAACTTGTGCCACAACTAAGTGAATCACACACAGAATACTAGCATGATAGTAATATAGAGAAGATAGGTCGACTTGTCAACTGAAATTCTGAAGTAATGGAATAGGCCTAAGTGGACTATATATAAATAGTGTTTATGATATGCCTGTAATCTCTGTTGTGTGAAGACTTTGTTGTACATACGTTTAACTTGTTCCGAATATATATATTATTTGAAAACAAATAAAGTCTGTGCTGTATATTCATTGTTGAATTTATCACTAACAAGTCACAGTCACTACTTATACTATTAAGAAATATAAGAAAAAGCCATTTATTTCAACAATTGTCGAAAAAATTATGTATATACATTTTTTTTTTGAAATCTGACAAACTGAATGGGACAAATATGGAGTTTTAGACTCTGCACATGAAAGCACTCAGGATTAGAGTATTTAAAATAATATTAAAGGTAATTCCAAGAAAACCTTGGTAACACTAAATGAATTTCTTACCTAAACTTTCTTTGATAGATGAACTGTAAGCATTACCTACTATTTATAAACAATTTGTGCCAGTAAAGAGATCTTGAAATTTTTCTGATTGTGTGTTTTATTTTCACAGTTACATATGTTTAAAAACAATTGAAATATTAATTATTTTTGTGGTTTTCTGTGCTTCGTTAATGTTTATTCTAGTATTTTGCATGTATTAATAAGCTTTTAAGACTGTTGAGACACTTTTCTTGCATTCCCCCCATTTTGTTCGAAAATATTAGTACACACAATGGTCATTCATGCAATTTTCTAAAATAAATACCTAAAACATTAGAACTGAAAATTTATTTCAGTTTTTGGGGGCTATACTTGCATTTTGAAACTGGCTTCTCCATCTTTCCAGTTGAGCTATAATTAGATCAATTTCTCTAATTGTAGCAGTAACTTTTGTTGACATAAAAATGTATTTTTAAACTCTTAATGAATTATGCAGATGTTGCTATTAGTATTCTTCACAATGGTTATCAAATTTAAAAAGACAAAAATTGCAGTTAAAATATAGACTATAAGTAAATGTACTTGTGCTGTATCTTTAGTATGAATTGTGTGATATTACAGAAAAATGTTGTTTATATATGAGTATGATAACATGCTATGCATTCAAATAAGAAAAATGATGGATTTATGTGTCTCATCAATGTTCTTAAAAGATTTGTATTAAGTAGTTATACTTTAAATTGTTGTGTAATATTATATCCTGTGTTTAGTCTGCCATGAACTCAGCTCATCAGCATAACCTGGCAAGTATTTTTATGCCCATAATGAATCCTGTGAATCCATACATGGTTTTGTGTGTTTCTCGAGAACACCTGGTCAATGATACCCTCCATCAGCTTGGGAATTATCCATCTGCTGACTTGAAGAAACCACTGAAGGTATGATAACAAAGTAAATACAGTGTAAGTGTGATTCATAAATTGCTAAAGATATTTTTTAAACATTTTAATTGTTGTTTTTCAGGTATTTTTCACAAAAGTTAAAAGGCTTATGAAATTTTCAGTTAGGTACTTGTCAGTGTGGATATAAACAAACAAAATAATATCTTTAGCAAACTTTTTTCCAGTTGTGTTATCAAAAGGCTTTCATACACTTTTGAATAGGAGCAAAGGGTATAAACAATGCTATTGAATCATTCAACTTGAAAAGGTATAGATATAAGCCATACAACATGTTTTACATTTGACTTTTTATATAAATAAAACAAAGCAAAAGTTTTTTGTTAAGAGATCAATTTTATTTCAACATTTCTGTGAAATATACATCATGTGTATTCATCCAAAATAACATGTGCTCAGACATACTTGTATCTCAGTGGAGAGCAGACCTCAGTACATTGTGGAAATACAGTATGCATTCAAAAATAATGCCTAAAAATATATAATTCTGGAGGGAGGATTTTAACACAGTGTGAAAATAGAACAATATTCATTCAAACAATTTATTCATCTGAGTTTCCGATATGGTTCATTACCTACTCTTACAGTGCTGCCCTCTATATTCAAAAATGTTTTTTGCATGACACAAGCCTTGAGTATCCCATGTACCTTATGATCAAATGGTTCAACTGTCTCTCACACGTAAGTCATCATGCGACTCCCTCTGTTCAATTCTACCGAACTGTTATTTCTCATTTGGCAGTGCTCGTGTCAAGACATTTTGTATTGCGCACTTCAAGTGTTTTTTTGTTCAACTTAGTGGAATTTTTTTTATTAATTCTGAAGTGGAATTGTCCTTTTACATTTTACAATAGTTAACAAACTTTCAGATAACTTATTTTTCTCAGTTTTAATTTTTTTTATCACTGTTGTGTTTGATCATTCATTGTTACACAGTGAATTCCAAAGTCCAAGTTACAACTTTGGAGGAAATGCCTTATATCAGTACCCTTACACAGGCTGCAGGTGGAGGTAACTGGTCCATGGAATTATCGGCTTTCATCTTCCAGGAGATTGATCATTATATGAGTCGACCTGTTTCTCCTGTTGTTGCCCAAAAGGGTTAAGCCTAGCTGATTCCACAGTAAGGAAAAAAGAAGACACAGCAGAATCAGGTGGAGGAAAAAGGATATCAAAATCCTAGTTGAGCTGATCACATTCTGCATTTTCCGGAGCCATATGATATGGGTCACAGGTGAAAGGCCATGTCATCTCGTTTGTTTACTCGCATTCAAAATTTTATTGAACTACAATATTATGAATTTATGTCAATAATTTTGGTATCAAACTGTAGATTATAATTGAAAATTCAATACTATACAATACTCAATTTCTTAATTTAGAAGTAAATATTAAAAAAATATATAGATAAACATTGATTTTTGTGTTTGACTTGGTATGTTGAATGGAGCACTGGTTTAAATTAGATGTTTGTGAAGTCAAAATACTAAGTCTATAGTTTTGTACGAATTAGAAACTCAAATTACCGATATTGACGAGCTAGAATTAATAATAAGAACATCTTATCTTTTCTATTTGCTAAGATATTGCTCATGTAATAAATCAAACACAGTGGCACCCCGCCCACCTCTTTCCATTTTTGGAAATGCTCCCTTATATACACTTAATTCTATATATGACATGAATAACCATTCGGAAGATTGGAATGTTCTCCTGGTGGCTTTCCCAGCCATTTTAATGGGCTTGGATGCCAAATTCTTTCTTTTGAACCAATATTTCAAGGAGGTAAGGTATGTCTTTAGTCTGCTT
>NW_013665674.1:1304565-1315112 GCF_000517525.1 Limulus polyphemus | reverse complement strand
TTCTTTCTTTTGAACCAATATTTCAAGGAGGTAAGGTATGTCTTTAGTCTGCTCAAAATTTCATATTTTTGTAGACTAAAATACATCTTAGTTACTTAGCTTGATAAATTATAATGGATTTCTATGGTATTGATGTAGTAATTTGTGATTTTTAGTTCTTCAAATGTTTATATAAAACCTAAAATAATTATTTGGTTTCATATCCTCCACGTACAGAATTTTTAAAGGCTTAGCAACCTACGTTAATCAGCAACTGCATACAAAGTTTGTAACTTGAAGAGATAATTGTTTGCTTTACTTGAAAACTAGAAGAGATAATTGTTTACTTTACATGAAAACTATAAGAGATAATTGTTTGATTTACTTGAAGATAGCTTTGTTATATGGAAACATCTGTTAGCTGAGTTCTTGCACAGATCTTAAAATATAATGTTCATAAATGGAAAACATCGGCACATGTAGATACATAGATCATGACAGTCGAGTTGTTCAAAACTTGAAAATAGTGTTGATAAATGGACCAATTGTTGGTTGAGATGTTGCAAAAGAAATATCTGCTGAAGCTTTTTGCCGGATACTAATCATAGCAGAACTGTCTGGAAAATGATCTATAGGAAATAGTACAGCTTATAAAATGAGTCAGATCAACGTAGGCCAGTAAGGCAATCACTTTAGCCAATCAGGAAATGTCACAGACCTACTGAAGGATGTGTAGATTGTATAGGAATTCTTTTTGGTGGTAAAGGATAGGTTTATGTGTTTTAATAAAGATGACTTCCAAAATAGAGAGATGAAAGGTTGACCGAACATTTGCAATAATTTGAAACATGCTATCCATGTAGTTAGCAGCACAAGTCGGGTTCACCAGTAAATGCTGGCCAAACGCTGATTCACATTTTGATAGTAGAACTTTTGTTTTACAGGAGTGACATGGTAAATTCTTTAGTTTCACACTCTTAGTTCTTATGGATGTGGGAACATGTTGTTTAATTGTATCCTGCAATCTTTGTGAGGTGCGACCTATTTACCAACATTCGCAGTTGCATGAGAATTCATAAATAACCTTACTTTTCTGTGTGGTAGGTATCACATCATTGTGTGTTGCAGACAACAACTTACATGTGGAATAAGCAAAGTAGGGGTTCACTGCAGGAAAATATTTAGTAATATCCGTTTTCAATTGTTTTTCAAATTTTGTTGAAATGCTACCAATCCATGGTAGTTTTGGGTAAACAGGGCACTTGTTAGGACCAAATTTTGGATCAGTTGAGAAGCTCGCAATTTTCCTTGAAGTAATTTGATTGATGACATTTTCTGGATACCCATTTTCTAGTAAAATAGTTTTAATTGTCTTCAAATCGAAATCTAGTTTATATTTTGAACAGATAACTGAAGCCCGATGGTAGTAGCAATAAGGTTCATTTTGCGACTTTTGGGACTGAAAGAATCCCATTGCGTGTATTGTCCTGTAAAAGTAGGTTTTTCTGTATATACTGGAGAGAAATAAAAGTCATCTTTTTCAACTAAAACGTCTAGGAACGGTAAAGAGTTATGTTGTTCCTTTTCAAAAGTAAATTTGAGAGCCGAGTGCAACGAGTTTAGGTTTTGTAAGAAACACTCACATTCCTACTCAGTTTTAAAAATGGCAAATGTTGTCTACATAGCGGAAGTAAACAACAGGTCTGGTAACTTTGTTAAATAGTTCTTTTTCATGGAAACCAACAAAAATATTGGCTAATGCAGGTCCAAGAGGAGAATACATGGTGACTCCATCAATCTGTTGGTACATGATATCATTAAAGCTGAATTCCACCGAATGTGTCGCAGTATTCATCAGTTCAATAAACAGGTCTTTAGGTATTAGAGGGCACTGAACAAAGTATCTGCACAAATTTTGATGGTTTCTTTCAGGGGTACATTATTAAAAAAAGCTGCTGATATCGAAGGAGCACAAAAACGATTGATTAGGGTTAAGGTTCTGTGTGGTTGTAGCAAAAGAAAAGAAGTCTTGAATACAGTTTTCCGAAACGTACATTAACACCTGTTCTAAAATTTCTGAAAGCCATTTCGCTAATTCATGTTGTGCAGAGCCAATCATAGACAAAATCAGTCGGAGTTTGGGTTCATGCAGAGTATTTTGTTTCTCAAATGGTTGATGGTGCTAGCATGCCTCACCCTCCATGGGCTTCGGACCAGTTTGCTTTAGCCTACTATCAGGCTGAATGTCAGTTTCTTGATTCTCAACAGTTGGAATTGATTTTGCCCATGTGGGGGGTGGACCATGATTATCCTGTTTGTTTATCCCATACCTAATTTTCCTATGGTAGTTGTCTACCATCTACCTCCTTTCCAAGCTGCTCTATCGAGATCCTGAGTGTTTTTCCAGGGATAGCCTTTCCTTGCTTACTTCCACGTTGGCACATTCTTCAGCCCTTTCCTCACACACATGGTTTCTTCGTTGTTGGGATCTGCTGGGGATGGACACTATATTGTCCCAAGTTCATTTACCACCAACTTAACTTTGAGACTTATGTAGGGCCCCTTTGGTGAGGCAACAGTCTGCTGAACTTGAGTTGAAGACAGTATGATCCTCTTTCCTTCCCCCATCAGGTGGCTGTATTTTGGATTGTAGTTGTCGCTGGTATGATCCTCTTTCCTATCCCAACATGGATGTCAGTTCCTGGTGGCTGGGTTTTGGATTGTAGTTGACTTCCTGATGTTATGATTCTCATCTTACCCCCACATGAATGTCGGTTCCTGGTGGCTGGGTTTTTGGATGCAGTTGACTCGCCATTTGCAGTCCTTCGTGCCCTAGCAACTCTACATCATGGGGCACATCCTTTTTACTCTCACCCACATTACTGTCATCTGTAGGATCGATATTCAGATATTGAGTGGTTTGGATCCCTATCTAACCATTATTTTTTCCCTTTTGGATGTACTCCACCCTTTTTCTGCCTATGGCTGCATCACCTCTTTCCACACTGGGTGTAGAGTATACCTGGTACAGAAGTGGTGCAGTCTCCCACGTATGATCCTCTGATGCGAAAATCCTATCTTTTAGGGTGTTCTTCGGACACTTTTGAAGGATGCTTCTTTCTTCCTCTACTTATTCATTGTGGGATTCTAGCTAGTTGTGTGAGAAGAGCTAATGTACTGTATTGGAATTTATAATTTTCCTATACTGAAAATGTATTTCCAATAGGTACTTACCTACTCTTGCACTTCCCATTCTTCCTCTCCACTGAAAACAGATGCTTCCATATTCTGCCAAACCTTGAAGTGATAGTTTGGTAGAGAGAGTGCATCACACTCCAGTCAGTGGAGGGTTGTTGCATGATGATTTACATGTAAGACGCAGTTGAACAAGAATAGCTGTTTATGTGAGAAGAGGTAAGTGCCTATCGGAAATATATTTTCAGTATAAAAAAATGATAATTTATCCGTTTCCTAACTTGTACAAAGTACAAAATTTGTATGTTTACTTCATTCATGATAAACTCTGCAGTTCATTGCTACAGTCAAGTCATCTTGTTGAAGCAACCATCTCTCTTGAAATACTTTAATCATCGTTAATATAGACTGTTCTTTTTCCTTTTTCTGTCACTGAAGATTGTATACTTTCTTGCTGTAGAGATATGAAAACTCAGATGAGAACAAAATTTCTGGGCTGCAAACAGCTGAAGCATGTGAATTGATGGGAGAGGTAGAGGGGATTTCAGAATGTTTACCTCGCAAAGTGAGGTAACTACATGAATTATGTATATATACAGGTTGTGAAACAACAGACAATCACAGATCAATTAGACAGCTTGTGGATGGTGGAGGCACAAAAATTCAGAGAGCCATTCTTTTAAAATGATTTCATTGTTGTCAATGTATACTGTTTTGTTTCCTTTTCCTTCTTCCAAAAATGTTGCACTTTCTTGCTGTTTATATTTGAAAACCCAAATGAGGGAAAAGTTGCCATACTACAGCATGTGAACTGAATTGAAGGAATACAGTGGCTGTTCCAGAATGTTGACTTTGTGAAAGGATTTAGCTGTGAGCCCAAGGTTGTGAAGCAGAAAATAATCACAGATCAATTTTATAATTTTAGGAGAATGAAACAGTTTATCAGACACATTTGCCAAATCATTAGTTATTCCTAAGCTGGAATGTACTAACATAATTTGCAACAGCAATATGTGATACCCCCCTCCCAATTTTTATATAATTTAAAACAGTATTCAATATAGATATTATAAGATGAGATTTACAGTGCAGTTTTTTTTTACTAAATATGTGCTCATATTAGTATTTATTTTTATGCAACAGCATATTATTTCATCTGTTCTTAAACATAACATTCATATACTTTTGCTTGCAGGTGGTTTTTTCTGGTGAAGAAGCTGTTGATGCTGGTGGAGTACGGAAGGTAAGGTTTTTAGATCTAAAACTTCGATAAATATTACTTTACCAAATGATTTCAAAAAAGAGTGCAGAAAAATCATGGTTTGTGAGAGATTGTTTAATATCAGGACCTGAATATGTTGTGTTGTCTTTCATCCAGAGGAAGTTTTCAAATTAAGAATATTGTCAAGAAGCTTTTGTGAAACATATATTTTGTTTTTTAATTTAGATCTTCTTGAGAATGTACATAAGCTGCAAAGTAACAACATGTGATACTGATAGTTATTCTAGAGATCTTTTCAATAATAAAGTATTAAATTCTTAATTTATTTTTTAAATACTATCAATTTGATTGTAAAAAAGTTATTAAATGTAACTAAAGTCAGTTTAGAGGATTAATAACAAATATTCTTAAGAAGTATTTGTTTAAGCAATTCTGTCTGCACTAAAGTGATAATTATGTATTCAGGATTTAGTGCTTGCTGATATTTTCTAACATGATGCTTCTGTTTTCTAAGTAAAGAGAAGTATATATTAAAATAACTATTCTTTACATGTATTTTTTTCAATAGGTACCTTTTAACTTAATGTATATTATAAACTACTGATAATTTGGGCACAAATGTGGCTTCCTAGGCACTTTTCATTGTATATTTACAAAACATTTTTAAACTAGAAATACTAGTTTAAACTATATGAAGGAAGAATATTTATTATTCTTTATTTTTTGAAAGAAAAATATACAAAGAAATATTTTTATTTCATGTGTAATGATGTTTTGGTTCTATTGATGTAAATGCTTTTTGATTCATATTTTTTGTAATATTATGTACAGGAGTTCTTCATGCTTTTACTAAGAGAGATACTAGACCTTAAATATGGGATGTTTAAGGAATACCCAGAAACTAATTGTATATGGTTTAACACACAGGTGAGTTTTCCAAGTACAAAACACGTGAACTGATATTAAGTAGTGATTAGTTTTGTTGTACATTGTAGTAAACACTAAAATATGTAAGGAAATTCAAGACTGCTTGCAAAAATAAGTAAGAATTCTTGTACATTGAAATGTTGAAGGCACATAATGTCATGTATTAGAACAAAGTTACAAGGGTTTGTTGGTTGGTAATTTGTGTCAGTATCCCTGTTTATACGAAAAACCATAAAAAAAATTAAGGAAGAATAATTAACAAATTGACTAAATAATAACTAAATAAACTAATTGACTAAATAATAACTAAATAATTGATCCCATGCTAGGGAAGTACTATAGACTATAATTCCAAATTTACAATATGTATCTGTGAAAGGTGGCAAGTTTTTAGTCAACAGTACATGTCTGTTGTACACAAAAATCAAATGTATTAATAAAGTTTTTGTACTAAAGATATGTGTGTGAAAGACCAAAGTCAGTCTGACTTAGATTCTTGACAAGTTTAAGTGCAAGGAGATTTTCATTTGAGGGATGAAAAACTTTTACCATCATATACTTTGCAAATTGCATGTGCATAAGCTATACAACCTCCTAAATGCACATCTAAAATTTTTGTGAGTATCTTCGTATATTATATCTGGTACTTCTTCTGCTCTAACACAAGTTGTTGTAAAGTCAGCATTGTAGGGTGACATGAAATGTTGATAACTCCAATATCAAATATCTTATACCATGTTGGATGGCACTCTGTAAAAGTTCTGAGCATGCACACTTTAACCAACCCATCTGTGCACATGTGGTTAACAGTGATTTTGATTAACTTTAATTATGATTAGCATTTTCACATTATAGTTTCACAACTTGTAGTGCATTTGTACCATTATGGTTAGTGATGTTTAAACTTATGTTCTCATGTTGTTTTTAGGTAAAGGATAATATTTAATTATGCACAAAAATACAAAACCTATAACCTGAGTGCTTTTGAAAGATGGATCTTTCTGTCTGCACTTAATGAAGAAAGGTCCATTTTTCAAAAATGCTTGATTTATAGGGTTTTGTATTTTTGTGTTAAATTGATTTTTAGAACCTGTGTGTTTTCCTAACATCATGAATATTTGATTATAGATATTTGTTTGCTTTTCAGCCAAGAAATGTGTTTTTAGGATTACAAAATGAAACATTTTCCTAGAAAATTACAACAAACTCATCTTTAGGCTGTTTTTATTGTAGCATGTCTGTGTTAGTTTTTATACAACACAAAGATCAGGTAAAAAGTATTTCAACTGTTCTGTTATTTTCGTACAAAACTTAAGTCAAGACTTTCAAAAATTACTAAATGCTTGTATATCTCTATATTTTGTAACTAATAATAATTTAGCAATTTGTTTTGTGAATTGAGACCAAGCATGAAGGTTAATTTTGTGAAGATATCATTGTCTTCATATATTTCCAATATATATGAATAGATAGATGTGTGTGTGTATGTATATTTATACTGACATGTATGTGTTTGTGTGTGTGTGTGCACATATAATATTTTTTTTGCACTCACTATTTAAAGTTATTCTTTGAATAATGAAATATTGTACCATTGTAATGTCAGTTATATCAAAAGCTCATGACTTTATGGATTTTTACTTCCCATGTAATAAACAAACTGCACGTTTCCGTATCCTTGAATGAATAAGAATAAACTAGAAATATAGTTGGGCTTTTTTGAACTAGATATCCAAATGAAAATTTATGACTTGCTTTTGCTGTTTTTATAATATACTGTATATTACTAAATGTAACAGGATGTGTTACAAGAAACTACAGAGTAAATTATTCATAAGCTTGTAAGAGGGAAAATTAATTTAGATGAGAACATTTCTTATATATTACCACCTCAAACTAAATTCCCATGACCTCAGATTACAAACTAGTCACAAAATTTGGGACATACAACAGCTGATAGTTTATATTTTTGCATTTATGTATTTTAATTGATAAGATACAGATTGTGTTTCTAAATGTTTATTTGAACCTCTAAACAAGTTCAACTGTTCTCAGATTAAAAACTAGTCACAAAATTTGGGACATACAGCAGCTGATATTTTATATTTTTGCATTTATGTATTTTAATTGATAAGGTACAGATTGTGTTTCTAAATATTTATTTGAACCTCTAAATAAGTTCAAGTGTTCTAAAAAAATCAGTTAACATTTTTGTTTGCAACAAGCATTAAAATATATTCTATTTCAGATATTTGAGGAAGAAGTCATGTTCTTCTTGATTGGTCTTGTTTGTGGCTTAGCCATATACAACTACACTATCATTGATCTTCCATTTCCTTTGGTTCTGTACAAGAAGTTACTAAATGAGTAAGTATATATAAGTTTCTCAAAAATGAAATCTAAATGTTATAACTTCAGTCTTTTTAGGTGAATAAATTTTTATGTATATTGAACATTATCATCAACATGCAATGAAATGATGAAAATTAGAAAATAGAAAAAACATACCTTTTAATTTTTTGTAGTATATCTTTAAAGATTTTCCTTTGGTTGAATTCATAATTTCAGTTCTTTTCCTTTTCACATATAGTTCATTTTTAATGTTTTATTTTCCTTTCTTGTCCTTTACCCCTTATTATTCATCTCAACACAAGTCAACAGTGCCCTTGTGACATATTACAGTGTCTCTGGTAGACTTGTGCAACCATTCGGCAAAATGTTCGTGCATTGCGTAATATCCTAAGCCTTGAGAACTGACCCAAAGGATGAGTACATTTTCAAAATGTTTAAACCTTTCAATTATGCATTTTAAAACATAAATAATACATAATTAACTAAAATATAAAGTAAGACCTAAATACAATTTAAACTGTATCTCTCACTATAACATATTTGAGTAAGAAACAACCATAAAAGCTAATCTTGATCAAGAAGTCAACAATACTACAGTCAGTTACACATACTCTGTGATGAAAACTGTGTGTCAATTTGAAAATTACATTTGTCAGATTATAGTGTTAAATGAGCTCTTTCTAGTGACTATACACATGTATATGTAACCTCTACATATAGGCTATAAAGCTCAAACAAATATGTTAAAGGTGGGCATGTCACCTCTCTGTGGTTAAAAACATTTATTACTTGTTTCCAATGCATTTATTCAGAGAACTTTGAAATATACGAGTCAATAGGTTATGTAAGTATCTTATAGTCTAGACATTCATCTTCATAACTGCCACTGTATTATTGAAGATACAGAGTGCCAATATGACAATAAATCTGAAGTTCTAAGTAGTTTTTTAAAGGATTCTTTTGAAATAAAGGACTTAAAACTTAGATAACATAAAACTTTTAATTATAACATACATTATAATGCTAATTTAATTCATATAAATTGATAGTAAAGATGTTTAATTAAATTTTGAATGTAACACAGTGACTTGTGCAGAAAAGTGTTTATAAAGGGGTACCTGTTGTGAAAGGGTTAAGTAAATGTTCATGAGTGATAAGAAGCTTTCTCATTGGCCAAACTTTTAGGTAGACTGCTACCTCAACTAATGATGATAATGCAAAACACATGCACGAGTAGTAATAACCTGAAGTGAACTTTTGTAATTGTAGTTTGTGTAGGGGATATATATACTAACGTTGTAGTTAGGCATTAGAACAGTTTTGGGAACAGACACAAAAATATTGGTAGTTTAGGACACATAGTTTTTAAAATTGGTGATACACTTGCACTACTACTATACACTACTGATGCTACTCCCTTGTGCCTGTGTTCTCAGAGTTGCTGACCATTAATGTCATACACAGAGTTCTTGAGGTTTGAGAAACTTACAGGTGTAATATCTAGCATGGGAGGCTGTTATATATATATACACATGTGTATATAATGTTAAATATTTTTTGATTATTAACACCAGAATTTTAACTTATTACAAATCAAAGCTATTGAAATAATATAATAAAAAATGATGCACTAGTATTTGTTTTTTAATAAAAGAAGGTTAATGACAGTTTATGGAACTATGGTTAGGACTTCTGGAATCTCAGATTTGTTTTTATGTCTTGTAGTGATTTTATTCTTTTCTGTGTATTTTCAGTTATTATCATGCAGAAACCACATGTGCCATTTTTTTATTTGATGGTATTATGCCAACACTAAATGTAATTTTGTATTTATCGTGTATAACTTACAAAGAAAGGATTGAAATAACTATCTTGTGATATTTAAATAGGTGTATGAAATAATTCTTATTAATAAATATTTTGTACTTGAAACATCCTACTTTTAACCCTTTTGAGACGGGTCATGGGTGAAAGACCATGTCATCTCGTTTGTTGACTTGCATTCAAAATTTTATTGAACTACTGTTTCATGAATTTATGTCAATAAGTTTGGTATCAAACTGTAGATTATAGCTCAAATTTTAGTAATATACATTACTCAATTTCTTAATTTAAAAGTAAATATTAAAAAAACACTGATAAACATCGATTTTTGTGTGTGACGTGGTATGATGAATGCAGCACTGGCTCAAATTAGGTGTTTGTGAAGTCAAAATACTAAGTCTGTAGTCTCGTACAAATTAGAAATTCAAATTACCGATATTGATGAGCTAAAATATATAATAAGAATGTCTTTTCTATTTGCTAAGATATTGCACATGTAATAAATCAAACACAGTGGCGCCCCATCCAGCTCTTTCCATTTTTGGAAATGCTCCTTTATATACAATTACTTCTACATATGACATGAATAACCAATTGGAAGATTGGAATGTTCTCCTAGTGGCTTTCCCAGCCATTTTAATGGGCTTGGATGCCAAATTCTTTCTTTTGAACCAATATTTCAAGGAGGTAAGGTATGTCTTTAGTTTGCTCAAAATTTCATATTTTTATAGACTAAAATACATCTTAGTTACTAAGATTGATAAATTATAATGGATTTCTATGGTACTGATATAGTAATTTATAATTTTTTTAGTCATTCAAATATATACAACCTAAAAAATTATTTTGTTTCATATCATCCACTTGCAAAATTTTTAAAGGCTTAGCAACCTACATCAAGCAGCAACCATGGGCATAGGTCATAACTTGAAGAGATAATTGTTTGCTTTACTTCTTTATTTAATGTTCTATGTTTTAGGAAAAATATGTTAAGAACTTATTTCAAAATAGTATATATATATATATATATATATATAATGTATAATAA
>NW_013665674.1:1301506-1303565 GCF_000517525.1 Limulus polyphemus | reverse complement strand
CTACTAAAACACAGCCAAGACAATTACTTTGTACAGACCAAAGGTCAGTTTTATGTTATTTGATACGGTAACATAAGTGCATGTGAGCCTCATCATTGTAACTTCTGTATTGTTAGCCAGGCATAGCTAAAAGGTCAATATAATAAAAATAATAAGTATATATATAAATGTATAATGTTATGAGATCTAAGCTATTTAGTCTAAACATTTATGTTTTTGTGTTCTAATTTGTGTTCATTCCAAAATGAAAGATGCATAATTTATATATTTCCTAATCTTTTATGGTTATGAGATTGGTCAAATCTACCGAACCTGTACAGAGATTCATTACTGAAAATAACAGATAAAATATAAAGTGTTTTCTTAAGAAAAGTTTGATAACTATCTGAACATTATAAAGATTTTGTGTGTGAAATTTGAAAATTTTCTGATGCATAAAAGTATTTTAATATTAAAAAACAAAAGGCATGAGGAGACATTGCTTTACAAACCTTAAGAGTTAATAAAAAAAATTAATATTTTGTGTATGAAGGCATTGTAATGTTTACTGATAATGTACTAAATTTCATTAACATTCGATTACTAATTTAAAAGTTATAGCACGAAAACTGTAACAAGTAGAAAATGGTTATGAGGTAAGTATTTATATTTTAGCATTATATACACAGTGTTATTATTGTATGTTTTATGTTATTTTTGTAGGCAAGTAAAGTTAGAAGATTTGAAAGGATTATCTCCGTCCACTGCCAGGTTAGTGTAGTCTGCGTTTTTATACGTTTCTGTGTCTAGTCTACAGCATGCATCTAGGTGGTTGATGAATTACAGCCTCTGCAGTTGTTTTAACATGCTTCCAACATTGTAACTTGGCCTGGGCTTTCATGCAGTATTTGTTACTCTTTGTTTGGTTATATTTCTGGATTTTGTCCTTTTACTGAGTATGGTTGTTTTGGTTGTTTCTTTTGTGCAACCTTTCTTTCTATTAAGGCAACATGTGTATCCAAAAAAGTGAACTTGCAATTGACTTTTCACTCTTTCAATGTCATGTTCTTCAAGGATGCTGTCATTTGTTCCACACTGTGCCCAGGTAATGCAGTGGCCATAATTCTTTTTTTTTTTCTATCTGTCATTTTTGATATTCATCCTTCAGTACTATATGCTGTTACTACTTACGAGTTTTTATGAGATGGGTTTTCAAATTTTGTTTAATTATGTCCTTTCCAGGTTTGGATTAAATCTAGAATATATATATCATATTCATAGAAATACAGGTTTGAATGTCTGTTGAACAATCACCAGTATTTATTTTGGTGGAACTTTAATGTTTGAAGTGAGTTATGTTCACATTTCTGTAACAAGAATTAATTTTTTTAAATTAGTATATAACATAGAACAATTATGAGTATAATATTCAGAAATTTAAAAAATGGTTTAAAATGTTATATGCTCATTTTAAGCTTACCAGATATGAGAATAATATCTTCAAGGGTGTCTAGAGTAATTAAGGTACAAATACCCCCAAAGATTGTATGTGTTTGTTACTTTTCTGGGTGCTGGCTCAACTGAAAGATAAGATCCACTTTAAAAGTACCCCCATAACAAGGTTTCCTATCTGTTTTAAGTTGAGACAAGTACTTATTGATATCAAGGCTCACATCATAAACCTAATAGGTATTTATAAGAAAAAGCAAAAAGGGAAAAGTATACCTAATAAGAAGAACATGGCATTTACATTAACATTTTAAAAATGAAATATATATATATTAACTTACCAGTTTGCAAGAAACTTGTTCTTTCTTGAATAACTTATCATAACTTAAATAACTTATCAAAATGAGGAATGATGCATTATTACTTTCTTCAGTAGGCATAATTATGCCACCACTTTCTATTCCAATTTAACATATACACCTGGAAAAAGTTAAGCACCCCCAAATATTTTTCAGGATTGCTTATTGAAAATAAGGTTTAATTTTCATGATGTTGAGCAATGTTCATAATTTCAAACATAATTAAAAGGATGTGAGTGTTCAGGTGTGACATTTAAATCAGGCGCGTTTTT
>NW_013665674.1:1281659-1300506 GCF_000517525.1 Limulus polyphemus | reverse complement strand
CAATAACGTTTTTGAGCTTCACTGACAATACTTATTAAAGATAATTTTAAGCGTGAAAACTGTCCATATTTTGATGTCATGATATGTAAATTAAAAATTGTTATTTACGGTGATAATCTTGTTTTCTTGTGGTGTTTATCAAATGAAATTATGCATTATTGGGATTTAGATTGAATGGTAATTTATAATCAGTCACAAGAACGTCGAATCTGAATCACTTGAAAAAAACACGGGGGTGCTTAACTTTTTTCCAGGTGTATATATATATAATTTTAAATGATGCCACATTTGTTTATTTTATTATTATAGCTTACTTGTTTAAAAATTAGCAAGGCCCAGTTCATAGTAAAGGTTGTTGTAATGTTTAAATACTGTTCTAAATATTCAAGTCTATTATTTATTTCACTTAAATAAATTTTTAAACCTCCAATATAAATTGAAATTGCAGTTTACTTTTGCCCTCATATGAATAAACATTTCAAAAAGGATAAAACTTGAAAAAAAAAATTACTTATGATTCTTCTAGAAAAGTAGAAATGTATATCTATTGCCATAATAATAAAACTCAGAAGTCCAATGATATCTGAGCTCTATTATTACTTTGTTATTAAGTTTGTGTTTTGTTTTTTAAGGGGTCTTCATGATCTCCTACAATATGAAGGGGATGACTTTGAAGATGTGTTTTTACTTAATTTTGAGGTTAGTACTGTGTTTCTGTTATATAAAAATTATTTTTAAGCTTGAAGATTTTAAAACAACAGTTTGGAAACTAGGACAAAATGTTTCTTTTTCTTGCTCCTTTTTTTGTAACTTTAAAGCATTAAAGTTGTTTTTAATCTTAAATTATCATCACCTCTTATCCCAGTGTAATTTACAATTATAAGTTTCAGAATGGTCAGATATTCTTCACTTTTTATGTGTAATAAATATTGCTTTATTTCATCTCAGTGTTAAAAATACTACATAATATTGTTCTTGCTTAAATAATTTTGAAAATTTTTTTAGTTGTGAATTGAGTTTTTTTAATACTGTGTCAATTAGTGAATAACTTTTTTCAGTATTTTTGCATTTTCTCTGTAGATTGTATTTTGTCATTTCCTGTGTGATTTTTTTACACCAAAAAAACATTAAGATTTTATTATTTTGATGTGGCTCCTGTTTAAAACTTTTACATCTTGTAATGTTGTTCACACATTGAATTAGATTTTGTTACATTTTCTCAGATTTCTTTATTGACACCTAAACTATCAGTATTTCTTATCTTAAGTTTATTATCTACATTTACTGAAGTTTTTATTTTATTTTACTGATTGTATTTTTCTCCACATTAGTTCCAATTAGAACTTTAGTAAAAAATTTTTATGGTGTATAGGCCTTTTATAACCTAGCAAAGAGTGATTACAGTTTTGTCATAGGATGTTAGTGTTAGGCTTATTACATTTTTAAACACAACATTCTTAATCTAGTTTCTTAGAGATTTTCAAGAATTAGTAGAGTGTATGATAATAGTATTCCAACCATACAATATTTCTCATATCAATTGCCAATGACACGTTTTGCTCAATCCAGAGCTCTTAAGGCCAGCTGGGATACAACATACACAGCAGTTTTTGGAATACAATTTATATAAGCCGTTAGATACAACTATAGGTGTGTATGCCTTTTACAAGCCAATGAAGAATGATTACAATTTGTTTTTGTCATAAAACATTAGTATTAGAATATGACAAATATAGTGTGGTTGGAATACTATATATTATTAAATACTGTTCTAATTCTTGAAGACCCCTAAGTGTCTAGATTAAAAATGTAGTGTTTAAAAATTGGAGTAAACAAGTTTCTTAGAGTGGTCTGTCATAGAGGTCTAAAGTGACTAGTTATAACATCTAGACCATATTTATCAAACCATAATTCACTGCATGTAGTCTTTAATCTACAATCATCATAAAAAAAGTGTGGTAAACAAACTTTGACCTAAACGTGGAAAATATATATAACAGTGCACAACTATTTTCTACGAATAGTAGTTCCACCAAATTTGTAATGAATAAATTCTTTGCATGCATGTTCATTCATGTAGTTTGATTTTTCAAAAAATGCAAGCACTAATCAAAATGTACTCAAACTATTGAATATTGATATTTTTGTATTAAAATTTCCCTAACATCTGTTTTTTTAACTAGATCACTGTAGAAGTATTTGGGGATCCCGTTTTATATGAACTTAAGCCTGATGGGAAGAATATACCAGTCACAAAAGAAAATAGGTACTTATTAATATTTCTCTTAGAAACTTTCTTAACTTTTTATGACATCAGGATAGACTTAGTTTTGGATACAAAGTTTAAGAATGACAATGGAATAAACAGTTATTCTTAAAGGATGAAAGATTTTCAAGCTTATTAATGTCATCAGAAGTTCAATGTAAACTTGAGTTATTATAAAAAGTTTACAAACAGAAAATTGTGAATGCGTTATAACATTTATATTTGAATACTGTTTTTATCATAAATGATTTATAGCATATCACCAGTTTAAGTAGAATCTCATTTTTATACCAGTTATTTGCAATATAATAATTTCTGATGTAGCACCCGTTTTAACTTTTCATCCTGCTGTTATTATTTTTAACTTATTGAAATTGATTGATTGATATGAAATGTGGGGTTATTATTTTCAGTGTACTTTTGATGTATTGCCACCCTGGTAAGTTCATAGACTTACAATGCTAAAATCTATGGCTTGATTCCCCACAGTGGACAGAGTACAGATAGCTCATTGTGTAGTTTTCTCTAAAGTTTCTTCGACAAAGTAACTAATATTTGCTGATTTATTCTAAGACCTTTGTTTATTTTTTTTCCGATTAAGGGAAGAATATGTAAATCTGTATGTTGACTTTATCCTGAATAAATCTGTCAGTGGTCCATTTTCGGCTTTCTCGAGGGGTTTCCACAAAGTGTGTGGAGGGAAGGTGCTGGTAAGTTAAATCAGTGCATTACTTAAATTCCATGTTTTCATGTATTTTATTGCATTTTACATGCTATTGCTGTTGACATTCAGATAAGTCATTCAGTTGCTGCAGCATAACTTGTATGGTGATGATTATTTTAGGGTATTTTAACAGTAAATTGTTAGAGATGTTGTAAATGTTCTTTTCATGATCTGATACAGTGTGACCAGAATAACTGCATATGTAGCGTTCTTTTATTACCTTTGTCAGAAACTAACGAAGGTCAGAGTTTCCTCAGATATGATGTATTTTGTGATATTTGTAACAATGCACCTACAATTACATAACACTCATTTACTTCACTCTGGGCCACACACAGGAGTAGCAAAGAAGCATTAATATTTAAGAAGCATAGTCTTACATAAATATTACCTGTGGTGACAGATATGGACTTCACATCTACATTTGGACTGTATTACTGTTGATATACTGATATTTAAGAATAAATCAAAATTTCTTAGGTTCTGTCAAAATCAGTAAAGTTCCATAGAAAAAAATTTACTTGATTTGTTAAAAAAAAAACAACAACCATGTAAATGCTCATTCTGTTGCTTGAACAAGTCATTCAGAGAAATACCTTCTTGTATTCAGTGATACTTGCAAGTATTGTTTTTGTATACATAGAATAGCATTTTGCATATATGATCATCACTACAGAATGATGTGTGGCAAGTGTTTTCACAGACTAAAATTTATATGTAATTTATCTTCATGCTAATGATTTGTTACATGTACCTACATATAAATAGTAACATGTTACTAACTTTTATTTCATGTATGGTGACATGTGGTATGTAGTATGTATCTATATACAAATAATGATGTGTGGCATATATATTTATCTGCGTAGAGTGATGTTTGATCAGTATATCTACATAGTGGTACATGGTATGTATACTTACATAGTGATATGCATTTATATATACTTAGGGTGGTATATGGCATGCATGTTCATTTACAGAGACTGTTTTATGCCATGTATCTCCAAGTATTTGATGTGGTTTACAGTAAGTATATTTGTGTACTTGTTATAAAGTTTATCACCACAAAACAACTGCCCCATGCTATTCCATCTCAGGAGGTATACTAATTCATAAGTCCCTCGGTGGGTCAGTGGTAAATCTTTGGATTTATAATGCTAAAATAAGGGGTTCAATTCCCCTCAGTGGTCACAGCAGATAGCCCGATGTGGCTTTGCTATAATAAATACACACACTAATTCATAAAATATTTTTAATATATTTATGAAAAGAAAAGTCTTTCAAAAGTAAAATAAAAACATTGTAATTGTATTAAGAGTTAGTAAAACTATTTGCACATTTTCTAATCATGTAGTTTCAAGTTGATATGGTGAATGTATTAGTATTAGATTTTGTTTATAAAAACATCCAAGTTGTAAAAAGGCAAAAATTATAAGTGGGGAAATTGTTGTATTAGATTTTTATTTCCCTTTAAATGGTTATATTTTACAAATGACAGAATTTGTTCTAGGGTCTTTTCCATGCTCAAGAATTGATGACTCTGGTTAGAGGGAATGAAGATTATGATTGGCAAGCACTGGAAGAAGTTAGTATTTTTTGCTAAAAGAAATTGTTATTTTGATTTGGTTACTTAATATGTTAATGTATTGTAACAGACAATATCAGTAAGGTGTTTAAATAACACTGGTCTTTGTATCAGTTAAGTAGCCATTTTACTCAGTCTGCTATGTTTGTGTGCCACTAGTTTATTGGAAATACATTTTTATTAAAATATTATGATAAAGCAATAAAGTGGAAGGAATACTTTTTATAGCAGTATAATAACTACTGTTAGATTAATATGTTTTATAATTAATAACATAATAACTAGTTATTTAATGTTTCAGGATTTTTGACACATTTTCCAACGTAAAACTTGTATATATAGATATACGTGTGTTGTGTTTCAGCAGTATTATCTTCTAAGTCATAACACAATAATACTTGCTTTAAGTTTGTCCATGAAGATACAATGGTTATAAATTTTCATGAGAAAAGTCATCCATACTGTGGCCTGACATATTGTATAAGCTTTAAGAACTCAATATGTGTATACTTAAAAATGGTATAAACTGTGTGATGGTCAGGGTGACTTTGTAGGAAGAGGTGGCAACCAAAGTAGTGATGGTAGGGGTGCTTTCTGTTACCTGCTTTCAACACCCAGCTCTTAATGTCCTTCCACAGTGTTTCATAGGATTAATTAATAGACAGTCATTGGCTGCAGAAGTGTCTCATGGGCTGAAGTTGAAAGGTCACAGTCAAAGTAGGAAGTTGATATAACAAAAAATGTCTCTTCATATCAGTCTTATGGTGACTGTTGGAGTAGAAACTTGAGCTGAGTATATGTATTATTGCAGTATTGTTGGTCTTTTTTTTTTATTGCATTCCTAATGCACTATCTGAGATATATAAGATGTTTGTGTGGCCTCCTCCACACTGTGTGTATGTTGTGCTATAGAAAATTTAATAATGTTTTTTTTTTGGTTTAAGGATGTGGCACTATATATGAATTTACTTAATGTTAACTTACATCAAAGATAATAACTGCTCAATAACAGAAATAAAGAAGGATGGAGGGGATTGTGAACCCTCCATTAACATGCCCCTTTTTCTAAACTATCATCCCACAAAATTTGGCTGAGATTGGCCCAGCGACCTAGAAGTATTTAGAGAAGGGACAAACATACAGATTTTTGTGCTTTATATATATATATACTAATATAAATCGACTTTCAGATTAAAAATCATGTATACCATCTTTAAGTTACAATACTATTAACATTTCTTGAAGAAGCATGAAAAATAATTTTGATTGTTAGTATTTTGGTATACATATGATGTATTATGATCAGAAGTGTGTTAGTATATTAGAAATAGATATATGACATGTACAAGAAAGTATAAGCATGGCCATTTATGTGTCACATTCATTTGGTTAGCATTGCTGACATTTCAAACTTCTAAAATACAGATGATTGGATGGGTTAGGCATCCAAAATGCAGTGCTCAGTTTGGTACAAAAAATATTGGTCCACATAAAAAGGAAATTGAGGCCCTTTTTTTGATTGTAGGGTGGCTAATAAGTCCCACAAACATTTAGTTGAGTAAGTTTTCAAACAATTAGAGGCAGGTCACCTTCATCAGTACAAACTTCTATAAATTTCCAAGATAAAAATTGTGATCCTGCAGGGGTACCAGATATCTTTGACCAATTGTCAGTATGTCAATGAACAGCATGGCAAAAATTGAAGCTGAGACGATCAAATATGGCAATATATTTGGAAGTTTACACTGAAAACACCATACTATCAAAATGGAGCTTGTGTTGTTTTGTCAACACCCAGAGTTAGACGCTTAGGTATGGTCAAGGTATATCAGGATACTCTGTATGACTTGTGTTTTCATAGAGCTGTCAGAAAACTATGCATTCTGATATGTTATCTTACGTCTGCTAACAAATAGCTTTTCTTGACATATACTGCCCTCTATGTGTGCAAGTTTTTGCTTGCTATTTGCTTTATATTCCTATCTACCCTCATGTGTATTCACGTGAGACAGACATCTACATGATATCATGTAAATGACGGTGCAGCAATGCTCCACAACCAACTCCTATTGTCACTAGCACCCTCTCTTCAGTGCAGCCTGAAACCACTTCTTGATTGGCAGTCTAACTTTTAAAACATGTTTTCTGACTAAATATTTAAGTCTTAATTGATCAAGTTTCATGGTGATTATTAGATTGTGCATAATTTTTTTTCACCAATTTTTTGATTTTTAATGGTTTTAGAACAGAGGTGAAGAACAAATTTTTATTTATTTTTTTATTGGTCAACTCTACTGGTCATGCACTTGCAAGTCCACATGGAATCTGCCACAGCTACTGCCACTACTACAACTGATTTGCCGGCCATTTCAATGGTGGCTGAGCAAGCTTGATCTGCTTAAGAAGTAATGGCTCTAGTTCATAAGGAGCTAGATACCTTTATGCAGTCTTCTGAATCATGTGGTGATTGTCCTCACATACCAGGCGAGGGTTTGCCTGAACATGACATTGAGGATTTAGACAGCCTGTTTCTCCCTCCTGCTTATGCCTCACAGTCATTTTAGGGGATGTGCCCAGACCTCCTTCCCCATTTCTTGAATTAATCAATCAGATTTGTTATGTTTTATCCTTATCTCCCATTTCCTATGATTCTACTTCTGCCCTTCTCAGTGACAAGCCTTTGGGTCAGTAGTGTTTGCTTCCTCTCCAGATGTTGGGGTTCATGAGAGTTGTTTGGGGACCACTTTCATTCAAGTGTCAGTATGCCTTGAACCCTATGTGCTCAGGTAAACCATGCTCTGGCATATCATAATTCTGATCTTCTCTTTCTAAACTTGCAGCATTTGGAATCACTTGTCCCTTTGTGGGGATCTGACCCCAATACTTTGGTTTTCTTTTTCCAGCTTCTGTTTCCCCTTATTTGTATCACTTGGTTCACCCTTTTCAATTCCTTGTCCTCCCTACACCTGTTGTCTGAGGCTATTCATCGCCCCCCCCCGAGGTTAGATTCGCCAGTTGATTCACCTGGCTTATTCTTCCCTATCTCCTGAGGAATGTTGTCTTATCAAATTTGTCACCTTACCCTGGCTGCTCATTTCCTTCATCAATTGGTGCCAGTATGTGTACCATTCTCTATACCTTTACTGCTCATTATTTTCACCACCTAGCCATTTCTTTTTCTATAGGGTTTCATCTTCCTCCTATTGCCATTTTGCACTCCTTAATGTCTCTTTGAGTGGGTAGGTGCTCCTTTTTCTTCATTTTCTTTGCAGCTACCTTTGTTGCTTAGTATCCCACTCAGTGGCAAGTGTTGCCTGATAAGGCATACTTATTCTTAAATCTGCACTGTAAGAACTGTGTCATATACACCACTGTTGAGATGGGGTGGTCTGCAAGACTGCTTGTGGGCATGCTCAGTCATATCTTGCTTCATAAAGATGTTCATCCCGGACCATACACTCATTGACTAACATGAGTAAAGCAGAAAGGGATTACTGCCCATCCCAGATGATCTGTGTATTATAGATCACAGGTTTGGATAGCTTTTCAAAATAAGATATCTCATTCACCCATTGCACTGTCTCTGGTGCAGAGTTCCTCCAGATTCTTCAAAATGCTGTTTTCCCCTTTTTTCTTGTGGAGTGTGGGAGTCCTTGCTACTTAACAGTTCCTAGTCTCTGTGATTGTGAACCATAGAGGCTTCCTCCTGAGTATACTTAATCTCTCTGAGTTGAGAGTAGGGCAGTGGTGTTCTTGCAGTGTAGATGGCATTGATACTCATCCAACTGTGGACCTGATGTACAACTCCAGATGCCATCAGGTGTTAGATGATGCATTCTGCCAAAATGCAGTTTGCCTCTCTGGTTGAGGCACCCCCTTGCTACCATCCTTTGGATATTGGTTCCTGGCTGACATGATGATGATTTGAGCTGGACCAGCCACATAAGTTCTCGCCGGGTACTCTTCTCCTACCACGGCTTGGTTGATGCATTCCCAATGCTGCATGGTGATAGGTAAGAGATGCACCCCACTTTGCTATCTACCTTCTTACCATCCTCAGGGTGTCAATTCCCAGCAAATATGGTGCTGGTTGTGTTGGATGTGCACACATGATGCAGATCCATGGCACAGAGGCTCATTCTCCCTATCAGTTCACATATCAGAGGTGAAAGGTAGAGGACCCTCTTCTTACTGTGGGCTGAAGATTCCTATCACAGTTCATCCAGTGTTGGTTGAGGTCAATCTTCCATTTATGGTCTTATGCACCCTAGCCACTCTACACTGGAGGTCCCTGTATTTCACATGCGTGGCCAGGTACCCTTCTCCTACTGTGGACTGGATGATATATTCCAAATGCTGTCTGTTGATGCACCCTCACTTTGCTGTCCACTTCTTACCATCAGTTCCCAGTGGATGTGGTGATGGTCATATTGGAAGTGCACACATGTTTAAGCTGTGGAGGTCCCTCCATTGTTTCTGCCCATATTGAGACACAATTTCATGTGGGCAAAGTGTATTCCTGGCTCAGGAGTGGCGCAGTCTCCCATGGGAGTGTTGGCTTCCATTTATCACACTCTCCATGGTCTTCTTTCAGAAGGAGTATCATTTTTTCACAGGACCATCTACCAACTCAGTGTAGTATTCAAGCTATTTGTGAGAGAATGTAAGATATATTGGAATTTAACCTTTTCCTAAACTGAAAATGTATTTCCAATAAATACTTTGGCTCACATTTCCTACCCATCCTCCCCACTTTCAGAGTTGGTTTTGTATATACAGCCCAATCTCGAAGTGATTTCAGGCTGCATGGAAGAGAGGACACTAGTGACGATAGGAGTTGTGTCACACTCCTATTGGTGAAGGGTTGCTGCATGATCATTTACACGATAGCATGCAGATGTCTCGTATGAATACATGGGAGGGTAGGTGGCGAGCAAAGATTTACACATACACAGGGCAGTATAAGTTGAGAAATCTTTTTGTGAGATGAGGTAAGTATCTATTGGAAGTACATTTTCAGTTTAGGAAAATGTTAACTTTCAGAAAGTGCACTAATGAACCATATCCAACAGGCCAGTATATTTGGTTAAATGTCTTATTGCATTGTAAGGTACATAAGATAAGGGGTAAACATCCTACTATGGTGGTCTGATGCATATTTTATTAATAATTTATCTATTATGGGCATATGGCAGCTAATAAAGCCAACCTCCATACCCTTTCGTACTAAGTTCATCATACTCTGCTTATATCAGCATAAATTTGCATGTTTTAAACATAACATATAAGGCCTTGTTACCTTCATATATATATACTTTAATTTGTATTTATTTCTCCATATAGCTACTTCTGGTCATGGATATTACTTTCAGAAAGTGATTATCAGTTTGACAGAGAGCACATATATGGAGGGAAATATCTCCATGATCAAAAGATACATCAAAAAAATGTTTTAGCACTCTTCATAAATACCATAGACTCGTACAAGATAGTAGAATAACTCAATTTTCAAAAGACAGTCAAAATGTGAATCAGAGCCAGATTAAGGGTCTACGAGGCCTAGTGCTGAAGACTTCCAGTGGGCCTACTCACACTTGTTCATAATACAAGCAAATAAAGTGGCCATTCAGGCTTTTAATCTACCAATCTATCATCAAAATGATATTACTTCAGGAAATGGCAATCATTTTTAACGACAGCTAATCTGATAAATTTTTACAGAAGAGAAATTAGAAATAAATTTCAAGTTTTCATCACAGTCAGGTGCAGATATAGAATTTTTTGAAGGGCAGAGGTCAGCCTTTAAAAGGGGCACACATATAAGAACAATGATATATTTGTGATTTTAAAATGTATATTGGGATTTAACAATCTGAAATGGATGCAAGAGTGTTTCAGAGGAAATTCGCTGGTTCGATCAACAGTCAATGTTGAAAATATAGGTTTTGGTAATATACTTGTTTTAAATATCCACTTATTATCCTACTAAATGCTTTAATTATTTAGGGTTGTACTTAGTGATTTTTAGGTATAACATGCTGATAAATCTTCGAAGTAACATAATTATTATGTATTAAGGCAAATTGATGTGTGCATAAGGATAATTTTGAAACACTGTTCATTGGTATTTTGTTATTAAGACTTACTGTAGTGTGTCGTGCAGCTGAAACATTCTGCAGGACGAACTGTGTGTTGTTAACAGGAGTGATAGTTCAGCGATTTTCTACTTTCTGTGGTAATCCAAACTATCACATATTTTCAGTGAATATGCTTTACTGGACTCTTACTGGAAAGGAAAACTACCACCAAATATATTAAAGAATTTGGTTGGTTCTGTGAAGTATAGGTCTGTTCCAAATAACAGGGTTGTGATCCTAAAGCTAAGGTTGGTTACTATTGTGTGTAACTTTCTTACTTGCTGTGGTTTGTTGGTGTGTATTGACAAACTATCATGATATCTAATCAAAAACACCTCAAGTATGAAAAAAAGGTGCAACCAAAAAAGCATTGAGTGTGTGACTTAAAGTAATGAAATCAAAATTGGTGGCCAAACTGGTAAGCTACAGTTATAGCATTTATAAGAATTTTACAGCCAATATTCATTCATTCATTAGTTAGCTTGGACACGTATTTTGTTTTACCCACCATCATGTCCCAAGTTGAACAAAAAATGAGGCCTAGCTAACTAATGAATGAATATTTGCTGTAAAATTCTCATCAATGCTCTAAGTGTAGCTACCAGTTTGTCTGTCAATTTTGATTTCATTCCTTTAAGTTGCATGCTGAATCCTTTTTTGGCCGCACCTTTTTTTTTCACACGTAAGGTGTTTTTGATTAGATTTATCATATACAAATTACACATACACAAGAGTGCATACAACAACTTTAGAAAATGCATATTTTTTGAAGGAAAACAGTTTGCATAGATATGCCATATTTTATTTATATTAGATGTGTATTTCATTTCACAAAATATCATACAATTAGGCCAACAATGATGATAATTCATGCTCTGCATCAGTTTGGTCTCAATAAACATCTGAAGTAAAACAGTTCAACATAGACTTTGAAACAATAAAATATTTTACAGCATTTTCGATTAAATGAGAGAGTGGCTTTAATATGAACAATCGAGTCAAGCATCTTCAAACTCATTTTGTTTTAATATTTTTGGTAAAATGATATTAAAGACAAAGTATTTTACATCTGCTTTATTAATTCATGTATACAGGCTCAGTCATTTTTACCAACATTGCAACCACCACAAAAATATGAAATAAATTTAAATTACCCCCTTTTTCTTTTTTAGAACGGCTGCAGATTATAACAGAAAATTACAATTACTTATATTAATGTGGCCTCAAAAATTTTTTTACTCAATTTAGAATGTAAAATATTTACCACCAGAAACCAGGTTTTGATACCTGTGGTGGACAGAGCACAGATAGTCCATTGTGTAGCTTTGTGCTTAACTATAAACGAATGAATAACTCACAGAGAAATGGCTTGAAATTATTCCCATACCTGGTCAAGCAGAGCCTCAACAGCGAGACTGAAGGAAATGGTGTTCAGATGTCCAATTTATTATTCTACTGTCACAGATCTTTAGACCCTATAGCTGTCAGTTCTGTGAAACCTCCGCCTTTTATTGGTTACAAATAATACAATAGCAAACGTCGGGGAGAATTTATGACTTGTTTTGAAAGCAAGATGCTCAGTGGAAGGCATGGCATTTGATCAGTACTTTATTGCTGATACCTCCATAAAGCAAAAGCTGTATGGGTGGCAAATTCTTGCTAGAAATTGAGTTTAGCTCGAGGATATATATATAATGTAAGTGTAAAATTACATGGCAAATTACAATGGCTTAGAGGGTAGCAGAAAATGTTGAAATAAATAGTTAAGACTGAAAAAGGGTGATGTGATATACAGAAAGTGAAGTTTGTCATTATAATATGTATACTTTTAAAAATACGAAATTTAAAATTTAAGTTATTAAAATCTGATCTATAAATTATGTTTAATGCCATCTTTGTTGATATACATTGATAATAAATTAGTTTAATGAAATTTTGAATGTAACTGTGAAAGGCCATGACATATGCACTTTTACCTATTTGTATCAAAAGGGTTAACTCTCTCAATTCAGGCTCAGTCCCAGGGACCGACCACATGAACATTTTTTACTTGTACGTAGTTTTAATACCATAACTTTTAATGCACTAAGTGTATCTTCATACAATTTGCAAACTTTTGGTAAACATTATAAATCGTTTGTACACAAAAAATCAGTTTTTTATTTAATGAAGTATCTTTACTGAAGATTTTCCGTGAATATATAGTCTTTTTTTTTTACCAGTTCGAGTGCAAAGTGATTTCATGTTAAGATTAAAAATACTTTTCTTCATCTCAAAAATCTCAAATGTCATTTATGTGATCTCTAAAATCTCCTAAATACATTTCAAATGTTTTTTTCAGTAAAATTTTATATTTTAGCTTTTTTCTGTACCCTAACTCTATACAAGATTGGTCAAATTGACCGACCTTGTAACCACCTTTATTCTTTATTCAATGGTTTAAAATTGTAACATGAAACTACATTTGTTTATCCTTTATTCTAAAATTTGTCTATTCTGAAAGTGCCTATCCATGAAAAATTTTGATTTGTCCGTTAATCTAATATCTATCTATTCACGCTTTGTCCATTGTGAATTTTACAACATTGCTTGAATTCTTTATTGGTATTTGGGTTTATTCTTGCATGTACTGGGAACAATCAGGTAATTTAGGACTTCTTCCTTTATGGCTGTTAATATTGTAGAACAGTAAAATTCTATGTTTATCACTGCATGAAGGTCGTGGCTTGTACCCTGTATACAAGTTCAACATCTGACCCCCTTCCAAGGCCCATATCTGTGTATGTAATGCATTAGTATACTAAATTTCAGTCTGTAAAGTGACAAGTTTACCTGCTAGCAGTAAATGACTTGTTCTTATACTTATAATATTAATGGACAAATGAAAAAATCATTTTCCAAAATACAGTTTTGACGAATCTGTCCATTCAAATGGACAGTTGACGACTCTGAGTCTGTTCATAAGTGCATTCAAGATTGTAACAGGTTCCGGTTTCCAGCCAATTTAAAAATGTGATCATATGAAAAAGAGCAGAGCCATGACAAAGGCAAATGTTTTTCCTGACACCTTTGTGAAATGGAGATTATAGCATGCAGTAGCTCTATAGAGTCGATTTAAATTTCATTTAGGTCTAGAATTTCCTCACAAAGGAAAAACCACATAATTAAATTTATATAACGAGTTGTATGTTGCATATTGAAGGCACTTTGCATCAAAAAGGACAGGATTTGAACCTCCGGAACCCCACTCCTGTATCCACTACTGACAGACACGTTCAAAAACGTGATGTAGCTCATGCATGCTAGACAGATTTTGTCATTTTAGTGTCACTGCACTTCTAGTCACTCAAGAATATTCTATTTAATAAGGGATCATCTGAAATTGTATATATGTCTCAGTAACGTTTTTTTCTCTAATAAATCTAGGCCTATCACAAATTATTAGGACCACCTTTGTTTTCAGATTTTTATTAAATGCTGAACTCATTGTTGATGCTGAATTGCATATATTTTCTATTGCATGTCATTTAAAAAATTTCTTTTTTAAGAGTGGTGGGCCTAGAGCTGCAGCTCCACCTTAATCTTTGGCCCTGATATGAGTAAAAAAGTGAATTATTTGTGAATCAGCTGTTAACCTTAAAAATGTATGCTTATTTTAAAACCGGTCTTCTCTAATTTTTTTATGATAACTAAAAAGCATGAGAAAATTGTTACTTTCAGTTTTTGACATTTTAGAGTTGTAGAAAGTTTTAAAATAGTGTGACAAAAAAGCTGCAAAAGCTAAATACGTATATTTATTATGGATTAATTTGTTACCATATTTCACCTCAGTGTTTCATCTTTAACAAATTTCTCCATCTATTAGTTCTGTTTTTTTTATTCATTATTCATGATTTCTACTTAGCTGTTTGTGAGATGGGTGTGGCCCAATGTTTAATGTGCCAGGCTGGATCCATAAGGCTATGGTTTACATCCTGTTGCTGGACAAAAATGAAAATTGTGCTCCTCAATTTTAGGCTGTGGGTTTGTTATAAGAGTGATGGACAAATACCACTACTTATCAGGCCCCCAGAGTAGCAGTGGATGCTTGTTGACTAGCTGCCATCCCTTTAGTCTGTCTGTTAAACATTAGGGACAGATAGTGCAAATATCCCTGGTATATTTTTACACAAATATAAAAATATATTTGTAGCCAAAATATAGAATATTATTAATCTGGCTAGATTAAGAGAAACTATAGCAGTATTACTTGAAATTATTAATTTTATCTGAGGCAACATGACTTATTACTCGTCAAGTCTTGTTCAATTTGTAATGAAACTTATATTTTTAAGATTATAAATATTTGTTACACTTTTTGTCATTTTTTTTCAATTAGGTTTTGGGCACTTTCTAATTGAACTACTTTTGAGTTTCAGAAATATGATTATATGAGTTAATGTTTGTACTTTTTGTTAGTACAGTGATGTACTTTTGGTATCAGTAGTATTAACATTGCCTCTGATTGATTCTTAACTCTACAGTATGATGGTTGATAACTCCATTTTTATACTACATTGTTCTGATAATTATATCTACAGATTATCCAGTATGCAGAAAACTACTACCAAATAATAATAATTTGAATGTAATTTGACTTTGTTTCATTATAGACTTGTCTTTTAATTTCAAAATACAAATATGTATGTTTTGCAGTGCTTTTTTTATGGATTTAATGGTATGATTTTATATTCATCATTATATAAGATAAACAGATTTTTAGTGACACAGATTGTACAGTTTTTGGCTGTCAATTACATCAGTTAAATTTTCTATCTCCACTTGTTTGTGGTTATATCCTACATGTGTTGAATTGTTACTAAAATTTAGCTTTTAACACATTAAAATCGCCATACCTTCTGGTGTTACCATACTACAGAAATCAAATTTTTTCTTACCTGAACCAAAATGTAATAACAAAACCACACTTCCATGTGTCACATAAATTTACAATTACAGAAATTAAATGATAACAGATTTTCTTTTTGGAAAGCGGATGCTAATATCAGTCACCAAAGTTCCTCTTGTCACCTGGATTATAAACCCAAGTGTAATATACCAAGAAGGATTTTAAAATAATGATTAGAAATTGCTTTTTTACTGCTAGAACATTGATTAATAGTAGTCGTTTTTTTCTTACTTTTTCATTAGAATACAGAATACAAAGATCCATACAACAAAGACTCTCAAGTGATCAAAATGTTTTGGAAGGTGTTTCATAGCCTTACTTTGGAGGAAAAGAAAAAATTTCTTTGTAGGTTTTCAAATTGATATATTTATTGGCTGATCTTATTCAAGTCAGTCTTTGTTTAAATTGTAATACCATTTTTATTTACTTTCTAAACAGTTTGTTTTTTAAATGCTGTCTATAAAGTTAATTTTGAAGTTAAGAGAGGAATACAGTAAAATATTTTCTATTGTATATACAATGTTATGAACATACAGTCTCTATTATTTTTCTGTTCTTGTGAATATTGGATTTTTAACTTTTAATTTGACACTTTCTGTTTTCTTATTTCCTTAATTTATAATTTCGTTTTTGACTTAAGTCAGCTTTAATGTTATTTTGTTGAATAGGTAAAAACCATAATGATATATCAAAGTTAGTAGAATAGTGTTATGCTCATCAAGACCTCTAAAATGGTGTGTTAAATAAAGCAAACAAATGGAGTTAAATTTAAATATGTGCTGTAATTTTCTACTTATGTTATTCTGTATCTTAATACTTGTAATATTTGTAATGGTTTAATGAAATTATTTTCATCACAAAGCAGGTTATTTGTAATCACAGGCTATATTTGTCATTAAGCTATTAAAATAGCATTCATCAGTGTAAAATTATTTGTATTATACATCACGTGTTATAGGAAATTGTGTATGGTAAAGAATATAGATTAAGAAAATAACTATGTCTATCTTTCTTTCTGGTTCCAGTGTTTTTGACTGGCTCAGACAGAATTCCAATATTAGGAATGAAAGTTGTTAAGGTTGGTAATGTTTTTTTTTTAATTCATAATGCATTTTTCTCATTTTATTTTAAAAGTATACTAAAATTTCAAAAGCCTAACATCTTGTATCAGATTTTTAACTGTTGTTAGTTTAGTTTGAAGTTTGGAATTAAATGAAACAAGAGTTGATGGGTTATGATATTGTTATGTGATAATTAATCTTACAGTTTTGAATTTTGATATCCTTCCATCGCTTAGTGAATGTGTAGTGTGGTCATTTCTGTTTGTGTAAAAGTCTTTGTTTAAGAAGCTGAAACATATTTGATCACTTTTGACGTGTATGTGCAGAAGTAAAATTAAGAAGAACAATAGACAAAATATTTCAAAAGTCAGTAAATAATTTGAAAAATATATTTTTCTGACCTGTTTAAAAGATGAAGAGGTGTGTGATCCTGAAAATATTGCATATTTGTTTTTGGTCATAGTTTGTCAGTTTTCTTGTTATTTAACATGTTACACATATATTTGAAATACTTTTGTCAGAATAAGATCTACTATTTAAATATAATTAGCTGTTTTTACTTTTATATTTTCTTAGCTCGTAATCCAGCCAATGAATGTAGGAGATGAACACCTTCCTGTAGCTCACACATGTTTTAATGTTCTTGACTTGCCACCATATTCTAGTGAAACTGTTCTCAGGAATAAATTACTCAAGGCCATCCATCATACTGAAGGTTTTGGACTAGCTTGAACTTGTATAAACTTTGAAACATAAAAGTAAAGAAATCAAGGAAACAAGAGTTTTAAGTGAAAAATGTGAGGAATAAAAGTTAATCATATTTTATTTGTTCTAAAATATTAGTAAAAAAATAAATATTTCTAGTTGATTGGGGTGGAAGATCACTTAAGTTTGTTTAATTGCTCTATTTGAAGTTTTCTATTTTTACAGTTTACGAGTAAAATACATGCAGAAATGTACATATACAGAATGCTGTATTTTTTAAATTATTTACAGTAATAGGAAATACATGTAAGAGCATCTAAAATGTAAGTTGTTTTAAACTATCAACTTTTGAAAATAAATGATGTTTAAATTGTCAGTATTTTGATGTAAAATAATAACATTTTGCAAAGTAATTTTAGTATTAAAGGAAGAGATTTAGAAAAAGCTAAAGAAGAAAATCTATAGAACTTTGATCTAAGACTTGTTATGTAGAAATATGCATACATATAAAAAAAATTAAGTTTGCTCCATTTAAATGTATGCACTGTTTCTGCAATTGTTTGACTTTGTGTTTGAAGATAGATTTTTCATCTTATACGGCTTGACAAGGCTAATGTTAAACCATGTATACCTTCTTGTTTACTTTTAGAAAGATTCTTAAGTTTTCACATTTAGTGCTTTCTTTTTAAGTGAAGTATAATTAGGTAGACTCATAGAATATAAATATTATTGTAATACATCAAGTGCATTACTTTTGTGAGTTTCAATATTATTTTTTGAAGCAAGGTTTGAATTGGGTAAATTAAAATATCATCTTACCCGTTATCTTTGACTATTCTCTTTTATTTTTGAACAACAGTTTTTATTTCCATACATAAAATAATTCACAGTGAGCAGTAATATTCTTCAATCTAATGCTGCAAAATTGTTTTAAATCCAGAACAATTTTCTTTCTGATTACTTTTTTCAGATGAAAAGAAAATTTTAGAACAGTTTTTTTTACAGCCATAAAGCTAGTGTATTTACATGTTATGTTTATAATATACATTTGAACAAAGAGCAAAGTACAAGATGCACAAGCATTAAATCATTTTACTCCTCAATATGCAAAAGGCTTAAAGGCTACCATTTTATAAGGTTTAATAGAATAATGATAGAAAGATAGGAAATGTGCTAGCTTTGTACTTTCTGAAGTTCTAACATAACAGCAGAATTCAAGATAAGTGTGTTTTCAAACTGAAATTTAATAAAGATAGAAGATAAAGCCAATCTTGTACAAGTTTTGTTTCTCTAGACCACGGGTCACCAAACTTTTTTCACAGCGGGCCAGATAACTGAGAGAATGATGAGCTCGGGCCGCATAACCATTTTGTTCAATACAATACAGTGAATACACAAAAAATAAAGACAACAAACATGTT
>NW_013665674.1:1276896-1280873 GCF_000517525.1 Limulus polyphemus | reverse complement strand
TATATAAACACATACGTACAACACACAAATATACGTAGAAGCACACACAATACACGCACACGTCTTCTCTATAACAAAGCTGTGTAGCCACACGCACACTCGTCACACTACTTGTATCAATTGCCTGTAAGCATTGGATCGTCTTACAACAATGCCCGCAGAGGCGACAGCAGGAATGAACTCTCATTGCAGGTACTTACACAAAAAGCACTCTCATATTCAAAGTCACCAAATTTTTTATTTCACTGATTTTCCTAAAACTTGTATTACTGTCAGATGCAAAAATCAGATTGGACAAATTTGGACATTTTTACTTACACTTATTTTATTTTTTTCTACATACTAAGTTTATCTACAATCTATGATATTTCCATATAAATAATTATATTTTAGCTTATTTGTGGCACAGTGCAGCGGCGGGCCGTAGTTTGGTGAGCACTGCTCTAGACTTTTTGATTAAAGCAGTGCTGTATATGAAAGTTCTTTTTTTTTCATTTCCATTAATACCCCTTCACTCTAGTTTCTTAGTTGCCACTAGTTGTCCTTGTAATCATTTTGAGATAGGATTGTTGCATATTATAAAAGTTAACAAAGTTTACTTTACTTAGAAATGTTTCACATTTTTCCAAATTTTTGTATGGAAATATTTCAGTTCTTCTGTAGTTTGCTTCAGTTTATGAGTACTTTGTTTATAATTGTTCTTGTTTATTTTGTAATTCTTCTTGTAAAACAAAATGTGTTGGTAAATATATCCTTTCAGTTGTTAGTTTTCTCTGATGAAATAAAAACATGGAACTTCTTGATAATGTTATTGGTATTTGTAAGACTAATTAATAAATGCGGATGTAATTCTATAAATTGCAACTGGAACCGTGTAAGTATTCTGATCAGATATGAATTAAACCAGTTTTTGGTACACAATGAAACAGTCTTATCTTTATCTTTCAGGTGGTAAAACTGCTGTTAAAGGTATATGTACCAATGGTAAAACTGTTGTTAAGGGTATATATTTGCTATTATATCTAGTGAGATTTCCCAGTAAAGAATGTTAAATAAGAGTAATATGAATAACTTAAGTATACAAACTATTGTATATGTCACCTGCTATACACGTGCTATATATTTTTAATATCATAATATTAAGTAATTCTAATTTGATTAATGATAATTAGATATATCTAAGGTCATGGTTCCACATCGTATTTTAGGCACAGTGATAAATACGTAAGGTTGATGAAAACAAGGTTTGAACTGATATACTATTAATAGGTTATAGAGAATACTGGTCTGTTAATCTTTCTTATCATCTTCGAACACCTACCGTGTCTTGAATGTACTCGATACGTGGTACGTAAAACTTGCTTTATTGTTTTGTGACGTTGTTTTGATGTAGCCAGGCTAATCTGGGCAACCATACGATTGCTGTTTATACTTAACTGTTGTAACTTCACTAAAGTCTCGGGTAAAAGATAACTCAGACAAAGAAGATTATATTGCATTAAGCCTTATTTGGACTCAATATGCCTTTCTCTGATCAAGGCTTCAGCACCCGAGCCGGAACAGTTGCGCCATTAAACCCGGTTATTAATAGGTATTGGTGTGTGATAACACGTACCTGAATAATGGTTTATGTAATCTTTTATGTTGCATGTTTTTGTTTGTTTCGTTGTAGTAATTTTTGATGTTGCAACTATATATATATACAATTCATTGTAAATAAAAACAAACGTTATTAGAACAGTTGGATTATTATTATTATTGAAAGCGAAGTTCCTTGTAAAAATATTGTGTAATAGGTGGGCAACACAGAATAATTTGTGATGTTACAGTTCACTACTTTCTGTAGTCCTTTGTGAGGCATGAATTTTAAATAACCCTGTGCATTCTGATGTTATTTGGAACAGTAAAAATAATTAAAAGTGATATGTCTATAATATAAGTCAAATTGTTAATAATTCACAGCATCAGTGTTTATCCAGTAACTAACACTGGATGAATGTCAGAACCATAAGTGATATAAATATGCAGTCACCCAATTTCGTATAAGTTTGGGCAATAACTAGTTTAATTAAACACGTGTACACCTTATCTGATCATGTCAGTGGAATTACTACCCTGGTTTTAAAATGTATATTTTAGATTATATGATTTTAAACATAAAATCGCATGATACAGAGATAAACAAGCAATGTTAAATTAATCGACATACTTATTTAAGGGACAATGAAAGAGCGAGTTTTCTTTAGATTACATATTCATACACATATTCATATTGGCAATTGGAAACTTGAAAATCCTCGTTTCTTTTTGTTTTCCTGCTAGAAGTGGCTTAACCATCAACACTTCTTTTTCAAGTTAATCTTTGATAAGTAATCCTAAAGTTGTGTATAAGTCCAATGTAAGTCCTCTAGAAAAGCAGTTTGAAATGTTAGGCTTAGGTTTGAATTTTACAGTAACGCCGAAAAAATTTACCTAGAAAAAAGTCACTGGTGTTGAAACTAAACTAGAACAAATGAAATATTGTAAAATCAATAATATGATTAGGTATGAATGTCAAGATGTGATTATGTCACAAAGAAATTGAAATTAACAGTAACTTAAGTAAGAAAAAGAGCTCTCCAGTCCTTAAAAACGACAAATATATTGTTATTACCCACGCTTATGATGGAGTTTGTATTGTGATATAAAACAAACTGAACTTCATAACTTGCTGAAGTTGCATGTTCTTAATTTCGTCAACCGAATACCTTATCCTATTTATTATTACTCCATATGTACAAATACCTCTTAGTAATGTACTTCGTCAATATGTTCTGCAGAAATTCGCAAACTAGAGTAGAAACAATGGGTCTAAAACTATTATTTAACTTGTTTCATTTAAGCGTAAAACGTGGTAGATTGTAGTCGAAATTACTGTTTAAGTTAGCTGGTAAAGTGAGACATTATTAATATTGTTCTTTAACTAATTAATAAAATTTGATCGTTGGATCTTTCTTGAGAGGAATATATGAGCCGCTTTTTAAAAATTTTCCACATTTACTTATATATTATTTGACGTGGTCTTTTTGTTCATTAAAGTCCCAGTAGAATAAAAACGATTAATTACTTTCAAGAAAAGTTAATTAAAGCTTCAGTATCACCAATAGAAGTGACACGACATCAAATTAACACGGTCGTGTGTTGAAAGCTAGTTCAAAGTTAATGATGAATCCTGGGATTGGTTATAGGTTCCCACTTTTTTTGTGACCTATATGTAAACAAATTTGAATGCACTGCATTTGACAGTGCTAACTTAAACCTATTTGATGTATATGTGTGAATTGCGTCTTTAATATGGCGACACTGTGAGGCTGAGTTTAAAACTTTGATTACTTAAATAATCGTGATTTGTCTAAGTTAATTCAATTTACATATGAAAAAGAGCAAACTAAATGTCTTCCTTTTGTAGATGTCCTTGTAGAAAGAAAAATTAATCGAAACCTTTCTAAAACAACACAGAAAACCATACTTGACACCCCACCCCAACGAACTTTTAAAATATGCTATAAAGAAATGGACTTCCCCATCATATTTCTGGCAGTTATTTTGATTGAAACTTAATTATTTCAGGAGAAATAACTAATAATCAAGGGTACTCGAAGATATCCTCCTTCATCCTGCTCGAGGCTAGAGGTTAAAGTTCAATGAGTGGTCAGCGTTTTAATGAGCCATATGGGCAAATAAGTGAACAATTAATAATAAATAAATAATAATAATAAATAATTATATATATATATATGTATACAGATGATGATGAGCCAAGTGGGCGGAAGTGAAGGCAAGTCCAAGGCGTAGCAGAGGCCGGTTGATCTTGCAGAATGAGCAAGTCGGCAGCCATTGTTGACAATTTATCGAAACAAACTGAAGCAAACTAACCTTTACAGGGCCTGGCGGGGATCAGTGGATCCAAGTGCCATGGCTGGGATCTATAGATCCAA
>NW_013665674.1:1257786-1275938 GCF_000517525.1 Limulus polyphemus | reverse complement strand
GTATACAGATGATGATGAGGCAAGTGGGCGGAAGTGAAGGCAAGTCCAAGGTGTAGCAGAGGCCGGTTGATCTTGTAGAATGAGCAAGTCGGCAGCCATTGTTGACAATTTATCGAAACAAACTGAAGCAAACTGACTTTTACAGGGCCTGGCGGGGATCAGTGGATCCAAGTGCCATGGCTGGGATCTATAGATCCAATGTTTAAGAGTTTGGTGTGGGGGAAACGGGAGTACCCCGAGAAAACCCACTTTCACTAGTCGGGACTGAAAGAAAAGCCCGGCTAGTGCCCGAGTGAAGAGCTATTGAAGGGCTTAAGATCTGAAAAGAGACTGAAGATTTAAATGGTTATACATAGAATAAAGTATACTCTTAATAGTTTTATAGATCATGGTGGTATGATAGTGGTCTTGTGTATCATGTTGTATGGGGATAGATATTTGCGCCATGGTTTGGGGTGGCGGCAAGTTTATGGAATTCGGCTTTGAGTGAGTTCCGGTGGGTGGCTTTTTTTTGTAGTATTTGGTGGGAAGTTTAGAAATGCGTTTTTGTATTGTGTGTAGTGAGGTGTGTTTTTCAACGTAGCATGCTGGTGTGTAGTGAGGGAGGCGGTGGGTAAGACGTATTACATTATTTTGTAATTTTTGGAGTATCAACTGTTGGTTGTTATTCATATTACAGGTTATCATAGAGCCTTAGTCTAATAAGGGTCTGATAAATGTTTTGTAAATGTACATTATTATCTGTGGTCTGCATCCATGAGCGTGGTGACTTATTTTGTGGAGGTAAGCTATTCTAGTTTTAATTTTCTTGCTAATTTCCTTATCGACATGATAAAACGCATCATAAGAAAAGAATATATGTAATAACATGATGAAGTATACTAAATTGAAGAGTTAGTATTATAAGAAAGCCCAAAACATGGTTGTACTCCATACTATTGGCGAAAAACGTGACGAACAAAATTGTAAACGTTATGTATACCTGTTTTCAAACCAATCAATACAAAAAAATTATACTTCCTGTTATAAAAGTTAAAATACAGTTCTTGGATGAAACGTTTATACATGAAATTACATGCAAGTGATACGAGAAATACATAGGTCAAACCAAATGCAGTTTAAAATATTACCACAAAGGCTATATATCCAACAATGGGACAAACATAAGATGTGGTCAAATTCTTGATTAAACCAAATACGGAAATGGAATTTAATGTACGAGAACTTATTGAAAATTTTCTATGGTAATTCAAACATAACATTAAATACGTATAATTTATCAGCAAGTTTTATGTAAGAAAAGTAGCAATCTTCCACCTTCCTCAGCTATATGATGAAATGACCTTTTTTTTTGTATCAATTGCTCAGTGTTGTATGTGTAACACGACACACCTAATGATGGCAGTGAAACACCGAAACGTCAAGAGTTTTAAATGAAGTTTTATTGAGGATGAAAAAAACGTTTCTATGTGTTTCTTTGAGCTCGTGCAAAAGTATTTCATAAATTCAAAAATGTTTTTGAAAGGTTGAAGGGGTTAAATTAGGTAAAATAATGAAATACATGCTGATGATATATACTTTGAAATTTGGTTAAGTACCAGTGTTAAAATGTGTGATAAGTATTCAGAAATCAATTTAAGTAGTAAGTAAGATATGGGGATAACCGTGTAAAGGACTAGTTTAAGTTGATCATTTTCAAAGTTAAATAATAATTAGCTGACAAAGAGATCATGAGTATATTCCTAATCTTTAAACATCAAAAATGTATTTTTCCTGTCCATTTCATTTCTCTCATAGTATTAAAAGTTTTGAACTTATGAGAAAAGAGTTTTATCTTTGTGAAGTAAGTGTGCCAAAAACAGTTTTCCTGACATACAAGTCAATCTTTGAAATAGTATCTTAATTTACCTTCATGGTGAGAGGTGTATCTATATATAGGACTGAAATCAATAGCTACATTCGAATGTAAGTAGATTAGTTTATTATGTTGGATGTTATTTTCTGATTGTTTTATATTGGAAAAACTCGAGCATTTGTCAGAGATTTCTGATTTATAGCTTTTAACATAAATTCAGATGTATGTATTTCAAACAAAACCTCATCTACAGAAATTTAATTCAAAAATATTAAAGTTGTCTTTCAGATGCTGTTAAGAGCATAAGTGTATAGATTTGCGAACCATTCTGTACCAGTAAATAACATTTTTGGTAAATACTTTGCATTGGTTTTGGGCTTTAAGATGTCAGTAGTGAAAAGGCGTTGGACGTTATTCACAACTCCAAAACCCACGTTATCTTTTCTATATAGTTGCTACTTGTTTAGGCAGAAGATGTATTTCTGAAGGAGGTTTACCTAGTTACCTACTAACAATGTAAAAAGGCACAATACGCGAAAATATTCGGCTGTTTATGCATTATGATATATCAATAAATAATGTGAAAATTTTGTAATTTGGAGTTGACGTAAAAAATAAGAACAAATTATAAAAACGTGCTGAAAATACGTTTGTTAAACATAAACAAAATTTTCCACTAAATCTGTTCTGCTTAATATTGAAAAAAAAACGTTTAAAAATGTTTAGAAGCAATTTTAAAACAATTTACTTTATTGCCTAACGTACATACGTTACACATCTAAATTCACTGTAACAGTTGTTGTCCAATCAATTTGTTATTATAAGTAGCGTTTCAACCATAAGTGTCTTTTGTATTCTAGTCGCCTTGGAGATCCCTGGTATTGAGTGAAAGACTTTCGTCGGCTATGAATATAAATATATGGTGTGATTTATATGTTACTAAGCTCTATTCTTTCATTCAGAAGTTCTTATAAATGCATTTCTTATTTGTTATTTTCCACCTGAACGGTTCATGAGCTAAACAGCTAACTTTGGTCCTTTAGGTACGCAGCCTGGTATGATTATCACTAGGCCAAGTCCGGCTCTGTTAGTAAGCTGGCTTTTCAGGCTTTATTCAACACCATTTAAGGAAACTCCTAATTTAATTTTATGGAGGAGATGGCTTCCCCATTAAACATTTACAAATATTTTATGAATACACATTATGGTAGCAGTTTTATCCTGTTAGCCTTTGAATTATAAAGCTCTCAGAACAGCCGAAGAAAACCACGTCAGATTTCCATTATGTCATAAAAAATTCTTCATAAAAATATTAGCATTGCTTTGAAATTTCAAAAACTTTATTAAGCATTATAAAAGTATTTACATGTATGTAGTGTATCAGATATTGCAAGAAGCGGACTCCCAGCTAAAAAAAGCAAACATAACACACACTACATAGAAATTGGAATAAAGTCTTTCCGCTCAGAAATGTTAACAATTCTGCATACGTTCTGCTACGAAGTATTACATTAATTTAATATAAAATGTTTAGAAAAGACTATTAAATTCATATATATTATAATCAAAAGTAAAATTGCACTCATTCGCAAAGTACTCTGAATATATGTATATGTACTACACGAAGTCAGTCATAAGCTTTACATAATAAACCTGATGAGGCTAATCTGTATATGTCAGTTAAATTTAAGTCAAACATGGTCTAACACATTTGCAACACGTTACTCGGCAATAATGTATCTTCTTGTAGCCCATCGTACGTACCTCTTTACAGACACATTAATTCTAGATCAACAAGACAGCTTTCATCCAGGATGATACACACAGTTCACAATGACACGTACTATAGTATAATATTCAGGACTTCTTGACCACAAGATGCTTCTATTATAATGCTAATGTGAGCATTTAGCTTGTGCACATAATTAGGGGAATCCCCATTGTCACAACGCTGTCCAGCTTAATCTAAAGATATTTTGTTCACAGCCATCTTGTTGTACTTTAGGTTGTGAGGTATTTTGAAGTGGTATTCAGTGTATTTTAAATGCAAATTTTGATTAGCTTTTTGGACAACATAATGTGTATCAGGAATGGCGTTGCTAACATCTGTATCTGGTTGCTTTTACTTGGGAATATAGCCCACTACTGTAAACTGACAATGTAGCAACTTTGTTTACCGCACATATGGGATTGATAGACTAAGTAAAGTAAAATCATTTTAATCTCTTTTTGCCTTAAAGGGTACTGGGCGAATCTTGAAAGAAGAGTTCTTTTGGGGATCTCATTCTAGAATATATATATAACGTGTAAAAAATTAAACAATTAATGAGAATACTGTGGAAAATATGTTAGTCAGAAGCATACTGAGTCAGAATATGGTAAAGTTTGTGTTCGTTTTCTAAAATTGATTCGTTAGATGATAATCATGACTTGAAACAAGCAAGCAATGGTTAAGTCGAATGTAGAGATATATCAAGTTTTATCCTACAAATAATATTTACGTATGTATTAAGATTAACAGTTACATTCAGGCTTAAGATCGGTAGGCATGTCTAAATTCTTCTTTATAAAAGTGGCTCAAAAAATTACTAATACGTTTTAAGGCATCTATACTTGTTTATTCCAATAATAGAAATACAATACAGTCATCAATTGTGTTTTATTCTTTCTCTCTCTCTCAAGCATTAAAGTTAAAATATAACATCACCTAAGCAAAAGCTTTAAGAACATAAACTGTTTTCAAAACGTAATATCCTCTAAAAGCTGATATATATCGGTCTAGTAATTCCTAATATTTTCTTGAATGAAACTTATTCTCTGAAAGCAAAAACATAAACATTCGAGTGTTAACGAAAGATAGAGTTATAAAGAAGAACAAAAAAATAGCATTGTTAAATTACTACTTATTTTACATGCTTATTTTAAGTGCATTTTACAATCTGAAGGTCAATATACGATGCCGTTTCTTATTAAATATGTCTGTAATAACTAAAAATGATTATTTGAAATATGTTTTCTAATGTGTTGTTAGTACCTTTAAACTTTCTGATGACAAACTTTTCACCTATACACATAAATAAACGAATCACAGTTGTTCATGTAGAATTTTGAAACTAGAAAAATATTGATCATCGTCATCATTTTAGGAAATTACTTTTAAGTTTCTTTAACATCGCCAGACAAATTATTAAAATGTAGTTAAACGGTGTATTTTTAAAACAATGATGTAAAGTTCGATAGGATTTAGGCGGGTAGGTAAAGAACGTTAATTTAAATTAATGTTTCAAATAACATCTGCAACATCCTGTCCACGGTGATGGTGCAAATATTTGAGTACATCCAAGATTATAAAGCATAGACAGATTTTATTATGATCTTGGATGTACTCAAATATTTCACAGAATAAGCAGATAAAGCACAACGTAGGAACACCATTATACAAAAATCAGCAGTTAATGGGACTGAACATTTTTGAACTCACATTTTTAAATTAAATCACAAAGCAAAATGTGAGAAAAGGAGCAACTTAAATTAATCAATATAGTTGATATTGGACGTTATGAAAGAAGATTAATGATCAAACACACGTTTAGAAAGCTATATTTACTTAAATTCACTAGAGGTGGCCCACTTGAAAACATTTTTAGCCATTTTTAACTAGGGCTACTGTTTAAATATTTTGAAATAAGTATGCCACGATACTGAGAAATACTTAAATATATTTTCTTTAACTACAAAATAATTCAGTAAAGCAGTGTATAATAATTAACCGAGAAGATCGTGATACCTTAATGGGTAATTGATGCGATATTACATAGCAATAATAATTATAATAGTTTTAATCCCATCATCCTGTACTGGCTCAGTACGGTTTTATAGTGAGGAGAGTATGTAATAGCATTTTGATAAAGTATAGTTGAAATGCTATCATACACTCCATTTTTTTTACTCAAAATATTGACATAAACACCCAATTCATGAGATGGGAGGAGTACATTTTGGTTGCAGTAAGGGAATTCTATAAAAAATATGTTTTTGTCACGTAATTTTCCGCACTGAGCTAAGCAAGAGTTGTTTCATCCTCTACCCCTAATTTACATGTTAGATTTTCCTACATAATGGGTCTGTAAAACATAACGTAAATAAAATTATTATCAATGGTATTGTGATGTAATATCATCCGTATTACTAATTAATAATCCAGTGCTAGTAAACAAGTGACTACAGATAAAGAAGACTGAGTTCCGAGGAAGGAGGCCGATTTTCACTTAATAAATCCTAAATTGACTTTAATTGGTTTATATGTGAATTGCTCTGGCGTTGTCTTTGCTGCTGACCAAGTTTTCGGAGTGCTATTGAAGTTACGGAAAGACATTTTCTGTGAGGTTGATGGTGAGATTTTATCCGAAAGAGTTGATGCTGCTGGTTCAGGAACGAGAGGTTGTTGAGTTGTAGGAGTTGTACTTACTGTGAAAAAAAAAGTAAATATTCATAAAACAGGTTAAAATTTTGGAGATTAATAGTATCAGTACTAACAAAGTTTGACAAAACGAAACCAGATATTTGTCCAAATTGTTTGTGTACTCCCCTAATTGGAAAATCCTTATTAGCCTGTTTAACCTGTCACTTGTATGACTCCTTTCTCTGCTACAAAATCTTTGTTATTTCTTTTTTTCTCTTGCTGGTTTTATCTATTTATATTGACTTGAACACAAACACCTACATATATGCTGCTCTGCCGTAATTTCTGGAGATAAAAGAAGGTTCTAATGATCATTACATTAATAAGGTATGACACTGTCCTTAAGCTGAATGACTTCTTCTGTTCTTTGAGACGAACTCTCAACTAGTTTTTAGCGATGTCTGGTGCACTTTTAATTCATTGGTGTCTGTCGAGGCTGGTTCACCGATGACGTTTGGAAGATAGTGTTTTTTTTTGGTGGGTTAAGATTTGGATTTCGAATGAGTCATTGGAAGATGCTGATATTGGTACTTAAGAAACAGACCGTACGTATTATTATTATTATTTTATCTTTTTTTTGCAGTCATACTTATTCTTCTGCAAAGCATATTGGGTTGTTGACTAAAAAGGTTCTATCATAGTCCCTAGAACTTGTTAATTTTAAATCTCTTGTCTTCATCGACATTTAAATTTGCAGATATTTCACCTATAGTTAAATGCACGTTGCCCAGAATGCAGCTCATACCGTAACATTCCCAGTACACTCATTTCATAGCATAGTCACAGTCAGATTTTTTATTTGTTTTTCTGTCTCCAAACCCTTATTTGGCAACTAACATTCAGATATTTCACAGATAGGTCCCATGTCCAATGCACGAAATGTAGCTCACGTTTTAACACTCCCAGTACACTCCTTTCATAGAAGGTATAACATAATCTCAGTAAATCTGTCTCCAAACCCTTATTCGGCTGCTGCTTTTAATTTTAATGATGAGAATTGTCTTTCGTTTCTCCCTAAACGTTGCTAATAATTATCGTAACTCCAGTGCTAAATGGACTGTAACCAAACCAAACATTTCCGAGCATTCTTGGGCGCAATGCATGGTTTTTCCTTTTCCCAACCCTTTCATAACATACGTGTTAAATGAAAACACCTTGCACAAGTATCACAAATGGCGCTTATTACACATGTGGCACTTTGGATGGAGTGAAGTTGGCGTGAATGTATTTTAGAGTTGGTTTCCAGTATTTTTCAAAACTCTTAACAGTTAAACTTTTGTCACTCTTGGATAGAACTGTAAACTGACCCGAACATATTTTAGATGCTATACGGTCAAATTTTTATTTCAATTGCATAAAGATAAATACTATATAGCTGCAAGATTTTATTGTAAAATAACTTGTATAAACAGAGCTGACACTTTGGTTACCAGTTAACTAATGACGTATTTATAACGATTTATTTAGCTCCGACACTAAAATGAACATTGTTGAAATAAGAATATTTTTATTAGTTTACCGATTTATGTGTGATTTGCATTATGCTTTATAATCAATTAAACATCATCCTCAAATATGAAGAATAAAATATCTATATATCAGTTCTTAGATAGAAAAAAAAAACGATTTGTTGTAAGTAACTGAAAATATTTTGTGCACGTGTAAAAGTATGTAAAAGTGACATATGTTAACTTCAAACGAGTTTCATAAGGCAGATTTTATTGTGAACATTTAGTGATAAAATGTCTATCAAAATGCTGAAAATAATAATGTAGTCAATATAAAAATCATAGTTAAGTTATATTATAGCCTCAGTCTTTTTAAGAAAGTCTACTCACCTTTAGTCCGTCCACCCCAACCTTTAGGAGCACTGGGTCGATAGAGACCATAGTTCGTAGATGGTAGGAAACGGCTGCCCACTACAGGAGCCAGAGAAGTAACAGTAGTGCTGGAGGGGGAAACGAAACTGTCTTTTGGTGTGGTTGCAGGGGGAGATTGAGCTTTAATTCTTCCTGCTTGGAGATTACTAGAAGCCAATGGTTCTGGTTTAAACTCAGGCTGGACTTCCTGAAACGCACCATCACAGCTTCCTATAGGAGACTCCAGCGCAGCCTCCCACGGACTCTTGACGATCTTCAGACGTGGATGTTGCATCATTTCCTGGAGCCTTGTTGCTTGAGGGCCAGTTTTTGTCACTTCTGTGGACAGAGGGTTAAGAGGCTTCTGTGGCGGATGGTGAGCTTTGACTTTGTCTTCATCAACAATCCAGTTTTCAGAATTTTGCTTACGTTTAGCAAACATTACAGCTCCTTTTCCAGCAGGAGATTTTAGATCCTTGACCAGGTCTAGACAAACTTCTGGACTAACTACGTTATGTTCGCTAATATTTTGTCCTTCCTTTCGTAATTGACTAGCATCTTGTAGATGTCTGGGGTCGAGGATCAGCTTTAATTTTGGAGATGTGTCATCTTCTTTACTACTGTCTGGTTCAGGTCTAGGAGGTTCAGCTTTTACTTGTTCTGTAAGTTTCACCTCTTTGAATATTTCTTGCTTACAGGGTCCAGTATCTGTCTCTTGATCTAAAAGCAATCAATGAATAAAGTTACATCATGGAACAGTTATACATCACAGGCTAAGTAAGTTATATCAAAAAGATTTTGGAGCATCACTGCATCGTTATAGTCCATGTACACCGTCCAGTAATGCTCTATATAGCGACCATGTATCCTGATAATAACGTAGATTCTATTGGAAAAGGCTCCGTCGTAAGGCTGTCATGTCCAAAGTATACTATTATCCCATGCAAGCTTTCAGTTGGCTATCTAGTGTTCGAGGACGACAATTTTCTAGCGCCAATTTCAACAGTCTGATCGCACAGATATCCAAAGAGCCTGTGTCAAGCAACTTCACCAGCATGTCTTTGCACAGAATAGTATCATTATCCGTTTAATTTTTCAGCTGTTTGAGGCATGCAATGGTTGAACGGATATGCTATGGAAGCAACTTGTGTACACGAGAATTGTGTCACTTTTCCGGACCTTTCTTAGTTATGTTGCGTACAGTTGCTTGGGACACATGGACGGCTTTTGGCCCTCACGTTTGTGTTCGCAGATTCTCACCCCAATACGTAAAACTTACAGTTCCTGTGTATAACTAGCAAGGCGCCACTGTAAAAAGATGTTAATTATACACGTACATTAGGTTTATAAGAAACTTCATGTGTACTTCGTGATTTATTCTCCTGAAGATGGTGAAATTACTTCCACCGAAACATGTAGAGTTTTAAAGTTTCTATTAAGTTATATTTTTTAAACTTTACAAATAAATTATTGTACGAGTAAAACACGTTGATGTCTCGTTTTATTAATTCTATCTAAAACAGATTCTCACCTGTTACAAGATGCCACACTTTGCTTACTACGAATGGAATACGATATTTTGCAAATCCATTTCTGTATGGTCCTGGTTCCCCAAGTTGATCCATATACTTTTGTTTTAAAATGTCTCTAATTATAAAGGATATCCCCGTCTTCGATTTGAACACATCTTTATGATCCGAGTGTATGAATATTTTACATCGGAAAGGGTTGTTGATATACTTTACAATAGCGATTAATTTTCGATATTATCATACTACATACGAAACGCCAAAGAATGTCAAAATGTAGTTCTGATACATTTCTTTCCACCATAACTTTATATCAAATGTGGTTGTCACGTAACTTGTTGATTTGCATATTCAAAATCATTTTAACATAGCGTACTTGAACCTCTGCAGATATTCAAAACTCACTGTACATTGAATTTTATGTCACTAATTTCGTATTGAATCTACAATTGGAATAGCTCAGCTAGAATACCATTCAACAAGATTTTATACGTATTCAAGCTAGTTAATATAAACAGAAACTAAAGATCCAGTGTTTAAAAAGGAAAATAATATAGATTGAAATACGTCTTAAAATTGAGTACCGAAAAAAAATTCTAATTCAGAGTTGATGTTTACATGATTTTTGTCTTTGAAAGATTAAGATTTTGTTTTTGTTTACCTGCCGCCGTCCCTAATTTTGAGCTGCCGACCAGAGCTCCCGAAAGGCAAATGTCAGGCAGCACCTTCTGCCAACTCTTGGGCTGTCATTTACCAATGAATAATGGGATTAATTGTCACATTGTAACGTCTCTACGGGTGAAAGTTTGAGCATGTGTATTCAGAGTCGAGTGCTCTAACCACCAGGCAAACTTAAAGGTTACTGATACTCCACTAAAAATAGTCCTAGGCGAACATAACAATTCTTATCATATATTGACTTGAAGACTCAAAAATTTAAGTTCCCATAATTTATTATTACTATTGTGACAGTACTGATCGACCACAAAATAGAATAACATGTATTGTAGCATGGAGTTATCTCGCCTCTTACTTGCGTAAAGCAACTATTTATTAAAACGTATTGATTGACTCTATAACATTGCGGTATTAAATTGAAGTTAAGTGTTTGTATAAATCGTATACAAAGAAATACAGTGAATCGTATTTTTAGGTTCCAGTATTGAATGCTAATGATGTTGGTCTTGAAAATGACCAATTTTAATTTTTATGAGCAAATTAATTACAATTTTCAGAATAGAATTCAACCGATTGAATTGTTTAACTTTTACCTTCAGTCCGGCTTATATCTAAAAAAAGAAAAAAGAAACTGAACTTTAAACTTAATGTAGTGTATCTTTTCTTGTCAAGATTTTCCACTCAAACTTCAAAGATTAATTTGAAATAAAATATTTTCCATTGAATAGAAATGTTACCAAGAATAAAGTTTTTATTTTTGCACAGATCTACAGCAACCGGATCTTCTTCAGCAACAAAATTAAATGTTTTAGTTAGAATGTATAAATCATTTGTTTATTTGTTTGAAGTTAAGCACAAAGCTACACAATGGGCTCTCTGTGCTCTGCCCACCACAGGTATTGAAACAAGGTATCAAGCGTTTTAAGTCCGCAGACATACCGTTTTACCACTTGGGGGCGAAAGTATAAATAAAACAGTATGTCTAAATCGCTGATGTGTGAGCAGCAGTTAAAATGAATCATTCATGCAAGCTGACAGTTCTTTACAGTACTTGTTTTTACTATAAGAGATGCAGATCTAAAAATACCCTTGCCAACATGAATGTATTGATACCAAAATACTTAAAACGTACGGTTACGAGTTTATATTACAGATTTCACTTCATTTCATTAAAGGTAAAATTGAGAATATAATCTGTGACGTAGAAGCCTAATCTATTTATTGATTCGTCGCACCATCTGCTGTGGACTGTAGTTTCGCTGATTGAAGGCTCATCAGCAAAGTTTGGGTTTGTAAGTCAAAGAAATACAACTAAACTTCTTACAGTGGTTATGTGTTTATACTATTTATGGGTTTTAAAGCTTTGAATTCACCATACAGTAACCTAAATTAATTCAGATGTGTGAATATTATTATGAGTTTTTAAGTTCCTTTTAATTCACCATATAGTAACCTAAATTAACTCAGATGTGTGAATAATATTATGAGTTTTAAGTTCCTTTTAATTCACCATACAGCAACTTAAATTAACTCAGATGTGTGAATAATATTATGGCATTGCATGCAATTTATTATTCAGTATTGTACAATTGGCTAACTGTTTAATTATTTATATTGCAGGTGTCTTTTCATCTTCTCCAAAAGTAAAATGGAAAATATAATCTGTAATGAAGATACCTAATGTATTTTTGATTTACCGCATAAGTTACGTGTTATTCAAAATATACAAATGTTAATTCATATTGTTCACAATAATACCATTCGGCATGCAAATATTTGTCACTGGAAATGTGTGAATGCTTAGAAATATTTTATATTTTTTATATATAGCATAGATACACTTAGAGGAACATACCTGCACAAGGTAGAGTTAAAAACTATCAAACAGCATAAGTAAATAGTTATATTTATGTACATGACTTTTTTCTTCTTGATGCCACGCCAGCGGAGAGAAATTTAGGTTCCAACACTAATACATCAGTGTAACGGCTTCTTGTGACTAACTTTTATAATACTAGCCTCTCTCCTGTAATGCATACATAAATGGAGATAGAAGCTGCTGTTGACGTCACTTCTGACAGTTTGGCAAAAGAACGAAACCCACAGGCGTCAAGAGAGGCACGTTGTAAATGTTAGTGACTTTACAAAAATGAAAGGATGATAATAAAAGAATATCTTTGCTCGTCAAGCCGGAAAAATATCAAGAGTACCTTGTAAAAATTATTATATATAAACTTGGACAAACTTATAGTTATAATTTGAATTTAACGTCTTGTGCAAATGGAGTTTTTTGTAGTTAAGCGCAAAGCTACACAATAGGTTATCTGTTCTGTGTCAACCAATGGTATCGAAACCCGATTTTAAGCGTTGTAAGCCTTCACATTTATCGCTGATCCACTGGTGGTTTAGCGTTTGAAAGACTAAAGCGCTAACTTTACATCTAGTGTGAAATGTAAACAATTTCACAAAAATTGATTTTCGAAACATTACAGATGTGTCTCAAAATATATTTGTGTTTTAAGAGTTCATTTTAACTCTAAAAATTCAATGTTAATGAAAATATTAGACAGCTTCTGAAGCTCATGGTAACACACACACACACACACACACACATATATATACATTACAACAGTTTTATTTATTGAAGGGTGGGTAGGCTTATTGAAAGTGAACCTTCTCAAATCTAAACCTTACCAATAAATTGTTTTAAGAATAATAACCTAGGCTCAGGACATTTTAATTATGTGTTTAGAAATAATATCGTTTTTAAAACTATAACAATAGTCTTGATTTTGGTCAAGTTATACAAACTGCCACAATAACAATATTACAACAATCTATTATTATACAGTTATTGAAAGATAAATGATTGGTATTCACTTTTGTTTAATCAAGTTAATTATATTAACACTTGATTAGGAGCTCATTTGATCAATACTCGGAATTTATGCCTGGTTGTGTTTTTAATAGTCCTGAATGTGTTGTTTACACATCGAAATGTTGAAAGTAAAACACTTCATAATATTTATATGAAACTTTGTAGGGATAGACTAATGACTGGTACATGACGTATAATCCGCTTATTAAGAATATCAAAAACTAGGACTAATTCTGCTTGCCACTTTAGCCCACTAAAGAGCATTAATTAACATGGTTACAGCTAATGTAAAGAATGAGAACGTTATATGAAAACTATTTTGGAGCCTCACCACGTTGTTGCAGTCCATGTCATCACGTCCTGTCACACTCTATCTGAAGGCCGTGATTCTTGAAAATAACCCTGCAGTATAGTTAACTTGCAAAAAGCTCCGTCATAAGGCTGTCATGTCTAAAGTACACCATTGTTTCTTTTAGCTTTCTATAAGCTATCTAGTGTACAAAGATGACATGATCTAAACACGTCTTTATGATTTGAATGTATGAATATTTTGAGTCGAATGGGTTGTCATACACACTTCCCATAACTAATAAATTTTTGGTAGAATAATACTGCCTACATGACGCCAAACAATGTTAAAATGTAGATCTAAAATATGCAATTCCACCGCGACTTTGTATTCGCTGCAGATGACGGGTGTTTTGTTGATTTGCATACTCAGAATCGTTTTGATATAATGTACTCAACTTATAGTTGTGGTAAACAAAACACACGTGAATAGGATTAGTATGTTTTTGATTAAAATTCTAAAACTTTTGTAGCAACAACATTGATATACTTGTTCATTAAAACAGTTTGTTATTTGTATACTTTAAGGGACTGTAATCATGGCTATATTAAACAACTGAGGCTAAATGTTCCAGATATTGTATTTTCAGTAACCATAAAAGCAAGCTTAAAACACTGTAACATGTGTTATCTGGTTCATTAATCTAATGTCAACATATGTCAACACTTATGCAAAGTATACCGTGTTCAAGGAGTTGAAATAACTTGACTGTGGGGTTTCACTTTATATACTACAGGCACAAATCTTTGGCGCCAGACGCATCTTATCTATAAACAGCAAGAGAAACTTAAGACATTCGTGCGCAAGTGCACAAAGCATTTTTACAATTTCCGTGAACTCTTAAGATCGTGTCAGCATATTTATTGGTGATTTAAACTTGGTAGGAAAATTTGTATTACTTTATTTTAATAGTATAACTCAGGTTTAGAAAATGCTTGCCTGATAGTTTCCAAACTGTATTTTTACCCGAACTGTTCAAACTTCCGAAACTTTTTTAAAAAATCGATCAAATTTGTCTCTGTACTTATGGTGTTGTGATGATATTTCATTTTTTATTAATTTTCAAACTAGGAAACATAAAATGTATTTAGATAGGTAAAGATATAACTTACCTTTATGTACCCATTTATTAGATTTTTCGACTTGTCGATTAAACATACTGGCCCCATGTGATTTCCTGCTCGTGTCAGCTGAAAGAGAGTCGGCTATTTTTCGGCAGAGTTCGACTTGCTCCTCGACAGTTGGGTATTTAGTACTTGAACCTTCGTAGAATGCCGAAGACGAATACATTTTCTCTGAAATCGAGAGATTAAACTAACTTAAAGAGTAATATAACTTTTCCTTAGAAGTTTTGTTATATTAAAATTAAATGTTAAGCCTGTTCGAAAAAAAAAATTAGTATGTAATTCTTTTACGTTTTAAATACTGCGTACTACTGAATACTAGCATAAAATACTCGTTCTTTACTGCGGTTTCAAAATACCCCCCTCATGATCATTTACCGATCAAAACTCCTCCATTATACCCAATTACTTCTATAGCTACCCCAATGATGTCCGTACCCGAATACAAGCTCCGTTAGAACACATGCGAGTGGTACCTGAGCAGGTGTGCCGCATTTAATTTGGTTTTGTTGTGAATGGATATAATGGGATAATTAACACTGTTTCACACCTGGCTCTGCTGGGATCCCGAAGGGGTCCAGAAATAAAAAAAAATGTCATAATCGGTTTAGGGACTCTGAAAAATACTCCTAGACCCTCATCATACCGAGCTCATTATAGCCCCCCCCCCCTTGATAAGGGACTTCGCCATTCAGATAAGGACACATACACACACCCAAGCCTTCTCTAGTCCGCTTGCCAAGTTTGATCCTGCTAGCTCCAAAGCTGTAGATGGAAAAACAAACACGTAACTTAGTCATAATATATCGTTTTTTAGAATTTTCGCGTAAAAGTACACAGAGCTGAGCTATCTGCAGATAGCTTTCTTTAATTTTAAGCGGACTAGAGGGAAGGAAACCAGTCAATAGTGCCCACCGCTAGCTCTTGGGATACTCTAACCTAATGCTAGAACTTGACCACTACTTTCATAGCAAATCCACGACCACAAAGTACTGACAACGAGACGCAAACCATGAACCTCTGATTCACAGTTCAGGAACACTTATACTAGGCCACTCCCAGCTCATCTTAATAAGAAATACAACTTAAAGTCCAAACATAACCGCGATTGCAGATATTCAATGTATTATACATTCAATGGTCTATGAATAATTGATGAAATGAGTTTATAGTTATAATGATATGACAACTGTTATGGTTAATATAGTAATATATTTGAAAATCCTGATCACAATGATTTTACATTATCAAATTCTTTTATAGTTTCAAGGTTCGACAAAAGCGGTCACACTTAGCCAAATAAGTTTAACTCAACGGACTGATCATAATGGTTTTTGATAATCAAATGAATCCGGTTCCAACGGATGGGGTTAAACAATTACTAATAATCAAGTGAGTCGAGCTTCAACAGACTGATTATAACGGTTTTTGTTAATTAAATGAATCCGGCTCCAACGGATGGGGCAAAACAGTTATTGATAACCAAGTGAGTCAAATTCAACGGACTGGTCACAAAATTACTGATAACTAAATAATTTTATAATGAACATATTGAACTCAGCAATAACTGATAATTAAAAAAAACTTTAAGCCGAAATGAATTGGTCCACAGTATTCACAAATTCAATTAGTTAAATGAATTCGGCTACATCAGTCTGGTCACATCGGTTATACTTTATTCAACGTATCAGATGAGTCTGTCTTCTTAGCTGAGGCGTTAGGGTTACAGTTATTGAATGGATTACATTTTCAAACTTCAGGTCACAATAACTCGAAGCAATTAAGATAACTCGGTTTTAACACAGCTATAGAAATTAATCTAAAAGATTAATTCAGAAGAATCGCAGTTAATTTATTTAGCATATGTCCAACGTCTTGTTTACTATGGCTACACGTTTTGTTATACACAACGAAGAATATAGTGGTCATTAATTGGAAATCCACACTATTTGTTATTCCAAATACGCCAGAGACGGATCAACTGTCGCTACCACAGCATGGTGCTGCTATGAAAGAAACTGAACTCGTATACACTAAATAGAAGTGTGTGCTGTATCTTCCGAAAGTAAAAACTTAAAAAGTCAGTGATTCTATATAAGTTAGACTACGAAGTAGCGACTTTATAGGTATTTCATCTTTGGTGTGTCTTTAAAGAGAAACATTTTGTAGTAATGCGTACACTTACTTTTCCTGGGAAAAGTGGCGTAACTGTCAATCCCAGCGTCTGGCGTTGCCTCGTAGGCGTGACCTGTGCCCTGGTCAGTCGAAAGGGGCTTGTGATCGGTAAAGACAGTTTTTCTTGTATCAGTGGCAGGTTGAACCTGTAAAGCAGTTTGCATTAATACAAAAACAATGGAAATGCATAACAATAGATGAAAATAACGAGTAGATGTAAACTTTCTAAGATATAAAAGTAAAAAAAGAAATAAGAGAAACTTTTACTCCAAACATGTCGCGTCTAGATTCTTTGACGCATGATGTTAGCGCATGTACAGTCATGTGTGTATGCGTATATGAGTGGGAGACCTAGTGGGCTAGACAGATATTTTAGAATACCATAACACCAAAACATTGATAATAACTGGTTATTACTCATCTGTGCTGTATTACGTTGAATCACGCTCGTAAGGAGACGTACTTGTGCTGATTTAAATCATAATACTCTTTATGTTTTCAAATATATATATATAATTTTATTAACTTTAAGATCTTTAATAAATTCTAGATTTTTTTTGCATGTTTTAAAACAAAGTTAACATTAATTTTATGAAATACATTGGATATCCTATTTCTTTGCTGAACTTATAATATGAAAGAATTAAAAGTGTCTGTGGAGAAAAGTTTGTTTAGAAGTTTTAATCTTTGATATTCGTTTAAAAATGTAACATTACTGCGATCTGCTTCTCTATAAACGTGCTATTAATTAAGGTTTTCGGTCACATAAACGACGCTTAAGTTCAATGTTTGTTTTGTTGGCAAAAATTAAGAATAACCCTAAAGCTTTTGTTTTTATACAGACTGGCCAAAACATCAAGTAACGCTTTTTTGTTTGTTTTAAGGGATTGATCAATAAATAGTATAACGCCAGAGAATATCACAAATTAAAACGTAATAATAACTAAACATAGTTGTATTAAACAGGAGCATGTGATTTTTTTTTCAAAATGTCTCAAGTTTATAATTTCCAAGAATTGAATTTATCAGGTAGTGGAGACGTTTTGACAGAAAATAAAACGAGACGAATATGTTTTATTGGGCGAAATTTTAATCTTTAAATCACATTATATGTCGTTATGGGGGACTGTCCCACCGACAAATTTTATTAATGCTCAGATGAGGTGCCTGTTATTCTAAAGGAGTAAATATCGCAAATTTTGTTGCACTTCTGCGAGAGATTTTTTTTTGTTTTTGAATTTCG
>NW_013665674.1:1255196-1256751 GCF_000517525.1 Limulus polyphemus | reverse complement strand
CCATGCCGGGCCGTCTGCGAGAGATAAAAATAATGAATCGATTTTAATCTTAAATTTAATATTTAATTAATCAATGTAAGGTTAATAAAGTTATTCAAAGTATTATTAAGTGCTTAATCGTCCCATTATCTAGGCATTTTAGTTACACTGAATGACATTTGTTAGATTATTCTCCTTGGCAGTAAGTTTTTCTGAGCGTTAAGTGTTAAACGCATCTGTAAATAAAAAGACGGAAAGACTTCATAGGAATGTACCATGAAAAACTAAATGTTGATTTAAAAAAGAGAAAAAAACCTTACCGAAAATATAACATTGATATTAGCATTTTCAACCTCAACAATACCATACGCAATACATGGACTAAACGTTGAAGTCAGAGATCCCTAAGGTTCGGGTATTGCATCCAAGCTTACAAGTACTGAACAGAGGAAGGACTACCGTTCAGCAGCACCCGTCGCCAATGCGCATACTTTTAAACAAATAATGAAATTGACTGTCACATTTATGACGTGCCATAGTTGAAAGCGCAGCAAGTGTTCGGCAGCACATTGCATTTTGAATCTTGGACCTTCTGATTTGCATCCCGACACGCTAACTACTAGTCTATGCCTGGTTCCACTTAAAATAAAATGCTTTAAATGTTAAATAACCTCCAATTAAATCTTACCATCTCTCTATCTTCGTCTTGCCTTTGTAAATATAAGCCGAAACCGACTCCAAATATATCAACTCTACTTAGAACACTCTTTCGGATTGTGCCGAAAAATAAAGATAATTTTTATTTATGTTAAAACGACTAAAGCTATCTGTCGCCTATCTGATTTTGAACTACCGATCAGAGGGTAGGCAGTCAATCAGGAGCATTCTACCACCCACCGTCCACGTTAAGGAATTGACTGTCACAATTATAACTCATCCACAACTTAAAATGCGTGGAATATTTTATGGTAGCACACAGAATTGAACCCGACTCGCCAGCTCCGAAATCCATGTTTCTACCACAGGGCCAACTCGCACTGCGGTAAAAAGTTAATTAGTCCACTTCCTCTGCAATTATCATGTCTTTTTTTTTTTTTACGCCTAGATTTTTTTCCTATTAACTTAGCTTATTTGTTTCTAGTAGAATTTGATCAGGTATACTTGTTCACTCAGAAATATAAATATTTAAGTGTTTGTTATTAATTCTGCTAACCTAGTAAGTTGTATGTTTTATTTTCTTTGATTAAACTGTTACAGTAGCGCCTCATATATATTTCACGAAAGTGACGTCTCAGTAATTTGTGGTTCGAATCCCCGTCCCACCAAACATGCTCATCCTTTCAGCCGTGGGGCATTATAATATGACGGTCAATCCCACTATTCGTTGGTAAAAAGAGTAGCTCAAGAGTTGGTGGTGGGTGGTGATGAGTATCTGCCTTCCCTCTAGTCTTTCACTGCTAAATTAGGGACGGTTAGCCCAGATAGCCCTTGTGTAGCTTTGCGCGAAATTCCAAACAAACCAAACAAATAATTTGTGAGATAGCGAATTCTATTGTTTTGGTTATGTTTTGTTTAT
>NW_013665674.1:1225897-1255174 GCF_000517525.1 Limulus polyphemus | reverse complement strand
TGTTTATCGTTCATTTATTATTCCGTTTAGTTTATTTATGAATTCTTAGTTACATTAAAACGCCAACTCAGCTTCTAGTTGATCATGTTTATTTTGAGTAAATATATATGTATTATGAAACTGGCACTAGTTTTCGAAGCAGTAACGAACAGATATTATTAATGTAGCAAAAGATTATGTAAATTTATGATCGCATGAGATGTGCTTTTGTGACCTAAGCGTGAATAAATACCCTGTCATAAGCTTCATAAACTGAGTCACTAAATAGTTAGTGCTATTTGTCACTCGATATTGTTATTAATATAGAAAGGTGATTTTGGAATATTGTTTTTTTTTCGGAATTACTTTTTTCCTCTTCTTCTGGTTCTTTTTCATGATTCCATTATTTTGAAATAATTAATATTGATATTTATGTTTTGTTCTACATTCATATAACATATATATTCATATATATATATATATTCATATAACACCTGTCGTAGAAAGCAGCAAAATGTTATGAAACCAACAGACGGTTAAGTCAAGAACTAATTTTGAGAACCCGTGAGGGAAAACAATGGAGACTATGAATATATTATAATATACCAATCACACTACATCTGCCAATGTTGCGATACGACAGACATAGTAGTGGTCTAGGCACTATATATATATATATCATAATGGTAGAAATTCCGAAGTGGATGACACACCAGCCTTTCTAACGAGTAGACACAAAATCGAATCGTGTCTTCTCCCACCATAGACAGTCCTTCTCAGGAGTTTCCTGAAGGTGGAATTAGATTATCAGCTGAATCATAAGATATAAACTAATTAGTATTAAGTAATAAAGAAAGTAACCGGTTAATGGTTAGACTTAGGTGATATAGGCTTTTAACCAATTTCAGCGATTGACCAGACTTGTAACTAAGCTAAATCTTTACAATTCTTTTGTTTTTATCAATAAAAATAAAGGTTCCATTTCACCAGTTACGATTTTCACGAGTTGTTATCATTGTATGTAGGTACTCGTGATAATTCTTTTGAGGACAGTTATATTTGCGTATTTATAAAATTGACGAAATTTACACACAGAGAGACACCTACCCATGCTTACAAACATATATTTATCTATCTGTAGTTGCTATTTAATTTTTGAGGAAAAAAAATATTTTCCTAATATCTTCATTGATGATAAACGTTAAGGGTAGAGGAGATCCGAATTTGCTTCTCATGTTAAAAATCTCTATTCCGTTTGATACGAATATACTCCAAGAAGTTTCAGCTACCTTGAAGTTAAGTATCGTTCAGTTTGTTTGTTTGTAGTTAATCGCAAAGCTGCACAATTGGCTATCTGTGCTGTGCCCATCATTGTGTCTGCAGACTTACTACTGTGCCACTGGAGGGGGGGGGTGTTCAGAGGGTTCGGAATAGGATATCAGTAGTTAGATATCCTTCCAAGAAGTTCCTATAGATTCCTACCATAAGCATCCACCTCCACTCAAGACGGTGTATTGTTTATATAATAGTTTGGGTTATGTAATTACCATCAGCGACTGATCAATGATACCTTCATCCTCTTCCGTCTGGGAGGTCATTCACATGTATTTACTGTTTAAATTGGATTGTTCAGTGTTTTGTAAATTTGACAGAACAGTGTGTTTGGAGAAAACGTAAGGTTTATTGTAAGTGCTTTAAGTGTGTGCAATTTTTTAAAGCTAAGACTATTTACCATTAGGTAATATAAATAGAGAGAGAACAAAATTAAGAGTTAATACTGTTCATATACTACAGAGGTATGAAGCACGATTATCATTTGTAATAAAGGTAAAAAGAAAAAAACGGAAGTAAAAAGATCTTCGCGAAAGATTGAGAGCTAAGATCTTCCTAAAAACGCTTAATCTTGCACTAAAAGTTGTGTTAGAAAATGATAAATGTTTATAGTGGAGTGATTCTATGTTTGCTAGAGTAGATTGAACCAACACTGATCATACCAGGCTCTTTCAAAGCAACTCGTAGCACCTTTAGTGTCTGGGGTAAGAATGAACATGCATATATACTTGTATTACTGTGAAAATGGTTTTCGCAATAGATTAAAAAGTAAAAAAAAAAAAAAGACTAAAACAAAGAAACCTTGAAACATTTATATTGTGCGGAAAGTCACTATAACTTTACATATTCAGTTGTTTATTTATGTGTAAAATCAACTATAAAGCCCTCGACATTTGAAAAAAACAAATAATTGAATTAGTTTAGAGCTAGTAATGTTTATGTGCATCACAAACAGTGATGATTTTGTTTGTTTAATAAGAATAACAAATTAATGTTAAAAACACACATGGTGGTAAATTAATAAGAATGTGTAATATTAAATGTTTAACGTATATCAGAACTTATAACGGAGAATGTACAATGTGACGAGGTTTAATAAAATATTCACGTATATAGCTCTTTAAACTTCAATTTTATATAAAAGCGTCAAATTTTTCGTGCGATATATTTTGAGATTTATTTACTTCATTTCCTTGAATTTTCAGTATGTGATTAACTTTCTTCTCTTTATATTAAACATTTTATTTGAAGGATTAACATATTGATAATTACAATACATATATACTTCAATAAATGCATAGTTTCCAGCTTGCTCCTTCATCAGGGAACTCAAACCTTTAAATTCTTAGCTAATATGCGGATTGTTTCTTTTGCGAATAACGTATTTGAGTGCAAAATATTGTTAACGACAACCATTATAAAGGTCTGGAACGCATTGTTTTAATTATATTACATTAGCCTTGAAGTAAGAAAGATCCTCATTTTATCAAATGTTATTCTATCCTTGCGATCTTAGTAGCAAATATAAAGTTAAGTTTGATAGAATGACACATAGAAACTATTTTTGTATAGTTATTTAAAATTATACAGTTATGTTTTGATTTACACACGTGTAAAACAACAACAACAATATGCTGTTAAAAAGGAAATCTGCTTAACTTCAATCAATCAATCGCTCAAAATTACAAACATAAAAGCTGAACATTTGTACATTAGCAACTTTAATAATGGCAAGTTCTGAAGTGATTTAAACTGTTGGGCATTACTTTCCAGGATTTTATGTTATATGCTACAGTATAATTAAAATGAAACATTTTGTCCACAAAACAAGAGAAGACAGGAAAGTTGAGAAGTTTCCAAGCCGAACTCATACACACGCTGAATCTACGAAATTCTAAGAACTTTAAAATTAACATTTATATTTCAAAACTATAAGAGTCACAAAAAAATACTTCATTAATATTGTGGAATTCATAGGGGACTATATGAGGCATTAAACCCGAACTTTATTATTTCCTTGACGTTCTTAACTTTTAAGATAATACGTTGTTGTTGAAACTTCTTATACACGCTAAAATATATCCAAATTAGATTACATTATTTTGATCCTTAAAGTTTTTAAAGTCACGACCCGAAACCAAACTTTATTTCAACGCTTTTGAGAGATCTGAAACTAGGTATATAGGTTATATAAAAACTCATGTTAAACGTCTTGAAATTCTAACTCTGTTGGATATTGAGGCTTAGTTTTGACTAGGACACGTGTTGTATAAGTGGATAGGAATAATTATCTTTGACAATCGGAAGTGAAATGGACAATAAAATTGTTTATATCATAGCTTTGTCTCTCAGAATCCATTTGAGGATTGAATATACTGAAAAAAAAGCATATATAAGTATTATTATCCTGAAAACTTCAACGAAAGTATTCTTCTAAGAAATTCCAGATATAGCATATATCCTCCCCTTTAAGAGTATACAAATTCTAAACTTCAAAAATGCTAAATACCATTGCTTCTCGTCAACAAGAGAGAAGAAAAAATTCAGCATTAAGATCAAACTTATTTTATATTCAAATGTGTATTAAGAGGGGATAATAGATAAGATTTTTGACCGCGTTTGATTCTACAAACCGAATAGCTACGTTATACGTTATTTTAAAATTAAACCAAGAGCTCCCGAACCATGTTTTACTTTCATTACCTACTAACTATTATAACAGTCTATCGCGAAATGATATCAAAACTAAGCTATTCAATAGAGAAGAAAGGAGCATTCCTCGAAACTTCAAACAATTGAAATAGAGACCCCTGGTATGATAAAACGACTAATCGTGCAATAGAATTAGCATTGATGATATCAATCTGTAATACAATGTGAGTACAAAACTGAGTCCCCTTGTGGGACACATACAATCTACAGATTTACAACGCTAAAATCAGGGGTTCGATTCTCCTCTGTGGACACAGCTAATAGCTTGATGTGGCTTTGCTATATATAAAAACACGCACAATCAAAACTGAGCAGCAACAAACCCATCAATACCTGGTAGCTTCTACTTTTGTATGTTCTACCCAGTGGGCATGTTGAACGTTTCATAACATTTCTCAATTGTGGTTCTAATGTTGGAGAAAATATTACACAGAACTTGTGATTTTTGTTGAGCAAACATTTTCGTGGACAGTCGTGTGACAACGCTTCAAACATGAGAGGGACGTCTAAGGAAAGACAGGTTTTGATCAACCAGAAAATGAAAACACTGTTTATATTCCATGTTTTGTACATTCTTTAAAGCTTGTGGGACAGTATATAGTTGACTGTTGCGTTGAAGCAATCTCATTTATTGGATTCATTCAAAAGTTACGTGTTTTTACTCAGCGTAGAATTACGTACATCATAAGCGTGGAAGTATTGAGGGTATTTCATACAATACCATTGGTTTCTAAGGTGCTCATATTCATGTGTCAGGACACCAGGACACTGCATTTGAATCTTGGACATTAGAATGCAAAATATTTCGTTTCCCATGTTATTTTCATCCAGTCGAAAATATACGTTAGAGTTGACTGGCGCATTAATTGCAACTTATAGTTTATTGATAACTTCAAGTTTTGTTTAATCCTAGTCATTATAATATATTGGTATACACAAAAGATTTTAAGTTCCAACATTTTTAAATCTTTCATATATAAAAAAAACACCTGCAGTTCAGATATGCCGTTGGCTACGTTTTGGTTACTAACAAAAAAAGGACCACATTTCTGCGTTGCGATTTCATCCGACATTTAAATGAAAGAAACTTTTATTTTAGATTCCTTAACAAATTAACTTTGGGGGTATTCTTAATTTTGGCGCGGTTACAAATTGGTTGGCTCGGTATTCACTATACAGTAGTTCTTCGGCTACTAGCTATTCCTGGACAACTGGCTGGGAGTAAACCGAGTTAGTGCCGATGATAATAAGGGATGTTCGCTCTAAAAATAGCTTAAAGACTTATTTTCATAGCATGTAAAAAAAATAGTATTAATCCATAGAGCATTTTAATAAAATTTTTGTAACTAATCATTTACTAATTAATCGAAGACTGAGTTAAAAGCTACGAAAAAAAAAGAATTTTCAGATTAATACAATTAGCGAAAAACGAGACTTTCTAATTTTCTATAAGATGATTTTCATTCATTAGACATTATTAACTGAAAGTATGATAAAACATGACAAACATATGTCACCCGTTAGATTAAACCAAATGTATTCAAATAAAAGTTTGTATTAAAACGTCGAATAAAGTATAATCTATTTGTTAGACGCCTTCCCTTTACTTTATTAGTTCAAAATTAGAAACGGTTATGTGCATATAACCATTTGTGTAGCTTTGCACGAAAATTGTGAAGCAAACAAACTTATTTAAAACGTAGTTTACATTTCGAATGGTCTAGTGTAGAATTTTGGAACAACATGCTTGTGTAAAGCAAATAATAATTTATCAAATAAAAGCGTAAAATACAAATAATTATATACCACTTCCACTCTGAAGTATTCATAACACATATCTAGTAACTTTCAGATAGTTTTTTTTTTAACCGGAAGCTGCAAAATAGATTATCTACGCTCTCTTCACCACGGTAATCGAAACCTGGATTTTAACGTTACAAGTTCATAAACTGACCACTGACCCACTGGGGACGATTTTGGAGATAAAATATCACACCTCATAACAAAAATAATTTGTTAAGTAACCAATTTTTTCTTATCCTGTGTCTGTCTTTGCGAAAGACAGGCGATCTATTAATTAGTTATAATACATCTAAGCTCAGTGAAGTTCTGATTATTTTGTAGGAAATATTACACAACGTATTGAAGAATAAAGTGATCTACCATACATCCACTTGATAATTTAATCTTTTTAACAACGCTTTAAATCTCTTTGTTTTTCTATCTTTTTTCTTTTTTTTGAAAATGATAAGAGTACTAGTGCTAGGTGAAAATATAGACCATCTTTTTTAACAGTCAAATAAGTGCTTGGGGCAACATGGCCTAAAGGCCTGGGTTGCGGGTTCGAGGCTTGGCGTTGAGAAAGATACTTTTCCAAATTGTTTCAGCCTACTCGACTGTAAAATGAGTGTCAGTTAGTAGCTGAGGGTTAATCTGAGAAATAGTAGTATCTCATTCAGATGAGAAGTGGTACCATTTGTGGTATCTCATTCAGGTGAGAGTGGTACCATTTTCACCCACTTGTGCCGGGGCTAAGCATTGGCTTTGTGTTTCTTTCGAAGGCGCGACAAAGATCAACTTACTTATTTAAATAATTACTTAATATGTTATTACCTGAAAAACGTCTTTCACTGCACTACCTAATATGCTTATAGAATATCTGCCACTTAGAATGTGAAAACAAACTTAGTGGTTGTTGAAAAACCAGATATTATTTGTACCGACAAAGACATGGAGCATCTAATAGAAACTGTTCTAGTTCTGGCTAATGTTTAAATGTTTTATTCATTATTAACGCACTGTACCATCACAACTTTAGCCTAAAAGCTCGAATCCCGTCACCGCACATGACCACACCCTTTCAGCTGTGGGGGCGTTACAATCTGACAGCAATTCCATACTTTGTTGTTAAAGAATAGCCCAAGAGTTGTTGGTGGGTAGTGTTGAATAAATGATTTCTCTCTAGTCTATCACTTCTAAATAAGGGGCAGATAGCCTCTCGACAAGTTTTTCACGAAATTCAATAAAATAAACAAACTCTCCTATTAAGTTTTTTACACTAATTGTTACTGAACCTATATAAATATTTACCTTTTCTTCCCTTTCTACCGGCACTGTACACGATGGAAAGGTGCTAACAATGGTCTGTGGTTTATCCATCTTAAAGATTGGTACACCACCTTTTGGAGCTGATAGAGCACTTGAAGCTAACGGGTCCCAAAAAGAACTTTTTACCGTTGACATTGTCGATTCGTATTTCTTCACCTTAAACAACTTCGAAGATCCTGTGGATTCTTCACTAAGAATTTCAGTCTTAGACGTGTTTTCAACTGTTGTCGGTTGCTCAGAAGTTATTGGAGAGATAGTGCGCTGCATTGGAAAGTCAATTTCTTTGCTAAGCAATACACCAGGCTTAATTTTACTTTGCACATCATCAAATTTAAGATGATGTAAATCGCCATTTTTTACAAATGAGTGTTCCTTCGTACTTTGTTTACTTGTTTCGGTATGGCCTTGTTTTTCGAACACTGTCTCCGTGGTTTTCTTTACATATTTTTGGTCATCGCATGTCACTTCTTGATTAAAATTACGAATGACACTGTCCTTCAGTCCGACAGAGGAAACGTCGGTCGTAGCTGGTTTACTTTCTACTTCCTTTAATGTGGTATCTAGCTTCGAGCCTTTAAACGTATGTAAGGCTAGAGGTGAGTTTTGCTGGACTGTAAATTGTTGTTCCACTGGCACTGAATCACCGCTCTCTTTGATTGTCTTAAAGTATCACATACAGAAATATTTGAATAACTGTTTATAAAAGAGAAATTGCTTGTAATTACTTACTTATTTATGTAAAATGGAGAGTTATTATTATATAAGGTTATTCGAGAAACACTTCTTCATGTAATCTTCAATATTATAAAATTGTCGAAAAAATTAACATTGAAATTACTTTTTCAAATCACAAACTTTTATAATGTTTCCTGCCCTTTATGAGATAAGTTTGCGTTTTTGGTAATCAAAAGAATTTAGCTTCGACAACCACAAACTACCATTTTCTGGATTTTATATTTCAACCAGGGGGTAAAACAAAACTACAAATTACAAAAAAAAAAATACAGAAGAGAAAGGGGTTGAAAAACGTAAAGTAAATAAGGGTTTATTTATTATTAAAATGAAACCAAATATTTATACTGGGAAACAAACGCCTCTTAAAAGTTCTGTTGAAAAGGTATTTTTGGAAATGTTTAGGAAAATATAGCATTTTATAATAATACGTTTTATTCTAACGAAGAAAAATAAAATATTTCTAGTTTATAATTTAAAAAAAAGGTTAATTTACCACACTCGTCAGTCTGATATAATGATAACGCAATTAATTATATAATAAAATAATGTTATGTATAGGGTACCGTGATCATCCGTCTTATCAAGAAGTCACGAATCCTTATTTGATTCTAATTACTTACCTTTTTATGATACTGTGTACTGTATTCTTGTCTGGTTACTGTTTTGTAGCTAGGTGTCGATTCTATAACCATGTTACACGGTGCTACATTCTCCTCTTGTTGTTGCCTGTCAGAGAGAGAGAGAGAGAGAAAATAAAAACTGCTATATATATTTCCTAAGTACTGATAGGAAAACTTGTAACATATATAAGTATAATTCTACGTTACATTGACCTTTAATATTGTATGTCTGAGTGTCTAAGTTCTGATATTTATCTATCTGTCTAGTCAGCGATACAACATATGAATAACGTTTAGAGATAATTAAAAGTGATTTTTCATCTATTCCCAATTTAATACGGATTTACTTTGATTAATGGGACATTCATTACTGAAAGCTGGTAACCTAGAGTATAAATTATTACTTGGGTAGTAGTTTTGTCGATATATTTTATACTTCTCGTAAACAGATTTCCTAGCTTTATCTAAGAGTATTCTGCGCTGCAGAACAAAACTTACATTTTTTTTAAAGTTACAGTAGCTAACGCACGATCCACGTGTTCAGCCTCTTGTTTCTGAATGTAAAATATACAAGACCATACATACTGAAGATACCACTTCAATTCTAAGTCGACCAAGAACTTATGGCTGTTATCACAGGGAAATGCAAACGTGGGGTAAACATATATAAATAGGAACTCGTACTAAGTCTTTCAAATAACTGAGATCTTGCCATCAATTCACAATAGAGTCTATGTATAGATCTCAGGACTTTTTTACCACTTTGCTCGTCATTAGGTTTACAATGTACTATGCCCGAAATAGTTGTAGGTCCTATAGTACTTACAAAGTTAACAACGAACTACCCAATAATCGTTACTAATGTATGAAGATTTGGCAACAATTGCGACTAAAACGAGTAATTGTAATTTTATTATGAAAATACTTCCACTTTGAAAAGTGAAAATATTACGAGAATATGAAACCTGTAATATCTTAAACCCATGTAAATCTAAGCATGTTAAATTTTAGATATTATACAAGTAATCATTTGAATATCATGTGAGAATTTAGTAAGTTGCGCTTTTTTATTTGCTACAGAGTTTGGGGTTGTTAAAGGCGATACAATGATGATGCAATGCTACTTACAGGTTTTAATTATGGCATACGACCAGGAAGTAGCTTCGAAGCATCATTTGGCTGTCCACCAAGCATATTCTAAAATTACACTTCTAAAATACGAACATTCGAAGTAACATCATAAAACTGAACTTACATACATAGGGTCTAAAATCAAGAAATCCTTTATGATTACTTTCACAAATTCACACCAGAAATGATGCATTTACATTATTGTAGTAATATGTCTAATGAGTATAAGTAACTAAAGTGCTGGGTATACAGTACATCATTGAAACCCCATATACAAATATTATGCAGAGTTGATTTAAAATAAGGTCCGCCATTGCTCAATCATTTTAAAGTGCCTAACTAGTGTTATAAACCGTCAAGCTTACTTCTAAGCGCGAGGGGCTTTGTTATTTACAAACAAAAGAAATAGTTATGAATGCTGCCAACAGACAACATTAGTGTATATTATATTGGCAAAATTCTTACAATTTGTAATATAAATATAGCTTAGTAGTTAGGGCGCTCGGCTCGCAGCTTGCGTGACGCGAATCGAAATCCTTCACCGAAAATGCTCGCTCTTTCAAGTGTGGGGTGTTATAATGTGACGGTAATCTCATGAGTCGCTGGTAAAGAGTATCCCAGAGTTAGTGATGGGTTATGCTAACTAGTTGTCTTTTCTCTAGTCTATCGCTTCATAATTAGGGACGACTGGGGCAGATATCCCTCGTGTGGTTTTGCGTGATATTCAACGATCCCATCAACCAGGTATAAATATTAAATAACTTATTCAATTGTATGAATTTTAAAAAAGAAAAATTAAAATAGCAAGCGGAACATTATGTACAGTTTTATAATTTAGCTGGTAAACTTAATGCCGTATAACATAAAATAATATATTATTTATGGTCTTTATCATAAAGTCGGTAAACAATGTATGTAGGGATGGCCAAGGTATCCAATAGGCATAATACAAAAATGCACGCTAATAAAACAACAATGACAGAGAATTTTACTTGAAAAGATGATTGCCACTCACTTTTATTTGTTTTTCAACCCAACAAGCCCAAAAAAGAAAGCATTAAACCATCGCTAAGATACCATATCAGAAAGTGACCAACTCACCAAACTGTTCATCTTTCTTCTTCTTGTTTTAGTCGAGATAACTCTACAACTACGTGATCACTAACGTCAGTTTGAACCTAAATTCACTCTATGTGTTTCTGGGCAGTGCACGATGTCATCAATTAGTCGTAATAATTAGTAGTAATTTAAAAAATCCGAATTAAACGATGCTATAATTATTCCTTGATGTTAGCTTTCTTACAGAAATCGGTGCTCCTTTAAAATGCTTAAGTACAGGGTGAAACAGGAACTGCTATTCAGTAATAGATGAATATTAGATTATTGGAACACGTAGAATACTTGCTTTGTACACTATACAATCGGTGCCAACCCCTATATTATGTATGAAGTGAAGGAGTTAAAAAATCAATACACATTATATTAAATTTTATTACACACATTCATAGAATACACTAACTTTCAGTCAGGAGGGAAAACGTCACAAAATAAGTAATAAAATACATTTTCTGAATGTAAAATGATGTAGGAATGACAATGCAAACAAGAATATAGGGATGATACAGCTATATATAGATCATCCCTACATGACTTTCAATATCAAAATCTAATATTACACTGTAAAATGCATACTCGACTTTAATATTACTGCAGTTGAAAGTTATGTATTCCTTGACTGTTGGTATGCAGTTTGTTTATAACAGTATCAAGGTTATATCAGGCATCAGTGTAATGTAGTTAAGAGCCTAGGACTTAAGTACAAGGAAAACCAAGTTGAGTCAAAACATATTTTGATTATTACAGACTCGCTACGAGGTCGGTCGAATTGACCGATCTTATAATCATTTTGTACTCGTGTATTTTACAGCGTGACATTAAATTTTAATACTGAAAGTCATGTATAGCTGCATCGTACCTATATCATTGTTTGCATTCTTTTTGGCACTGCCATCCCTACATTATTTTAGATTTACAAAATGTTTTGTAACTTGTTTTTATTATAATTTAAAAACAAATTTAATGATAAATTATCAATGTTTTCCCTTATTGACACTTTATCACTTTGCTTATCTGAATTTTGTTTTTTCTTATGAGAAAGCATTAGAATACAAAACAATTATTAAAATGTTGTTCACATTGGATATCATCAGCCTACAATGTTTATTTTACTTTTCCTGTATTTCCGAGTAATTTAATAATGATAACCACACACACAGACATACACATACATATGCAAAGTTTTATTCACTTGCGAAAAAGAACACGGATTGACCTTATCATAAAGATGATCCATTATGTGTATATGTATGTGTGTATGTTAGCATCCATCACCCAAAGTTGGCTGGCTCGATTACCATAATTGTTTGGTGAGCTAACTGGAAACTGTTCTTCCACTGAGCAGAGTATGCATTTAGCATCTAATGAGGTAATTGGGGATTTAATAACAAGAGAAAAAAGGAAGGGGAACAATATCTAACACTGTCCTTTATACAGTTTTTGTACCCTCAGCTAGTATAACTAAAGGTTCGATGTGTCGAAGTGATCAAAATGCAATACATATTTTGGTTTATAAAATTTCAGGGGTTTTCATTATTGGTACAAAATATTATATAGCGAAGATTTATCATAATCTAAGTATTAATATTAGTAACAGTTCAGCAAAAATATTAAACCTAAGAACACTTGTCATGAAAAACCGAGTTTCTTTAAGAATGAGCATTAACGGCTGAAATAGTTGTAAACATTTCTTTTTTTTTATTTTACTAGCTAGCAAATCGAACCATTGATAAGGAAGTGTGAGCAGAATAAAGTGTTCATTATTGCTTTGACTAGGGCAACAAGTAAAAATGTTTTAAAACATTCCAATAAGTAAAAGTAAAACATGCTTATTTACTGAAACTTCTCTCACGTAAAGCATTTTATATGTGTTATCCATATGTGATTTTTATTTCGGAACTAAATTATATTATGTGATTATAAACAAGTATTTATGATGACATTTGCCAAAGGCTTTGATTCTGTTTATATGTTTGTTTTCTGACAGAAATACACAAATTACCATTTGTCTCTTTTGGATAAGCACGTATAAACGTGTACCTTATTTGATACCAGGTAAGCGTACAAAATAAATAACATTTTGTACTAAGTGCTCATAACATATTGTGCTTGTTAGCTTATTTGCCTGAAAGATAAAACAAATACTTCCTAAGGAAGAAAATCTTTCACACAACATAATTACAAGGTAATTACTTATTTGGTTTAATTGGGTCAATTAAATATGACTTATCTACGAATGAGCTACATTAAAATATTTTACCACCGCTTATTTGAAATGTGCAGGTTTAGTTCATAGTTATATGAAAGTAAGGTTATAGAGTTTGTTTGAAGAAAATGTCACCTATTTCGGAAAACGTTTCTTGTCGAAACTTATTTATAGAAATGAGTATTTGCATTTAAATAGAATTAAATTATTTACGTTCGTGACGTTAAAGGACGACTTCTTAAGCGTGCGAAACAAGATATTTCATTACCTTGGTATGAAAAAGGGCCTGTCTGATGATTCAGTTTGGTGGGCTACTTGTTTCGCTTTTCGGTCCGCATTTTTATAACAAACAAAGATGGGTCCAAGAAAAATTCTTATGATCAAAAATGCAAGAAGAGTAGATGCCAGGAGAAAAACGAAATCCATATAAATTTTCTGCATCCAAAAAATAATTGTTCTAGAAATCGTGAAAACGTGAATGTTGGCCAATTGGCAAGAAAAACAAGACCGAACCTCTAGGGAAAGTTAAGCTCTTAAAGAAATAAAGAAAATTTTATGCTCTCGAGATCAACACAACAAGTTAGGACTAATGAAAGAGCTACACCTCATCCAGATGACTGCTGGCAAAAATCCACGTGAGAAGATAACTTGTAAAAGCTTCAAAACGTGCCAAAAAAGACATTGCGTTCTGCCAATCTCTGTGTGAAGATATAAATGGAACCTAGAGTAACAGTATATAAAGTTTAGACCTTTTACCTGAGATATTCTACAGAAGTTTTTGCGTAAGTCTTATAATTGTATTTTACTAAAGTTTCTTGAAAGTCTTGAAATAAAAAATATATGAATAAATAAATCTCAGTAAATTATATTTTATTACTATTATTTAAGTTTCACTTATCTATCAACTATCAAAATAAAAATATATTGAACGTCGAAAATATGGCTGAGATGATCGGAGCAAAGAATCTTTGAGCATATAAAAACCGGGTTTCGATACCTGTGTACACAGTACCCCATTGTGTAGCTTTGTGCTTAACAACAAAACAAACAAAATGTGATCTGAGACTCTAAAGGATTTTTAGCATTATTTTTCTTACCACGAATAATGCTAAGGTCAAAATCATTTGCATAAGTAAACACATCGATTTACATGCTATTTCTTGAGGTTCTTTTCAGGAATCGCCCCTAATTCTAAACTTACGTAGGATAAGAGATAAGAAAAGAATAGTTGGACAAGTACGTTTATTTATATTCTCTCCACCAAATAGAATGAATCAGATATAAAGTCATTTGTTTCAAAATATTCGCGGAAAGCTATTGTTGTTTTCTTATTGTGGCTACACTGTGGGTTATCTGCACTCTGTTCACCGAGGGTAATATAACCCCGTATTTTTTCATTGTAAGTCCATTGCAACTTAGCGCTAACACACTGGGGGACTTGCGCAAAACTACACGAAAGGCTATCTTCGCACAACCATTACTAGTTTTGAACTAATAGATTACAAGGAAAGCAGCTAGTCAACAGCATCATCATCATGTCTTAGATCACTTTTATCTGATGTAATAGTGAGATATGATCTTCACTCTTATGGTGCACCCACGGTTCTGCGACAAAGGGATACGAATCATGAACCCTTCTTTTACAGTCTGGGTATGCTAACCACTAGGCTACTTCCAATCCTATAGAAAGACGTAAAACATTACTCAGAAAACACGTTTAACTTTAAAAAATAAGTAATTATTATGATAATCAGTCATTGTAATTTTAATGTAATTGCACACTATCTTATGTAATTCCGATACCTTTCAAACGAAAACTGTTTTTTTGTACATTTTATAAAAAAAAGACAAAAATTTCATTCTGAGCTTAACGACCATTTGGTATATATGTAGTTTGAAAGTCTTGATAGCCTCCATTCAAACCGGTTACGTTAACGTTTGCTTTCAATTAACTACAACAGTATTTAATGAGTTTGCTTTGGTACTTCTCTTAATCGTATGATTACTCGCTCGCTGTCGTTATAGTGTTTCCTATATCATAAATGCGTCTTATATTTGAAGTAATAAGCCTAAACTACAGGGTGATTATAAACAAAACCCGTACTTAGAGGTATTGTACAATTAGATAATAATACTTATCCCAAGGGAAAAAAATAGCTTTTCTCGCAAATTTATATTTCTTTTCTTTCCCCCTCTATTTCAACAACACCACACTAGTGACTTGATTAATACGCATCCAAGTGTGTGGAATATCAATGAACCCTCTCGAGAAGGGAAGATACTTGAAGTAGTTTCATGGCTGGATATAACTGCCCAATATATCATTGTCTTTTATTGAAATTGACCATCATAACACTAATTTAAATAAATAAGCAAAAAGTATTTCATTAGTATGCACAACAGTAGCCATGTAAATATATATATATATATATAGAGATGTAAATTCTTGGCGAAGTATAACGGCTAAAACGACAAACTCCAATATAACTGACAAACCTGAGAAGTTGAATAATGAGAGTGTCTCTTTCACCGTCAATGATATCCATAGCTTTGTCGAGATCGACTCTATCACACGATAGTCCATTAATGGTAATTATGACGTCCCCCTCAAATAGTACCGTGTGTGCCTTGCTATTTCTTCGTATCTGTAGAAATACAGTTTAATAAAAAAATAAAAATTATTCACTACACCAGTTGTTTAACTGAACATAAAATATCGGAGAGAATGAATGTCTACTTAAGTATGAAAAGTTTTGAGACACCTCACCTTGAGAAGGAGTGTATCGTGTTTCACTATTAAACTTAAAGCTCCATGTTTATTCGGTATTGTAATCTACTTTTGATGTCAATTACATTCTGTGTACTGTTGCTATACGTCTATTGGACTAGGTCGTCAGTCGTCTTAGAAGGCAGTTCTAAGTATATAATCAATATATGAGACCGTCGGTACTCCTTAAAATTCCAAAATTACAAAATTGAGAAACATAAAGACAATTGTACGTTTCACAAATACTCTAATTATTACGAATTTAGTTTTGTCAAGTACCCGATGATTTTTTTACTGGCGAAACTATGGTTGTAAAAAATGAAATATTTGTTGAAAGGTACAATTGTCTTTGTTTTCTTCTCTATTTTGTAAGTTCTAAGTCTAATGAGATTTTGAAGCGTGTCTTTTATGTCCCTCAGGCAGATTCGAAAAACCTTACATAGTAGTTGGGTACTAGATGAGGCTCTGAGCTGGCTGATGCACATTTTTAATATTATATGCCTACTTCTCTCGGTGTGTATTATGGAAGGTTGCATTAACATGCTGAAAGAAGTACGAGTCTTTCTCATGGAAGTTCATCAATGCTTGCATTGCTTTACTGCTAAACATTTCATGCTAAACAGATCCACATTATAATACTGCATCAATGTTCTTCACAGTTGAGGTGACACATTTACAACCAACGTTACTTCCAAACTAAACTCATACTCTTTCATCACTCAACGCACCATGAGAGTTGGCATCTTACATTCATGGCTGACATGAGAACAAAATCTACCATCATGAAACTCCCTTCACGTAGTGAATGTGCTTGCCTATGTTTCAAGTTCCTCATTAAATGACGCCTTGGGTGACGTATTTAATGTTCTATGTGCGTTTTCATTGTATAATACGTCTTAAAGTTCACATAGATCGAGGAGTTACTAGATAAGGGTGGCTGATTGATATCCCTTATTAGCATTTACAATGATTTTCACTTTCTTCAGTATATTACTCACATTGAATATGAATATAAGCTGGTGAGCGAAAATGTTTCAGTTATCTTTTCTATTCGATGTTCCGTGAGCTCTTTTCACAGAATCGTTGTTGTTTGAAGTTCAGCACAAAGCTACACAATGGACTATCCGTGCTCTGCCCACCACGGGTATTGAAACCCGGTTTGCAATGTTGGAAGTCCGCAGACATTCCGCTGTGCCACTGGGGAGCTTTCACAGAGTCATCTAGACTTCAACGACTTGTTTGGCAGCTGTTGACCTTTATAAACTCTACGTTGCAGTACACCATGGAATGGACAAGAAACGTTTCATGGAAAAGGCCCATTAAAATAAGGAGTATATTGCTGGAAATATACATTATATTATAATTACAGTAGCTGCAGTGCACTAAGGTGTATCTAAAAATGTTTCACTGTAAATACATATCTTCATTTTACACATATGTAAACAATGTAGTTCTTGAGCATTTGTGCTCTATATAGGTTGTGATTAAAGAAAAATCAAAGTATCATTATAAGTGCATTTTACTAATGAGATAAAACGTTTTGTAAGAACTTTTAAGAACCCAACAATAATTATCTCTATTAGAAAGGGACGTATTTAAAAGTGTAGAAAAAGTATAATAGAATCTAGAATTTTGTTTTTTTACTTCTGATTGTTAGGCTTTTTTCAAGCACTTCACCTGGCATGGCTTGAAGTTTCGGGTACTCGACTCTCGATCTGCGGGTCGCGGGATCGAAATGTGTCACTGAACATACTCACCCTTTCAGCTGTGGAGTTATTATAATGTGAAGTCAATCGTACCATTCATTGATAAACAGATGCCTAAGAACTGAGGGTGGGTGGTATTGACTAGCTGCCTTTCTCTAGTTTATCACTTCCAAATCAGGGACAGCTAGCACAGATGGCCCTTGAGTAGCTTTGTGCAAAGTTCAACAAAACAAACACTGAAGTACTCAAGAAAACTGACAGTGATGCATACAAGAACTGTGTTTGATTGGCTATATAATTAGTAACAGTTCAAAATAAGTACATGATCTTGGGCGGGTTAAGCAGCTATAAACTGCAACGAAACACCTAACAAGTAAAAAGGTAATGCGAAAAAAATTAGAAACAAGTAGAAAACAATGTACGTACAATAGAAGTGACACCAATAATATGTGCTCGTTACAAACGAAAGTTTGTAATTTCTTTGTATTCAGTTTCAGCATTCTAAACTTATTAATATAACAACTACGTTTCATCAGTATAAAACCTAGTATGTTTTAAACTATAACATTATAATGAACAGTCCATAGTTAGGGAGTAGTCAAAAAGTAGTACACTTTTATAAACACATTCAAAAATTCAAGATAGTTTTGTTCGTTTTCTTTGTGATATTCATGCAAAACTAAACAATGGCTATGTGTGCCAGCTACCCATAATTTTTAACAAATAAACTAAAAGGAGGACAGTTAGTCAGTAGCACCCATCGTCAACGCTTGGACTATTGTAATTAAATAACGGAATGTGACGACCGCTCTTATAACGTACCCACTTGTTTAATATTTAATGAGGACATGGCTCATTTAAAGTTGAACCTCAAGGTTTTCATTTTAATATGTTATGTACTTTCTCGTGTAGTCAGCTATTAAATGTTCCATTAACAAAGGAGAAACATTTGTTATTATTACGAATTTTTCTGCACTTAAAGTGAACATTCGGTTCCTACAACATAACTACTTTTATGAGCTAAAACTCACGCACATCCAGTTACTACAATATAGAATGTTCTAAAGGCCCAGCCAGTACTATATTTTGTTTATTTATTGTTAAGTACGATGGGCTATCTGTGCTATGTCCACCATGGTTATCGAAAACCTAGTTTTTAGCGTTATACGCTTTAGACGTACTACAGATACAATCAGTTTGTTAAAGAAAAATATTCAATTATCCGACTGTATAGTTATTTTTCTCACAGGTCTGTGTCCATACGAATTTACACTAAGGCTGCGCAGTTTCAACACCTGAGATGTATATTTTCATACAGACTATAAAAACATAAAGCAATCTGGGGAGTCTTTTACCATCATGCACACCAAAGTCATACAATTACACAAAAAAAAACAGAAAGTGATATGTAATGTGAATACTTCCAACTTGTGTGTCTTTTCGAAACGATTTCACCTCTTCAGTCATGCCAATACCTAAGCCCACCTGCTTGAACAGTCAGGTTACTATGCTGTAATACAAAAAATTAAAATAAGGATTAATGCTATGCTTTATTCCCATATCTAAAATTCCATAATCTCACTCAAAGTGAAACATTCACATGAGTAAACCAATTGTTAAATATGTCTTACCTGAAGTTTTGTTACGCAGGATAACAGCATAATATACATAGAAATCAACATTTAAACCAGTTACTGATTATCTGTATTGATTAAACACGAACATTTGTTTTGCTTATTCTGTTATTCACATAGCATGTTGCATATATTTAATCTATATAACGTCTGTATAGCCTACCATTTATATTTTGTTATATATGAGAGATGTATATACCAGCTGTAAATCTGAGAGACCACAAAATCGTGCTCCGCACCTTGGGATCTCTTTGGCGTGTTATAAGAGTGACTGTCAAATACCATACAATTTGGCGATGGGTGCTGTTGACTAGCTGTCTTTTCTCAATTCTATCAGTTTCTAATACCAGGTAAATAATACAACTCCATTTTAGCTATTAAATATTGTCTAAGGCTTTTTGATGCAGAAATTACAATTATGACATGATTAACATCACTCAAGACTTATGAATATAATATCAAGGACATCTGAACATTGAATAAGTTTAATAAGTGAATGTGATGAAATCAAGTTGCAGCTAATAATAAATTCATTTCTGTAAGTTGTGAAGAAACGTGTTTTTATTGCAGTTATATAATAGTTCTTTTTTAATTTTCTGTATGAAAACAAATCTTCGTAGCTCACTAATATTTGAAATAATACTCGAAAAGAAATACGTCACCAAAGGCAAAATAATATTTTAGATATAACTTCAAAATGCTATAATAATAACACAACGTAGGATTGAAAGCAAACAGATGTGGAACTGCAATTACTTAACTTAATGTGAAGGAAACTGAGACCCAAAACAAACCCAACATGCTTCACACACACAAAAAGAACTGCTATGTTCTTGTATTTACGGTGAAATTTAACCGCTATTCTAGTTTTGAAAATTCAAAAAAAAATGCTTACGTTATATCTTTAAGTTACTGTTGAGATGTGCACATATTGATTTTAGACATGTATATGTGCAAATATAACTGAAAGGTCTATTTATTATTTAATAATGCCACTTTAAACAATCTCAATATAGTTTTAAATATACATATCTTTAGAATAATAAAATCTTATCTAAAAAACAACAACTACTACAGACTGATTAAAGTTTATGGCAGCTCACACTTCACATCATTTAACTTTATGTTGGTAATTTGTATTTACGCAGCATTGCAATCTCGTATCATATTATGCGTTGTTTAATCCTAAAATTGCTAGGACCCCATCGATTTTTATTCAACGTTCACTGCCGGAAGGGCCCTCATATTGCGTCATATTCAGTAATTACGTTACAACACTCATTGTAATGAGATAATTAAACAATGAGGTAAAAATCACTCATTTTCACGTTAAAGACATAGAAAATTCTGACCGTTATTAGTGGAATTAATGCAATATTGATTTTCATTTCAATTTCTTTCTTTGGTTCACATATCATTAAATATTTTGTAATAGACAAAGTAATGGATCCACAAGTAATTTGATGCACAAATAGCGACAGTTTCTGAGTTCATTATACTCTCATGTGGCTATCAGACAAAATAATAAAATCCATCTATGGTTTGAACACTAATTTATAAAAACTTATTGTTCATTTTTCACCCATGCTTTACATGTTTATAAGGGATAATAACATAACATTAAAGGACAACAAGGGACCTTTTAGTCCATCTAGACTGTCCTATCCATCAAATTATACTAAACACTAAAAAAAGCTTAAAGCCAACCCTTATCATACAAATTTTTCTCAAACTTTCCCTTACACTCCCTTAAATTAACTGCATCTACTATATCTGAAAAGAACCCGTTTCAAAGATCAACCACCCTGTTAGAAAAATAACGTTGGCTTAACTGAAGATGACTTTTACCCTGTAAAAAATTATATACTTGTGTTCACTTGTCCTACCACTGTACAAAAGAAAGATGATGCATCAACACTTTAAATTTCAGTAAAAATTTTAAACATTTCGATCAAATCCCTCTAACTGTTCTTTTTTCAAGAGCAAAAAAGTTCAGAGATCTTAACCTTTCCTTGTATGACAACATTTCCATCCCAGATATCATCCTAGTAGCCCTTCTCTGAACCCTTTCTAACAAACTCACTATCCTTTCTTAAGTAAAGAGCCCAAGGCTTAACCCAGTACTCCAAATTTGGTCTAATCAATGACCTATACAATGATATTATAATCTCCTTACATTTGTATTCAATACTTGTGTAGATACAACGTAACATCCTATTTTTTCTGCCACTAAGTAAACTGTAAAATACACAATTTCTTTTATAGAGATAAACTTGAATACGTTTCTGTTATTCTGTTAATGGCCTTAAAAGTTATTGCTATTTTTATATCTGACCTTATACACAGTGAGGGGCTCAGAAGTTCCTGCCCCTCCTTTAAGTCGAAAACCCCATGGTCCACCACCAGTCAGATGTACGGTCAGATGCTTGCCTCTTCGTGTCATTTTGGTTAAAATATCTCACGTTACGGATGGATGAAAGCGAAATAAGATACAATTAAATATAACTTTATTTATTCTCAATATAACGCACAACAGCCTCCAGTTTTTGGTAGATTATCTTTGACTAACTGTGCCAACAATGCTTTGTGACTATGTGCCTGTGGAGATGTACCACTTGGAAGAAAAAGAATGAGGCACGTGGTTCCACTAGGTGAGTGTGTGAAGCTAGTTCAGGATAGAAGGTTCAAAGCTATATCATTGAATTAAGTAGTACAAGTCAGAGAGTAAACTTGTGTAATGTATGAGTGTGAAGCTCCAGTAATGTGGTAGCATGCAATCTGACATAGCGCAGATTTTAGAAGTTACTAAATATAACTGCCATTTCTACCTTGTATAACTCACAAAGAATGTCGAGAGGAAAGAAATAGAGCTGCTAAACGAAAACGATGAGAAAAAAATCTTTGGTTAAAACTCCCACACTCACTTTGTTTGTACTGACGCCTAGTGGTAAATCTTATAGGTATCCTAAATTAAAATACATCTGCTCTTAGGGTTTAAATTATCTTATGGAATTACAATTAGCAGGAAAATACTGCTGCTATCGAAACATAAAAGTGTGTTTGACTGGGAATACACATATACACACATATACATATATATTTGTGCGTATGTGTGATTTATATCGTGATAGCATCTAGATTTCGCAATAGAAAAAAGGAAAAATAATTAATTTTTTATTATCTTATGATTAACATATACATTATAACTCCAGTAATGTGTTGAAAGGAAAAATGTATTCATTTAACTCACGTAATGCAAGCTTAAAATTGTTCTAAGTAGTGAACCTTATTTTTTTTCTTGTTTATATTAATCAATAATCACATTTTCTTTATTCTTGCCACCACTTAGTGCAAAAGTAGTCTTGTGGGTTGCTTTCAATGTTTACATTTGTTATTTAGAACATTATATTATTTGTAAACAGTGTATAATCCCAACTTGTCTGATGTGGCTGCGTTATAAGAATGATAGTCAGTACTGGATGGTAGGTGGTAGGGTGCTGCTGCTGACTGGCTGCCTGCCTTCTGGTCAGTAGTTAAAAATCAGAAACAGCGGTAGAAAGCCTTAATAACTTTGCCATAAATATAAGATACAAACACTTGCAGTGCCTCTGTTGATCAAAACTATTTCTAGGGATTAAATGCGTTGACTTTCATAGAGACGACTTTTTTCAACGTTATACGTATGTAAGTTAATTACATCTAGTATTACCTATAATATACATGATATAATATTTTCTTAAGGTGTCCTCTATAGGAATAGGACCAAAATTTACAGAGGTTTTATAGCTAAATATATTTATCACTGCATTGTATGAAAGCTTAACGCCATACGCTTACCTACCGTTATTAAAACACTCGAACAAAGAAGGTATAGTAAAACGGTTACTTTCTCCAATGATCCAACTTTCTTTTTGAGCGATAAATCATAAGTATAACCGACAAATATAGATTTAAAATTTAATCACTCTTGAACCCCTAAGCGTTGTGTCCGGTCTAGAAACAATTAATTATAAATGTTATATAAGTATGTGTTTACTGAATAAACTATCCTAAATTAAAACTGACAAAATTCCCATCAAGTCACGTTAGAACAAGGAAGTGTAGAAACTAATTAATTTTTCGTTACGATAAATCGTTAACAGAAGACATATTAGACTGACATCCATATATCATACTTAGCTAACTAAAGTTTCAACTTTTCGCTAATAATGTTCACATAATGTTATTCTATCGTAGTTTAAATCCTAAGCGTGGTAAAATTGACAGTATAAGATGCCTAGAATTACAGATTTTATAACTATGGTAACCCCTAAATATTTGATTAATTTACTCAAACAGCTTATCACAAGCAAGTGTTTTTTTGGTTGTTGTTTAACACAATGCTACACAATAGGCTTTCTGTGATCTGCTCAACACAGGTGTCGAAACCGATTTGTAGCGTTATAAGACTGCAGACTTACCACAGAACCACTGGGTGTGTGGATGGGGTGGGGGAGAGGAAACACACAAGCAAGGAAAATTTTATATTAACTAAAATGTGATTTAAATTAAAATTTTATATTTCTATTAACTGTTTGTTTTGTTTTAGTGCAAAGTTTTGTCTACTGAGGGGAATCTAACACCAGATTTTAGGATTTGTAAGTCCTTAAAGTTACTGCTTACCCACCGGGGGACTTATATTAACTGACACATGAAAATTTATAAATGTGGGTAATATGAACAATTAATATATTTTTTCCGTAGTATATTCGTCAAACGTGGATAACCCACCATTAAGAGTAGCTGTTAGCACAGATGAACGACTGCAATAGTTCAAAGTAGTTCTAAGTTGTGAAGTTGTGCACAGAAAAATGCCTCAATAAGCTGGGTTTTTTGTTGACAAAATTAACATTTCTGAGGATAAAATTCAGGAGTTTTCTATATCTCTAATGAAAAATGCTAGAAATTTAAAGAAGGCTACAAGCCCTGGTGCGGAAGAGTTTGGTTGCGGAATTGTTCGGGTAAGATAAAAAAAAAAATGAACGGAGTATTAGCTTAACCTGGCTATACTCAGTCTTATCTGTTTTTTAATCAGTTAACTCTTTAAAACATTATAAGATCGAAACGAAATGCAGGTTTACCTATCACAAAGTTCTAAAATATTTCCAAAAAAACATCAGTTGAAACTGTGTTTCAGCGCAACCCGAATATTTGGGTTGTAAGTCCGTAAAGTTAACCCTGACCCATTGTGGGACTTATCACTAGTGCTACTGTTTTCGTTCTTGTTCAGTGTAAGAAATAGACGTCCTTACTTGGTCTTAAAAATCTTTCACGCAAGTTTATCTCGAAAAAGTAAAGTTACATTAATAAAAAACAAATATTTATCGAAATAAATTAATTAACATTTTTTTACTCGGTGTCTTTAGGGTAAGAGTTACAGTTACTTTTAAAACTACAGCAATATTTTCCATGCTCTCCTTTTGTTTATTTGTTTGTTTATTATTTTCGCTTATGAAGGCAGCTTACAGCAGTTCCAAAGTTTAAGGAGCTTCTTATTGAAAAATACTGAAGTATATATATAAAAGTATACAAGTAAAGAAAAAACTTTTCAGAAAAAGGAAGTAAATGTAGGGATGCTAACATCAATCTTTCAAAAACAATGCAAACAAGATTAAAGGGGAATGGCATTTACATTATCCCTACATAATAGCACAGGCGCACAATGTACTAGAATGTTAACAGACAAAAATATAATAAATTAAACTCAATTATGATTGAATAGTTATATATATTGCTATATGTTAATTCTTGTCTGTGCTATTATGTAAGGATGATGCAAATGCCTATCCTTACTATCTTGTCTGTATTGTTTTTGAAGGATTGATATTAGCCATCTCTACATTTACTTCCTTTTTTGGAATGTTTTTCTTTATTTGTTTGCTTGTTTTTTATAAGCAGTGTTTCAATAGACATAGGAAGGTAGTATTTATAACCAAGTTCTAAATACAATGAGGTTCCAACGATAATATTTATTGTTTATCTATTATTGGCTGGTAATTCCTGTTTCACCTTGTATTTAAGCTTTTTAAATGAACACTACCTTTCTGTAAGCAAGCTAACTTTAAGGGGTAATGATAACATCGTTTACACTAGAATTAGGATTGTTTTTTTAATGACTACTAGTTATTAATAATACTTATAAAAACGGATACTCCGTTTGAAACTATGTCACCTCTGGTGTCAACCAATTTCACTCTATGTAGGGATGGCTCGGATTGTTATGAGAATGTCTATAAGTATCATAGCAAAACGTTTGAATTTCTTGACCTTCTTTCTTTTGCTTCTTTTTTTATTACATGATAACTCCAAAACCAAAACAACAGTGCTACCGCCTGCCTGATATGAATCTTTATTTGATATCCTTGCACTTTAGAAATCCAAGTTACGTTGCTTCTCTACAAATTACGATAAATTTTTATATCGTTTTTGAAAACATGTTTATCACTAAAATACCATCTTGGAGTGGAATATATCAAGCAGAACTAGACTTCAGAAAACTTTATTTCTATGATACGGACATGGTTTCATACTAGTCAAGGTGATATTCATTCATACACGCGCACATTTATAGTATTTAATACTACAAAATCAAGATTTCGACATTAACAATGAGGGTAGCATTTAAATATTTTATATTCTTACATGCTATTCCAACTCTAAACATGAAGAGATGGTATTATATATAAAGTCAACCTTTCTAAAGAATGTTAATATAATAATGTTAAAAACCAGGTTTCGATGATCTCGGTGGGCAGAGCACGGATAGCCTGTAGCGCAGCTATACGCTTACTAACAAACAAATAATTTTAATATAATGTTATGTGTATGATAAAGAACGGAAAATTTATTCAAAGTACAAAATAAGATTACTTATTACACAATATTTTGACAAACGTACAATACTTTGTTTTTAAGAGCAAAGCTATAAAATGGAATATGTGTGCTGTATCCATCATGGGTATCTAGTATCGAACCCAGATTTCTAGTGTTACAAGTCCTCAAACTTACGTTGAACCACCGTTGGAGATATTTTAAGTATTAGTTTATTTGAAGTTTTTAAATATTTTAAATAATTGAGAACAAGATAATGTTTTTGGTAAATTTTATATAAACACATTTTTAAATAGCGTAATAATTACAGCAGGTGGCGACGTGAAAATGATCTAGAATACGGGCTTAAGAATAGCTGAGTGTTCAGATGTGTAAAAGTGTTAACTAAACGAGATGTGTCCATCTACCAACCTACCAATAAGTAAATAGACACACCCCTTCAGAACGTACCGAGTTATTAAAAAAAATGAAGCAAAGGGTAAAAGGTTGTCATCAGTAATTTATAAAATCTGACTTTTTGCAGTATTTAAGGCAGAAACACAATTACACATCGCATTTACGAGATCTGAAAATTAGGCCATTGGGATTAAAACCCACTACTAGCGAGGAGCTTTGAAAAGGTCGCCCTTAGAAGTTGGTTACCTGGAACACTTTTGATAGGGTTCGGGGAAAGTTGTGTTGCCCAGACCTTCAGGTCACTCTGTTATGATTTGGGCTGAATGAACAAAAGTCCCATCTTGAATGAAGAAAACTGCCTTATCTGGTAAGCTAGTCATTGTCGTATACAGGTAGAAGGCTTTGATAGAAAATTGTAATTTATCGATCAACAATGACCTTCGCATACCAACAAACTGCGATTTCAGTTGCCCAAATGGCACTTACACCATAACATAAAAACTGCTGTATTTCGTCATAGTTGGGAAAATAGTCGACAAACTCAGGTTTGTAAATTCTCCAAAACTGTACAAAGCTGAACTCTTTGGAATAATTACAGCGAATCAAAATGTAGGGGTGGAGCATTACAGCAGCTATAATGTCCACTGCTTTCTACGAAGAATATTTACTGAAGTAACAGGTGGTTTCCTTCTAGCTTTTCTGCGATTGTAGTCCATACTAAGTAAGATAACTTACAATGTATTGGGGTACACTTGGATTTGTACTACAACAGTAATGGCCGTTAGGTGTGGGTAATGTTCCACACTTCTACTGACAGCGGAAAGAATACGTTCGTTTAGTTCTTGACTCCTTTACCAATGACAGGAACTACATTGTAATTTATTAGTTGCAAGTAATCTGGCTGATTTTAGTAACCTTATCATCCTTTAACTATGTTATCTTGTGAAAATGTGGTTAATTCCCTGTATAAGCTGGTGTTATTTTGCATATGAAATCATGAACGTGGTTAATTTATATTCTCACGGGTGTCTCTATTGTACTACTTGACAGGCTGAATATTTTGTAAGTATATCACTCAACAGCGAAGTTGATTCTTGTCTTACTTTAGTTTGTTTCAAAGCTATTCTAACAGGCAGAAATATATATGTTTATATTTTACTAATTAGCAGGCTGGAATTTTGTAAACATCACTCATAGCAACGGTAAGTTGATTCTTGTCTTGGTTTAATTTATTTCAAAGCTAGTCTAACTGGCAAAAATATGGATTTAATGTGCTATTTAGAGAACTGTAACACACAGTAACGAACAGGGGAAGGAAATGCGCTACATTAAGGTTCTTTTACTCAAATAATTATTACAGTATTAGTAATTATTGTGTTGCTGTTAGCATGGGCACCAACTCTGTGTGTGCTTGAGCACTCCCAAAGATTATTGATGCGAGTGCTGTTTAGCATCCTGAACCTGCGCAAAAACTAAATCTAGCGCCTCTAGTCATTTAAAAAAAGTTGGCGTTATTGACTGTTAGTAAAACTGTAATACAAATTTGGCATTCAACTTTCAAAGTTTCAATGGGACCCAGAGAAAAGTCGTTTGGCCAAAGCCTTTAACATCTACTTCTCTTTCTTTTACAGCGAGTTTAACCAACTATATGTATTTTGTATATTTGATTATGATATAGCTGTATATCTATTACTTTGTTTGTCATTCATGTTATATATATACATATATATTTATATTAGAAGGAATTCCATTGTCGTTGGAATACTTGCTGAGGTTACATGTAGCGCCATCTTACGAGAAGAAGGTGGATTGATTTTTTGTTGGTTTGGTTGTAGCAAAACATTTGCTATTTGGTTCTGAAGTGGTTTTCGTAAGTTTTGTCAGAGAATATAAACACCTTACTTGTACTTTTACATTTTTAGAAAAAAAAGTTGTTTATATATCAACACACATAGAAATTTCTACGTGGAGCTGTCGCAGCAGTTTGAGAAAAATCTGATTAATATTCTTGTTCTTAAACGATGATTACTTGGAGAATGGAAACTTTTTATAACTAAAAGTGAATTTGCAATTCTTGAAGTGTTTCTTATGAGCAGCAATGAATCAAAATATTTATGTTCTCTTAAAATACCCAGGTAATTACTAATATCAACGATCGAATTTCATGTTCTATTATTTCTTGACATTTTCACAATTGAAGGTGTAGTGGCAAATACGCTCATCATATAATTAAAGCTACGTTTTTTTATTCGATCTTTGTTAATTAGAATAATTTATTCCCAACAATGGAGGATGACCAGAAGACACTGAAAATAAGCACAACTTTGAAGATATTAAGAAAGAATAAAACCGAACTTCGATTGTTGAATATGAAATAGAATAAATAGTTGACATTATCAGTTTGTTTCAAGTAATTCAAGTAATTCATACACTTTTTGTTAGATAACAGAACTATTTTGGTAGCTCAGTGTAAAAAAAAGGTGTCTTAAAAAGCTTTTCGCAATTCAGATATTCTCTGCATCAGGTTCACTATAACTTTATTGAGACAAGACATTTAGTCCTTCTTCAAGTTGCAGCTTTACAAATATAAAAATAAAACACATGAGCTTGATTTTGTAGACATCACCGTTTGTTATGTTTAAGCATTTAATTATCGCGAATGTATGATATTTAGCATCTCTTAAATGTGCTGTTCTACATTTGTGAAAATGTAACACTAGAACTTCGTTCTTGACTTTGTGGATGTCCCTGCCGAACATTCCCAAGTATGGTAATAAGAATTTATTATTCAGCCTTTAAAACTGTCTTCTTAATGTATGTCAGCCTTTGATATTTTCAAATTAAATAATTTTCTGAAATAATTTGTTTCGAAAATTTTACTATAAATAAAATAAAGTGTTAGAAATGGTAATCTAGTACTCAAAATTTAATGCAAAAAAAACAAAAAACTATAACTACCGCCACT
>NW_013665674.1:1220550-1224821 GCF_000517525.1 Limulus polyphemus | reverse complement strand
CATGCTGGGCTTTATCAAAGTGCACCAAAAAAAGAAAAAGGAAAAAAAAAACACTCGTCACTGGTAAGATTTGATTTTCAGAAAACATTGATTTAGTTGCCAATAAAGTAATTGTTTTCTGATATCCTGGGGGACCTTAAAGTCAATTGTCCAAGAGCAATATACGAATTATTTTTAACTTCCATCTATTGCAGGTTATTGTACGAATATGTGTAACAATACAAAATCATGTCACTGAGATTGAACCAAGAACCTCAGAGTTTTGATGCTACAAATCAAATGTTATATGCACAGAAGAAGAAATTTAAGTGTAGAAAAATTAAATTTGCACCACCGGCATTGCATCACGTATGGTAGATTCAGAAATATTTAAGTATACAAAATCTCTTTGAACAATTATAGCAAAATCTAGTGGAGTAATGAAACTTTAAAAAGCTCTGGGTTAACTATAAATTATCTTTCAGTTTCATGGAACAAATTTATTTCTCCTTTCAACTATATCACTTCACAAAACAAACAAAACTCACTTCAACAACCACCTTGGGCGTTTTATCTTGTCATTTTCCACCCTCTGTCTTTTTCAGATTACCGACCGGAACGAACAGTGGACTACAAATGTTTTTGTATAAACATTTGGGATTGTCATATATAACATGTTTAAATTGTTAGAGTTTGTCAGCCATATGTTTGTTATTGAATAATGTCTACTGTTACCTGATTTGTATTTGTTAATTGTATTTATAGGAAGTTATCTGTTCTGTGTAATTGCCATTTACAAGCAATCAACTGTGGTTCTGGTCTTGTGTCGTTTCTGGGACGAGGTGTGTCGGAGGTCTGGTGTCACAGCTCGTGATCTGAAGCTTCACTTCGATCTCACTACAAGAAGAAGAAAGCAAACTTTCTTCCTTTCAGCCTATCCTCTCGCTTGATCATGGCAAGTCATCAAAGTATAATCAAAATTCCACGAATCCACAACTTTAACTACCACAGTCTCTAAAATTATCAACAAGCCATGAAAGGGGCGAAGAGAAATAACTTTAATTTCTGACCACCCCTGGGATATTAAACCTAAATACCTACCACGATTGGATTGGATATAAATAAAGTCTTGTGATGGATAAGCACAAATGTGTAGGATATCAAGTAAAATAGTTGTTGTGAGGTTAAGCAAAATGATCAGCGGAATACCTTGAAGTAGAATTACAGTGTCTAGTGAGATATAATGAAACGTCAATGAAAGTTAGACGAGGGTTTCATCGTGATCTCTTTAAATCGACGAAATCGCTCAGTGATAGCGACGTAAGCGCCCTCATATGCTGATTAAAACAGTTGGAAAAAAATTATGTAAGTAAATGCAAACGTTGTATATCGATGAGCATGTAAGAATCTTTAAATTTTGATGACAATTATTATTAGGATTCTTTTAGATCGAGTAAAATTGTCTGATGATAATCAGTTAAGAGCTGCTGGTTGTTAAAATAACCTGGGATAACAAGGGACCATTTGTTCCTTCAAGACTTTCCCTACACACCAACTCTCTATGAAAATGTAAATTTTAAACCAACTTTTAATTTTTCAGGAAATCGTCGATTCTCCTCTTAACCTCTTCTATGGTTCCGACCTCCACTAAGCTACCGAAGTCAATACAGTACATAAATTAATCAGCATGTTAAAAAAATAATATTGTTTTAAGTAGCCCCTGTCTTATCTTTTCCAAATCTTAAACTTGTATCCAATCGTTCTATTGTTTTCAATATGGATTTTTGATTCTTGTTTGAAATTATTAGTGAAATAGTTTACTATTATCTACAGAGGGCTTTACTCGACCTAAATAACACCTTAATAATTCCGATCAACTGTCAGAAACTCTAGCTATTACCAGACCATTTTAGTCAATTTACAATGGCTTCAGTAATCATTTCTATCAAGAGCCAGAAACCATTACCTGACTGAATAGAATAACGTCAGATAGTCCAAGTAAAGAACTTTGACTGTTGATCGAAATCCAATAAAATCATCTGCCAAAAGCTAAGTAAAGGCGCTTAAGTGTTGCCCTGAATAAATATATATATATATTTAAGTTGAGCAAAACATTCTGCCATTCAGGCAAAAGATAAGTAAGGATTTATGAATATTGAACAATATAATTAGTTAAGATTTCTTTAAATGTTTTAACGTTATATGATGATAGTCAAATAAGGATTTTTGAATGATGATAAAAATGAGTAGGGATATTTTAATAAATGGGGTAAGGCCTTCTGCCGCTAGCCAAGGAACAACAATGTTGTTAACCCAAACTATTATTAAGATTCTTTAGTTTGAGTAAAATTATTTAACTATAATGAAGGAAACGTGTTTCACTGATGATTCAGATTATTACATAATGGCCATGTTTCTCTCGGTTAACTGACATTTGAACGACGATATGAGTTTGTTATAAGATAAAGGTAGACAACAAAACCTGTGCAATATTGCATCAAAAGTCTAGACACTTTGATTGCGTGATGTTGCTTGTCATCATTTTTCAGTTTACTGCAAAGTGTTCTAAGTTGCACAAAACTGCTCTGTTTTAACATGTTCTCTTTAAATGTTTAATATTATAACACTTTTTCATTGAAAGAAACAAATATTTTCCAGTTTAAAATATATTTTGAAATGGGTAATCAGTGAAACATTCTTTGAAAAACACTATTCTATCCAATAACACTTTGGTTTGTTTTATTTATTGCTTTTGCGATTGTAAAAACATCTTATAACCTTTGTGAACAAGACATTGTTTTTGCATCAACTCATAATACTTATTTGGAGCGTGACTAAATGTTTTCATCAGATGAAGTGCATAAGACTCTCAACATTAGGCATAAGTCTGATACAATTTTTTGAAACGTTTCCAGCATTTGTAACGTAGAACAAATCGATATTGTGCTTAACAAAATTTTGCTAAACATTTCTGTAAGTATTACTAAATTGTTGGATGTCGACATTATATTTCATGTTGTTCATTTAAAATAACAGATGGCAACACTAGTCTAGTAATATTTTATCCGATTTTAGACTTAATTCGATGTACGTGTAATTCAGTATTAATAAAATGGATAAAGCAGATATCATTAGAAACGTAGCTATTTCTGGGTATTTATAAGAAAATCTGTTTAATGAACTCCAGAGTTCGCTCTTTCGTACTCTATGTTTCCATCACTACAGTATCAGGTTTATAACATTGCTTGATAAGATGTTTGCGTTTTTCGTAACTACTTTTATCATAAACTAACAAAAGTTGCACTTTTATGAACTTTAGTATTTTTTTTACTATTTCTTTAAACAATAATACATGCAAAAGATATACTTAATGGAAATAAAAAGTAAAACATAGAGACAAACTGTAGTGGGATTGAAATGGTGATAATAAAATATATTCTTCTTTGTAGTAAGGTAAATGCTTTTATATTTTATACAGTTTTTGTATATGTTACAGATATACTATAAACGCAATAAAATTACACTGCTGACGCAATAACACTATAAGTTTAACTGATAAATGTAAGAGAATTTTCAACATGAACAGTGAGTTATACGACGGTGACTTAAACAGCAAGTCTTATTTCCTCCTTAGGATACAGGTATAGCTGTCCCAAATGTTGAGCTACTAACCAAAAGTAAAGTAGCTACCTATCATTTCCTCCTTAGGATACAGGTATAGCTGTCCCAAATGTTGAGCTACTAACCAAAAGTAAAGTAGCTACCTAGCAGCATTCGCCACCACAATGACTTTGGTCATCTTTGAATTGAATAACATGCCCACAACTGGAAATGGCATCACTTTTCAATCACCAGATCCTTGACTCTCAGCACGACACGTTAACTACAAGGCAAAGTGCGGCCCAATTTAATCGATATAACACTTGAAGTTTAGTGACAATCATTAAAGATAATGTTCTCGTAACATATACTTCATTTAGAATTCTATGTTTAGCAACCGTAATTTCGACTTCACATCATTTAAAATTGATGTCTACAACATATATAAACATTATAGCATGCACTAGAGACAATCTTATTGAGTTTTCTCAGAGTACTTTCCTTCGGGTCAGACTATAATCAAAGATCGCAAAAATACATCTGACATTATAGCATGCACTAGAGACAATCTTATTGAGTTTTCTCAGAGTACTTTCCTTCGGGTCAGACTATAATCAAAGATCGCAAAAATACATCTGACATTATAGCATGCACTAGAGACAATCTTATTGAGTTTTCTCAGAGTACTTTCC
>NW_013665674.1:1219765-1220462 GCF_000517525.1 Limulus polyphemus | reverse complement strand
AATCAAAGATCGCAAAAATACATCTGACATTATAGCATGCACTAGAGACAATCTTATTGAGTTTTCTCAGAGTACTTTCCTTCGGGTCAGACTATAATCAAAGATCGCAAAAATACATCTGACATTATAGCATGCACTAGAGACAATCTTATTGAGTTTTCTCAGAGTACTTTCCTTCGGGTCAGACTATAATCAAAGATCGCAAAAATACATCTGAGACTAATAACAAAATCCAGCAAAATGGAACAAAAATGACAGAATAGATGACATTTTTCTCATAAAATTGTCCCAGGTTTTCTTACACCCCCTCGGTCACTCTAATATTATATTTTTAGTTTCCTTTTTTCCCACTTCAGCGCACCATATCTCACAAACGGTATAGCATAAAAAGGCGAAATTGTACAGAGGTCTTTAAGGAACCATGAGGATGCAAATGACACTGTTTCCACCAGAAGCATCACAGCGTCCAGAATACGTTATATCCACGTGACAACGGACTTTACAGTAGCAATGAGCATCTCAGCTGGTATGTTTGCCACTTTCTGGACTTGAGGCCTGGAATTGTGAGGAGATTCTTCCGGTAAATACATAACTCTAGGTACACAAACAATAGTGCTACCCCTGGTGACAACGTGTGACGACCTTCCTATATCATATCATTTATGAGATACGATGCTATGGATTGTGAAACTTCCTT
>NW_013665674.1:1206465-1218810 GCF_000517525.1 Limulus polyphemus | reverse complement strand
AGATAGTACATTGCATAGCTATGTGCTAAAATAAACTTACTAAGTACAGAGGACAGATAGTACATTGCATAGCTATGTGCTAAAATAAACTTACTAAGTACAGAGGACAGATAGTACATTGCATAGCTGTGTGCTAAAATAAACTTACTAAGTACAGAGGACAGATAGTACATTGCATAGCTATGTGCTAAAATAAACTTACTAAGTACAGAGGACAGATAGTACATTGCATAGCTATGTGCTAAAATAAACTTACTAAGTACAGAGGACAGATAGTACATTGCATAGCTATGTGCTAAAATAAACTTACTAAGTACAGAGGACAGATAGTACATTGCATAGCTATGTGCTAAAATAAACTCACGAAGTACAGAGGACAGATAGCTCATTGCATAGCTTTGTGCTAAAATAAACTTACCAAGTACAGAGGACAGATAGCTCATTGCGTAGCTTTTTACTAAAATAAACTTACCAAGTACAGAGGACAGATAGCTCATTGCGTAGCTTTTTACTAAAATAAACTTACCAAGTACAGAGGACAGATAGCTCATTGCGTAGCTTTTTACTAAAATAAACTAACTAAACTAACCATACACTTAATCAAAGTTGGTTTTTTTAGGGCTCAAAACCTTTATATGCATGATGGTGTCAATAACACTGACAGGCCCAGAAATGTCAGTGATTTTGAATAAATTACTTTAACAGTTAATTGATAATCAGAACTTTATTTTTTTTACGTTTATTACTCTTATTGGCAGTATCAAAATGAACATTTATTTTACTTTACATTTACAATACTTGCATTATTATATTATTCAAAGTTCATATATTTTTCTTTCAAATATAATTACCAGTTTTGCTGCTTCACCTTTCCATGGTGAACATCCAGAATTAAGTGGGATTTTCTTTCCTTATGTTGGTTATGAGTAAAATTGAGTCAAGAAATAACTGAGTTAATTGGTCATTTTTCGTCCTTTGTTAGAAGATACTCTTTTGCAGAACACTAACGTGAAGTCGTATATTACTCGTCGTTCAGTGTCTACAACTGAGCATTTTGGATGAGAGTCCTTTATTATCCCTTGTCCTACCAAAACTAATCTGCGAGTCGCGGGTTCGAATCTCCGTCCCAGCAAACATGCTCGCCCTTTCAGCCGTGAGGGCGTTATAATGTGACGGTCAATCCCACTATTCGTTGGTAAAAGAGTAGCCCAGGTTTCGATACCCGTGGTGGGCAGAGCACAGATAGCCCTTGTGTAGCTTTGTGCATAATTATATATATATATACAAACAAACAAATCTGCGCGAAATTCAAAACAAACAAATAAACCTACCAAAATAGGCTGTGACTCCCAGTTTTCGAATCTTTTAAAAGACGGACTGCGTGGACAACATCTCTAAACAACTGATGTTCTAGAAACAGTTGAGCACATTCGACTGAACCGAGATGGTACAGCTTGCAAAACTGAAAATTTGTATGTATCTCCTCAAAGACCCAGTAAATCTCTATACCAAAATTGGTGAAGATATATCTACAGGGGCGAAGTAGTGGTAAAAAACGCAAAACCGCCATAAAAATCACAAAACGCAAAACTGAAAGTTTATATGCACTCCTGTATGGACATAATGAATCTCCATACCAATTTTGGTGAAGATCTAGCCAAACCTTGCGAAGTAGTTATATGGACACATAAGAGATAGTACTATTATATTTATAGATGCATTTTCTTTTGGTTTGTTAGCTTTTTTGTAGTTAAGCACAACGCTACACAATGGGCTATCTGTTCTCTGTCCACCACGAGTATCGATACACGGTTTCTAGCAGTGTAAGTCCGCAGACATGCCGCTGTGCCACTGTGGGGGGGTCATTTTCTTTTGGTCCCGTAGTACTTACATTTTTCAAAGTGGTTTATTTTGATATCACAGTGTAACTCGTTTTTTATTTGAAAATAACTCCTTCTTGTCTTTAGTTTACAAAATTATATAAAATAGTATTTGACGGTTCTGCTATGATTAGTGTCTGGCGAAAAGCTTCAGCATATATTTTCTTTGCAACATCTCAACCAACACTTGGTCCAATGCGACAATTCTAATTGTTGTGTAGTGCAGCCATTAGTAGTAGCATCTCATTCCTCTACACGTTTCTTATACCCCATAAAAAATGTCGTACTACGTATGAAAGTTTTTAGAAGAGTGCGACAATTTTAATTGTTGTGTAGTGCAGCCATTAGTAGTAGCATCTCATTCCTCTACACGTTTCTTATATCCCATAAAAAATGTCGTACTACGTAAGAAAGTTTTAGAAGAGTGCGACAATTTTAATTGTTGTGTAGTGCAGCCATTAGTAGTAGCATCTCATTCCTCTACACGTTTGTTATATCCCATAACTCTTTCTTACGGATTTGTTTGTGTGTCATTTTGCTGGTGCATCCTGTGACGATGAAATGTTCTTCATCTGCTTGCTTTAAAGCAATAGTTAGTTATTAATGAAGAAATAATTCTACATGCTAGCAGTTAGCATTAGTTTAGCCAGCGAAGATGAGCACCATATAGAACTTAACGAGGCTCGTCAAAGAAGATGAAAACAAAGAGATGATCAATAAATAACAGAATTATGGCAAACTTTCAGTTCTGGTAGAAACTTCAAAACAATTAGGCCACCCTTCTCTATTATTCAAGTCCATCCAGCTGTGCATGGCCTCCTGCACGCACCAACAGGACGCTTGCCAATATGGTGTGTGCAATGGCTCGTGAACCCTTTGATACCGCTACTTTAACGGAATGAAAGGGTAAAACCGAGCACGAAGAGTTGAAGCGTCCTGCTGATCTTTCTTTTTAACTCCCATAGCAGAGTCTTTAAGTTACCAATCTAAGTCTGCTCACTTCTGTGAGATTGATGGTATTGCTCTACAATTAGCAGTACAATTACGGTAACTGTTCCGTACCATAGGGGATTAAAGGACTCCCAGTATGCTTTCCATTCACGTTGTCTTTTTGACAGTTTTCACCGCACGGGTTATTAATTTTATTCGAAAAAAAATAGCAATCTACCATAAGAATCAGGCACTATAAAAGAGAATATTTCATTAAAACTACTACTACATTTAAATAAATATATATATATATTGAACTAACAAAAAAAAAAAAAAGATCGATTAAGTGAAATAGCTCTATCTATGGGTTTTATCATTTTTCTGTGGTACAGATGTGGCATGAACGCTGGCAGAAAATCAAATGGCGCTATGTTAACGAATGTTTCAGTAAATGATTTCAATTTTAAAAAGTGTAAAGTCAAACTGGATCCAGTGCTATGAAACTGATATAAATAATAACGTAATCTCATTCAGTTTTCGATAGCCCCCCACAGTGGCATAGGGGTATGTCTGCGGATTTACAACGCGAAAAACCGGGTTTCGATACCCGTGGTGGGAAGAGCTCAGATAGCTCATTGCGTAGCATTAAGCTGAATTACAAACAAACAGTACTCGATAATTTGTGATATCCACTTCAAAAGCCAACTAAATATATAATTCAGATTTGAAACCCAATGTTTACTAGATTAAAGTTTTGAAACGATTACCTGGTCGTTGAGGGTTACCATTTTCCGCATACATTTTCGTTATTTTTTACTTTCATAAGCGAACCGAACTATGTTACTTGGAATTGTTATTCTACTTTATTGTATGCATAACGGTAATGATTAAATCTTTCTGTGAAAGGTGATCAAGAAAATGATTTTAATTAACACTTTCCGTCCTATAATCTGTTGAAGAAACTTCAATTTATGTTGTTTGTGATATTTTCGTACTTAAACCTCTATTTGTATGCACCCTTGTGTTTATCGGTGTCTCCTTTATGTCTTAATTCGACAAACTGCTATCTATTTCAATAAATGAAGTTACATGAAATAGATCAACAAAGAAACTCGCGAAAAACATAAAATATTATGCGTTCATTGCAGTTGCAGAAACATAATACTAGGAGCTCCGATGGAAATAATGTTATAAGTATGATGGTGGCCAGTTTATCTTAAATGTCTGTCTTCACAAGAGAAAGTTCATCAGATTTACATTCTGGTGACCATAATCGAATCTAGATTAAAGCGAGCACATTTATCAAAGGCTGCTGTCACGGTCTCCATTCGTGTGTGAACGATATATGCATAGCGACTCCTTCTGGGCTGTCCCGGCCGTCACACTTGCGCGACTTCGCCTCCCAACTCGCCTGGAACAGTGAAGATAGAGAAAAAGCTGGGGAATATTCATGAGTTTCTGCTCTTTCCAGTTTCAAAAACGGCCCACTAACTCTTAAAGGAACTGAAGGTATGGATAAAACGATAAAGTGGCCTTGTGGGAAATATAAGTTTCTTGACTGTACTGTTGACCTTTTTTTTTTGTATTTGTTTTTTCTTTTAATGTGTTTTTGGTATTGCATCACGAATCAGAACGCTATGTGATTTATACGTAAAAAAACCCATCAGACTTTACTTTTTTGAATTTCCCTTCTCTCATGTGCTTGAAAGTAATCAAATCTTTATTTCAGTTGGCATTTTACACCATTTGTGATAGTTGTTTTATTAATGTATTCTTCTAAAAATTCAATAAATTATTTCAATTCCAGAAAGTGTTTGTTGTTAAGCACAAAGCGACACAACGGTCTGTCTGAATTACTACTACCCCGGGTATCCAAACCCGATTTTTAGTGTTATAAAATCCAAACTTTCTGCTGAACTATTTTGTCTATTAGAAAATGTAAAGTCAAGTTTGGTAAGGTGCAATACTAATAATAATACATTCTTATTTGATACTCGGTAATTAAATTTATCTAATTAGTTTGTCCGTGAACCACTTTGCATATCTTTATTTTTCTCTAGACAAATTATGTCTTAGCTGGACTTTTGGTTTGATGCTTTTGTTGTATGCCTTTTAATTACATGCTTTAGTCGTTTCAACTGACACAGTCGTTTTAAAATTATTATATTAATATTGCAGACTTGAAATAAACCCAATTAGAAGATCAAATAAAGCTCCAGTTTTCCAGTTTGCTCTCCTTGCACGTTGAACACGAACGTGTAATCACATTTAGATGTGTTTTTTTTTCCGTTATTATTATTTTCCAATAAGTATTACACTGATACTTGTAGAATATCCATTGGAGTTTGTATAGCAACAACTTTTGTTAAAAATAACTACATTTTTTCTTTTGTCACGAGACCTGCAAATTTCGGGGAGAAAGAAACAAAAGCTTGGTTTACCCTTAATCTGTGACTGAGACAGGAATTCCATCCCTCACCGGGACAAGTGGAAATCACATAAAAACAACAACAAAAAATAGGTTCCTTGTAGAGGTGAACTGTAATTTATGGGATGGTTAAATCTGTTCTTTCGTTGCCTATGTCTTTTTTTTTTCAGTTTCAAGCTATGTTGATATAATACAATTGACCTTGATAACGTCGATACAGTGAAACGTTGAGTTTCGTTTTTGGATTAGTCGTAATTGTTATAATTTTTACAATATTTGCTATTCTTCAGTCTACATGTATGATGTTTAAGCCATCCCTTACTTATCACAAGTAACTTATATTTATATGGGTATTTAAAAAAATATATTAATAGCATTAATACTATGACGTATTTCATTTGTTCATACTAGTAAAATATATACTAGTAGCTTGTACTGAATAGTACAAAGTTACGATGAAATATGAAGTATAATAATAGGAAAGGAAGTTAGTTTTCATGAAATATATATAACCTGACTCTTATTTGAGACTTCGAGAAACCATTATATACCTATGGAATTGATATTTGCGTTTCCTCTTCCTTTATTTTTTTTTCAGCTTCTCAAAGTTTACCTGAATTACCAACTTAGTTTCTTAACTGAAATCAGAAATATTTATTAATTACAGCCTAGCATCACAACTGACGGGAGAAATTTTGTTTGCACTTTTTAGAAACAGCGACATTTTGTGTTGCTTACGTTGCCATGAGCTGAACCTACATTTTGCGTCATTACGTATATCGCAGGAACACAGGCGCTCGTGACATCGAACATGTCTCTGAAGAGGGTGCTTTATCACTTATCATAACGCTTTCTCTGACATATAGTAGTGATTTATGCCGACAAGTTGACGAAGTTGCAAAAGTTGTGGCTTTAAGGATTATAGTGATTCTAGTTGGAAACGAGTTTGCCGCCCAAGCGTGGTTTTATCGTACCAAAGGGGAGAATGAAGACCTTGGAGCGAAGTGTGTTGGGTCAAGCCATCTCATTTCATGGTTCTGCGATTTCTGGAAACTCCTTCGCTTGGTTAATACAGTAGAGGATGGGTTGTAGAGCATTTTGTTGTGCTTTGTGTCTTTCAAATGCTAATCAGTAACGAGGTACAGTAATAACTTCACATTTCTCAAACTATCTAGAAATTCGTACAAAATTTATTGAAAACCAGGATGGATAGTCTTGATATTTTCTCTGTTACAGTTCAGATCACAATATAAAGAAGCCCTTATATTGACAACTCGTTCATTTCTCTCTAATTACTGCATCTGCTTTACGAATATTTTTGTATTTTACGTTTCCAAGAACGGGTTTGAAACTAAAAACATTTTACTACTGAAAATTCTCGACATATTAATCACGCATCTAGTTTAGTAGTTTGAGATCGAATGCTTTTTTATATAGCATTTTAATAAAGAAATGGCTTCTCGGGTAGTGTATGACTATGAGGGTTAATAAAACGTTGCTGTTCAACCAAAGAATGGATTGCACACGTTCCACATTTATTTAAAAACTTTTAGATCCGCATTTAATTTTTACATACTCTGTATTATGTGTTTATAGGAGTTTAATTGTTGGAGAAACATTCTAAACGAGTAGGACTAACATTTGTGATCACAATCGCTTAAATTGAAGATGTTATTTTCTCCATTTCTCTTAATTTGTTCATTTAAAATTAGAAAAACAAAACAACAAAAAGCATTATAAGTACTTTTAACAATTGTATGACATAGAGGGATTAAAGAGATAAATGAATCAGTGACAGAAGACAGAAAGTTTATACAGACTTCTACGTGTCTTCTTGTATATGAGCTTGAGAAAGTTTATAAATATTTAGTTTCTACCTGAAATGCGTGAATTAAGAGGAATGCGAAAGAAGCAAAGTTGTTAAAGAGAAATCAAATAACTGTAGCTTATACAACAGTGATGTTGTATGTAGTTTATGAGGCTAAATATCAGCTTATGGCAACAGTGATGTTGTCTGTAGTTTAAGAGGTTAATTATCGGCTTATGGTAACAATGATGTTGTATGTAGTTTAAGAGGTTAAATATCAGTTTATGGCAACAGGGATGTTGTCTGTAGTTTAAGAGGTTAAATATCAGCTTATGGCAACAGTGATGTTGTCTGTAGTTTAAAAGGTTAATTATCGGCTTATGGCAACAATGATGTTGTATGTAGTTTAAGAGGTTAAATATCAGCTTATGGCAACAATGATGTTGTATGTAGTTTAAGAGGTTAAATATCAGCTTATGGTAACAATGATGTTGTATGTAGTTTAAGAGGTTGAATATCAGCTTATGGCAACAGTGATGTTGTATGTAGCAAGCAGAGGAACATTTTCAAGCTGAAAGGAAAAATACCATTCAGTGACAAGTAGATAAGCTGTATTGAGTCTTTCTTTCTTGACCTGATGAAGATCTACGCTAGCAGCTCGAAACGTCCAAACTTTCTAGACAGATGCAGTCCATTAACAGCGCCTTTCAAGTATTCTCTCTTCTGTCAAAATCTTCTCTGAAGCACGCATATAGTTTGTTTCCACTTTACCCTGGAAAGCTTGTAGTGAATTTTGAGTATCTAAAGACAATTGTAAATATAGGGGGTTTAAATAAATTGTTGAATAAAAAAACAACAAAAAACTGTATAATAATATAGAGAGATTAAAGAGATAATTGAATTATTTCTTCACTAGAACAAGAACGAGCTTGCAAATAATTAATTCCTACCCGATTAAAAACAACAACATAAACTTAACTTCAAGTATGTGTTAATTACGAGGCTAATGTGCATATGACTCAAAGAACCTCAAGCTGGAGGAATCCTTCATATAATTTTTCTTGGAAAATGAAAAGAGGAACTGTTTCTAAATTGACTTGATATATATTTTCCTTTTTTAACTTAAAAAAACAAACAAAATTCAGTCTATTTTTCTTATTCTCAAAGTATTTTTGTCACAAAATTTTTAAACCATTGTGGTTTCATAAACCCTATTTAATTCACGTTTAAAAAACGTCTGACGTTATTTCTTGGTATGTTACTACAGATTATGCGGTAAATATTCAATTAATTAGTATTGATTTTAATACTTTTTTTCAGTTTGTTTAAAATTATGTAAGAATGTCTTATTGGTGATGCGTAAGGTACTTTATTATACTTTTCTATGTTCGTTGCTTGTATGAAACTATAAAAAAACGATTACACACATTGGGGTGTTTATTCCTAGAAATGTAGTAATAATCAATCATTTCCTTTTTTATAGGGGGCCTCTGAGACTCTGTGATCCCAAGGTCCCAAGACTATTCTATCTTACACAAGTCATATAGAATTTTATATCCCATATAGCAGCTTTTTTGTTTTTGCTTTGACATCCTATATTTTAATGTACAAAGTACACAACTGATAATGTTTGAAAGACAAGGTTGTGAGCCAATGAGAGATAACCTTGTCTTTTGGACATTATCTCTTTAAACTTTGTAGGTTTTTTCCATATGCAGGAAAAAACCTTGCTCGTATGTCTCAATATACATATTTATCACAAACTTATGAGCTTATCTGGATTCTTTAACTTTGTTTATTAGATACACAGCGTGTGTGCTGCTAAAACATATTGTTGGGCGAGAGAAAGAGTTTTCCGGTGTTGTGATATGTAAGCGTTTGGTGTGAGACCAGTCCTGCATTTTCTGTCATATTTTCCCATTAGTTTTTCCTAGCTCAGTAAACCCTACGTTTGTGATATGACCATATTCTTAAAGTCAATTTAAACTTTGTTTTACTGTCTATTATACATGATGAAACATAGGGTGTATTCTTGAGAGTAGGACATCATTCAGTGAATACCTTATATACATGAATTGGATTTAAATTTAGAGGAAGTGTACTAGCAGTATTGTATGGTTTAGTTTTGGTTTTATATAGTCATTTGCTTTGGAGTTTTACTAATTTGTGTTTTAGTTTATCTCCGTGAGCACTGGAGATACTCTTGTTTGTCAGTGGTAACACATAGTTCCACATTACTCACCTTCGATCCATCTAGTTTTTTTAAGCCCCTTTAGCCCAGGTGAATTGCATTGTTTAACCGAACAGTACTTAGAAGGTGAATGTATTACTAATTACCTCAAACATAGAATTTTAGTATTAGTGTCTTTTAACGTCTGAGCAATAAAACGCTCACCAATCCATTTATTTTGCTTCTTAATTATTTCTAAGGTATCTAAGCTGAGCTGTTACAACATCTCTACAGCATTGCGTTTATGCTCTCTGAGATACCGATCAAAAACTCAAACTAATTCAGCGAGTAAAGGATATAGCTCCAGTGGAAAAGAAAATTTTCTTTACTGTTTCTTGTTTCTATGTTTATTTTATCGTTTTTTTTCTTCATGTACTAACTTTAGAAACTGCGTTTCACCGTGTGACATCTTACAAGTAAAATCGAATTTGTTCACACATGTAATAAGGCTAGTTTTATCGTTAGATCGAAACAAAACAACAATTGGCTGCTAAAAGATGGCGCTGCGGGTACCAATAAATACTAAATAAATGCTATTCATCGTGTTTGTACCCCAATGATACGGCAGTGAATTTACAGACTTACCACCCTAAAATCCGGGGGTCGATCCCTCCGTAGTGGACAGAGCGCAGATAACATTACTGATGGACATAATTCCATAAAAAGTAGACAAAAAAAATGAGAACGACTTGTAATTTTTGTTACAATGCATAAAAATATTTATATACTATCCTTGCCCAACCAGTGAAGAAATGAAGTTTTGTAAAAACCTCCTGGGGCGTCTCCCTTTCTTCAGCGTGGCTTGCTCACCAGACTTTCCCCTTCATCATAAAAGAAAAACAATCACATATTGAGAAAATATTAATGATATCCAACTACACTCTCAAAAATCAATACGAATGGTGCAACTTATATTAAAAAGTACTTATAATATGAGCGTATGCACACGCAAAATGACAAAAGCATCAGAAAAGGAGTAATATCACGTCAAACTCATGTCTTTAATATAGATTTATGAAAATCACATCAAACTCTTATTTATATATTTTTTTTACTTTTCAGTTTATTCTCCACATTATGAATATATAAAAAATGCCTACAAGTAATTTCTTAATGTTAAAAAGCGTTCTAGAAAAAATTGGAAATGTTTTTCAGCTTTTTAGTTATTGCTACATTATACAACAGTGGAATTCAAGCTTGCCTTCGTGATCGTTTTAAGTATTATATACATGCTTAAGACAACTGGCTGTTATATATATATTAGATTGTCGAAATAATTTGAAAAAGTAATACAGATTTAGTCGTACAATTATGGAAGAAAAGGATTGTTCCATTATAGGTACAGAAAGAAAAATGTTCTTGACCTTTGACTTTTGTATCTTCCCTTCCCTTGCTGAAATCACTAAATAAAATAGTTAAAACAATCCATTATAACACCAGATGATAAGCGAGTTTGTAAACTTTGATTGTGTAGTTGAGAACTTGTGACTTAAGACGTGTTTGTTTGATCACTTTCTTGTAAGCATAACTTCTTAAAATACTTTTTTTTTTCAAAAGCAGTAAAGTTTATATGGAAAATGACCAAAGTATGTTTTTTATTTAGGTTAACGTGTCAGTGTTTATAAAAAATGCGATTCTTCAATTTTGGTGTTCACTGATTTTGTTTAAATTCATGAGACCAGATCTTGGTTGTGTACCTAGCCTGGCTTTCTGCCGGTTGGGATTATCAGTTTCATTCAGCCTTTCGCCTGAGTAGTGAATTCATGAGACCAGGCGCTGCTTGCGTACCTAGACTGACTTTCTGCCAGTTTCAGCCGTTCAGCTGAGTAGGACTGGATACGACATTAGACTTGCTGATCAGTAACATTCACGACATTCACCGCACTAATTATAGAAACGAAGTAGTTAAAAATGAATTCTAATAATGAAATATTAGAGTTATTTAGATTGTATATTATGCAAATAGCAACTGAAAGGTAAAGGTACGTTAAAATTCAAATTTTAAGTATAAAATATTGTGTGGTTATTAAATACATAAAAATAGTGTTTTACAAATGTTGAATGTTTAAAAGGTTTCGAGTTCATTCAAATAAAATAACTTTAACTCTTCCTTATAAGTAAGTTGTTTTTGTTTCGTTTTTTCTCTGACTTTTCGCGTAAAGCTAGACAATGACTATCAGCCCATAGTCATCCATAATTTTGAATCAATACCCCCCAGAAGGAAGGTAACTCTTGGGTTATTCTTGTTTGACAACATAGTGGGAATTGACTTATTTCATTATTATAGTGTACCCACGGCTCAAAGTGCAGAGTACGTTTTAGTGGTAATGGGACGTGAATCACGAACCTCCGTACTCACTTTTTTGAGCATGCTAAAAAGTGTTAGAAAAAAGAAGAAAAATTGTGTAGATAGGATTTCTCTGCAAAACAGTGAAACAAACTTTGTGAACAGAACGTTGACAGCCTATTTTATGGCTTTGCGCTAACACAGACACAATTGTGAAAGAGAATATAACTAACAAGATGTATACAAAGTGATAAATGTTTTAACAGTGCGTTATTAAGCGCAAAACTATGCAATAAGTTATATATACTCTGCCCACTACAGGTATCGAAACCTAATTTTTAGCGTTATAAACCCTCAGACTGTGACGGATTTACTATTATATATATATATACTAGCAGAGACCTATATACAGATATAAACTAGTTAGTTGATTATTATACACTAGCAAAGACCCACAAAACATTTCCGGCCAAATTAGTATCTTTATCGTAACAGTACTTTTTTTGAATATAACATTTCTTGCAGAATACGAAATGTGTAAATCCACTTGTATATAGGCCATACTTTATAAAACTTTTAATTATGTTAGGCCCAAGTTCGGTAAAAAGATAAATTAACACTGTAACCTGTGTTACGTTTTTTTTTTAGAAGTAGATTTGTTCCTCCAACACAATGTATGATGAAACCACATTTTATATATATATATAAAATTAACAGCCAGCAGTGTAACACAAGCAAATAAATTAAAGTTTGCAGAAAACTGCTAAGAGCGTAATTCCAGAT